>NC_089823.1:123914911-124217411 GCF_035046505.1 Tiliqua scincoides | reverse complement strand
TCCAGTCCCCTCCTGCTCCCTCCCCTGCCATGCCTCCTCCCTGCCCCCCACCTCCCCCACCACAGAATGCCTCCTCTCTGCCTCCCCCCATCCTCAGTCATTTCTCCATCACTTGGTGGTTCAGGTGAGCTGCTGGACAGCAGAACATGGATCCAGTGCCAGAGCTGGCCCAGTGCGGGCTTGCGCTTCTAGCTCAGGTACTAGACCCATTGTAAGGCTCACAAACGTGCCTTATGACATGTTTGTGACAGTGCGCACCAGCGGTAAGCCGGCGCAGACAGTGCTGGATTGAGCCCCGAGTCTCTTGCTGATGAGGATATATTTTGCCTGTTTGTTAGCCACTATTCTGCTACATTTATTAAGGCTTCAATTTCTTAGGGCCACATTCATTATTTTCTCTATTAATTCCTCTTTCATTGGAATTTTAATATCTTTCCAGTATCTAACATATAAAATCCTTGCAGCAGTTAATATCATAATAACTAAATGCACATCTTTTTCTTTATCTATAATATCTAATATTAAGCAAAAACTCTAGTTTCAGCAATATCGTAAATCCAAGGATCTCTTGTATTGGATTCCTTACCATTTTCCAATATACTTGCATTTTTTTTACATGTCCACCGCATATGATAAAATGTCCCTTCTACACATTTACACTTCCAACAATTTTTTGATATGTTGTGATTCATTTTTACCAGTTTTACTGGTGTCATGTACCATCTATAAAACATTTTATATACATTTTCTTTAAAATTTGTTGCACTAATATATTTTATATTATATTTCCAAATCTATTCCAATTGTTCTAATGTAATGTTATGACCTATCCATATTTAACTTTTACAATTGAAGGAAGACTTTCTTTAGTTTTTGAGGTGAATTTACACCATTTATGTTGGCAGAGTAAATACTCCATCCTCCCTTAACCATCATGTTTCTTTTTACTATTCACCTTCTTTTTGTCTTCTTCTTGTTGCTATCGGTGAATGCCTCCTTGCCCTCTAGTTTCTTCCTTTTCTGATTCCTCAGTTTTCTCTGAATCATCTGATTTCTTTTCTTCCAGCTCCATTTCTACAGTTTCTAGTTCTTTTCTTCTCAGTTCCTCTTCCTCAGTTTCTTCATTTCTCATCTCATCTTTCATCACTGTACTCAAAAAATTTTCTGCTTTCATTGTTGAATTTATATTATATCTCTGTGACTGGAATTGAAAAAACATACCTTCCAGGAGAAGCCATCTATATGGTATTTGCTTTCCTCTTAAGAATTTTGCTAGCTCTTCATATTCTTTTCTCTTCTTTCTCACTCTCCATGGGACATGGAGACATTTTCACTTTGCTGCCCTCCACCATCCATTCCTTTTCCTGTGAGATCTTCAATATTTTATCTCTGTAAAGAGTTCTGATGAATTTCACATGGATTTCTCTTGGTAGTTCATGTTTTCTTAGATAAAAAGTGCTCACTCTTTTCGCTGAATCCAGATCCATGAGCATCTCCTCTGTTGGCGTATCGATCCACTCTGATATTAAATCACCAATCAGACGTCATGTATCTTCCCCTTTCTGTTCAGGTACATTTTGTATTCTCACCACTTGAGCTGCACTCTCCATCTGAATTTCCATTAAAGTTGCCTCTCCATCATATTGGTTCTGTTCTATCTCCAATATTCTAGATTGATCTTTTGTTGTCTTTTCTTCTAATTTTCTAACCTTTTGTGTATTCTCATCTGCTTGGCCTTTAACAGCTCTCAGTTGCACACTGAGACCATTTAGTTGTGTAGTTAAAACATCCAGACTAGCTTGAACCTGCAGAAATTGATTTGTGTGCTGCTGTCCCATCGCCACTAATTTTTCTATATTGTCTTGTATTGTCTGCTTCCAATCTTTTCGTTTCGGTTCCTCTTGTGTCAGTTTTCCCAAGCTTGACTCCAGGGCGGGAGAGTCCCTAACTTTCACTCCTTTTCCTGTCATCCTTTTTCTTCCTTCTTATGTCTTCTTTCCTGTAAAACTCAAATATCTGTTATCACATATATCACTATGCTTAACCTTATATATCACTACCCTTATATCACATCACATCATCAAGAAATCAACTGTTCACCCATAAAAACCAACTCAAGGAAATTGATGTCCCCAATGTTCTATTCTTCTTATTCTGTTTTGATTTTATTGCTTACGTTTGTTGCCATATCAACCACGTTCCAAGAGATAGTGAGAGGAATTCAAAACAATAAACCACTTTTGCAAAACAAAGAAATGCAGATCTCCAGCCCTCTCCACAGGCACTCCAAGATCTCCACAGGAAAACGAAACTGAGCATTCCAAAGCGGAGTTTATATTCCAAAACGATTAATTTGTAATCCAACGAGTTTTAGATTTGTAAAGTTAGAGTTATACTCTCATATTTCCATAACAAGCTTGGCAGGTCTCCTCCAAAGTTTCTTCTCACACAAGCAAACAAGTGAATGGAGAAAGCCTCCCCCCTCTTTCCTCTTCCTAGAGGGGAAAATCTGCCCCTCCTTCTTCTTCCCTCTGGCAAAAGCTTAATCAGGCAGTCAATTAATCAATCCATGCCAGACACACACAGCAGAATAACACTTACTTAGTTCTTCCAACATCTTTCCCTGCCTGGGGCCTTCAGCTTAGATTCAAGATGAATCCTCACCAACACCGACATTGATGGCTGGGTTCCCTTGGACAAAAAGAGCCCCTGGCTGGACCCTTCTTCTCTGAAACCGTACACCATCTGTAGGATCGAATCTCTCCTGATCACAGATCCTTGGATCTCCTCAGACCCAGTTTTTTGGGAGGAAATAGCATGCTTTCCCAAGAGCTTTCAAGAGCTCAGAAAAACACAGCCATTCAGTTGCCTCTGGCCCCGCCTCCCCAGACCCATTTTTTGGAATTATCTACACATTATACAAGATGTGATGCAAACTGGTTTTGTTTCTTGTAACATAGCATGTCCGAGCATGCTATTGAAATCCAAGCGTGGTATTGTAACTGAGGTATGAATTGTGCAGGAAATCAAAGAAAAGTTAGAACACAAAGAATCCCAAATGTGACTTCTGCTCCTTTTTACTTAAAGAATGCAGTAGGAGTCAAACCAACCATCTGGCACGTTATATATTATTTTTCATTTTAGCAGCTACACTGTATTTGTCTTTCAGTTTTATATCAGCAGTCATTTATTTTGTTTTTCATTTTTCCACTGGGTATTGAATAGAAAAAAAATTCCGACTTTCTGACTTATATGCAACATTGACTTTGGCATGATAAACTGGGTTACTTAGCCACCCTTTGATATTTCAAGCAGCACCAGTTTATAAGCTCGGGAAGAAGAGTAGCTGTACAAGAGAAATGGTATTCACACAACAAATGTAGGAACAAGAAATGACAGGTGAGCAATACACCTAGAGTTTCAATTTGAACAGAGAGACATCTTGTACTTTGGGGATCCAGTCTCCAGGCAACTAGCAATTGGAAAAAAGTGTTCATTTCCTTCCTGTTCTACAACAGAATCCTCCCAATAATATGAAGGCAGCAAAAGCAGAAAATGCTTTGGGCGGAACATTGAAAGACTTTCCAAAATGCTAGAGAAGATGGCCATGGTTAGCTCTGAAGGGAAGGGAGAGGGGCCGCTTGCAAGCCATGGTGAGGCAGGGCCTAGGAGAGTGGGGTAAAGGGGGTAATTTGTGCCCGGGCCAGAAAGGCACAAGACCTTGGCACAAGACCTTTCAGACCTTGGTCAGAAAGGGGGCCCAGGAGCCAAAGGAGGGGGCCCAGAAATTTCCTGGGATCTTCCATTTTCCAATCTCACCCTGACTCACTGCCCATGTGGGATGCTGGGGCATTACTGTGATCACATGGCAGCAACTACTGCTAGGAGCCATATGCACCAGGCCCAGGAATGCATATATTCCTTAACAATGTCACATCTGGGAGGAAACTGACCTGCTGCAGTAGCTCTTTGGCTTGTGGATCTGCTAACCATGAAGGAAAGTATAGGAGCTCAGCGACACAGCTGGGGGATTGCAGCTACTGCAGGCGTCTGTTTTGGTGAACACAGGACACTCTCCATTCTAGTGTGAGCCTAAATACAATACTAATCTCCTGCAATGATTTTCTATATATGAAAGATTTTAGAGATTTTAAAATCTTACTGTATGTAGCCGGCAGCACCAGACAGGCAGGTAGACCTGAGCTCTGCATTGGGAAGACTGGTAGATCTGGGCTCCAAAGACTATTCCGGCTGTTGCCACTTTCCCCCTATCTGTTTTGCCCCCATTCTGCCCACCCCCATTACCACCCCCCTGTTTGGGAAGGGACCCAAAAGAAACTTTGTACCCCCTGATAAAATTCTTCTCAGAGGCCCTGCAGTGAGGCGCTGTGCCAAAGTGTTTTACACCCCCTCTAGATATGCTACTGGGCCTCACCAACTCCACCAAATTCAATTAACGAGTCCATGCTAAAGAAGCAACTGGTCCAGCCAGGAAAAAGGAGCACCTTCTTTGCAATGTTAAATTATTGTGAGGCAGCCAAGAGAAATGGTGGTCACTGCTGCCTGGATGCTACTGAAATATAACATCAAGCAATGTTCTTTTCGTATGCCAAATTATTTTACGTTCCAGGTCACTGCCCTGAACATAGAGTCTGGCCCCACTTTATACCAGCTTTGCATGCGGAAGGTTGCAGGTCAATCCTCTGAAGTTCCAGGTGTGTCAGGAAAAGATCCTTATATGAAATTCTAAAGAGCAACCACCAGTGTGGGTACAATTAAAGCTAAATGGACCATTGATCTGACACTGTATAAGGCAACTTCACCTAAACTTTTCATAAAATTTCAAAACAATCAGATAAAGAATTTGGGCAAGAGTTAATGTTTTCATATTCAGGAGGGCACAGATTTTACTGTTGCAGGATCAAGCAATTCATAAGAACATAAGAACATAAAAACAGCCCCACTGGATCAGGCCATAGGCCCATCTAGTCCAGCTTCCTGTATCTCACAGCGGCCCACCAAATGCCCCAGGGAGCACACCAGATAACAAGAGACCTCCTTTGCATCTGGCATTCTGACATAACCCATTTCTAAAATCAGGAGGTTGCGCATACACATCATGGCTTGTACCCCATAATGGATTTTTCCTCCAGAAACTTGTCCAATCCCCTTTTAAAGGCGTCTAGGCTAGACGCCAGCACCACATCCTGTGGCAAGGAGTTCCACAGACCGACCACACGCTGAGTAAAGAAATATTTTCTTTTGTCTGTCCTAACCCGCCCAATTTTAGTGGATGTCCCCTGGTTCTGGTATTATGTGAGAGTGTAAAGAGCATCTCCCTATCCACTCTGTCCATTCCCTGCATAATTTTGTATGTCTCAATCATGTCCCCCCTCAGGCATCTCTTTTCTAGGCTGAAGAGGCCCAAACGCCGTAGCCTTTCCTCATAAGGAAGGTGCCCCAGCCCCATAATCATCTTAGTCGCTCTCTTTTGCACCTTTTCCATTTCCACTATGTCTTCTTTGAGATGCGGTGACCAGAACTGGACACAATACTCCAGGTGTGGCCTTACCTGTACAACGGCAGGTAATACGGTTGTACAACGGCATTATAATACTAGCCGTTTTGTTCTCAATACCCTTCCTAATGATCCCAAGCATAGAATTGGCCTTCTTCACTGCCGCCGCACATTGGGTCGATACTTTCATCGACCTGTCCACCACCACCCCAAGATCTCTCTCCTGTTCTGTCACAGACAGCTCAGAAACCATCAGCCTGTATGAGAAGTTTTGATTTTTTGCCCCAATGTGCATGACTTTACACTTACTGACATTGAAGCGCATCTGCCACTTTGCTGCCCATTCTGCCAGTCTGGAGAGATCCTTCTGGAGCTCCTCACAATCACTTCTGGTCTTCACCACTTGGAAAAGTTTGGTGTCGTCTGCAAACTTAGCCACTTCACTGCTCAACCCTTTCTCCAGGTCATTTATGAAAAGGTTGAAAAGCACCAGTCCCAGGACAGATCCTTGGGGCACACCGCTTTTCACCTCTCTCCATTGTGAAAATTGCCCATTGGCACCCACTCTCTGCTTCCTGGCCTCCAACCAGTTCTCAATCCATGAGAGGACCTGTCCTCTAATTCCCTGACTGTGGAGTTTTTTCAGTAGCCTTTGGTGAGGGACTGTGTCAAACACCTTCTGAAAGTCCAGATATATAATGTCCACGGGTTCTCCCGCATCCACATGCCTGTTGACCTTTTCAAAGAATTCTATAAGGTTCGTGAAGCAAGACTTACCCTTACAGAAATTCAATAATTTCTTTAACAAATGTAGTAGTCATCTTTGCAAAACTGAATACAACAATATAGCCTTTTTTGGAGAGAGAACACATGCAAAGAACTAAGTCTAACAAAGCCTCCTCCAACAGGAAGGGGAGCTGTAACCCATCGAGTTAGTTGATCAGAGTGTATTGACAGTTTCTCTGTTTCCAGATAGAACCTTGTCTTTCATTTCCTGTTCCTGTTACTTTGGTGGTGTGGCATCACTTGCAGTCTCTTCTGCTGAAAGATCACAGTGAAAGGTTGTTTGCTATTTACTGAGTTGGAAAGGTGTTGCAAAATGCAACCCTGCTGTATATGTGGCTGATTGATTTCCTCAACTCTGGTAAACAGTCTCAGCACCTAAAGGTAGGATTTAAAAGAGTAACCTAGGCCTTGATAGATCTCATAATGCATATAAAGTTACTGATATATTAATAGAAATGTTAGGGGAATGAATCATACAGCAGATATAAATTCATTCCAGTGCCTTTTTTGTGATTGGAAGTTCAAAAACATATTGAGAAAAACTAACCCTGAAATAACCAAATCCAACTGTACTCAGTATTAGCTTCCTGGTGTATTGCTGAATTAATTGAAGCTTCTACATCAGTGTTTCTTAACCAGTGGAACCAGATGAACCATATGAAGTGGTACGGTGGAAGACATACCTGTACTACATTTATTAGTTAAGGATTTTTTTTCCTGTATACTTCCACACAACATATACTCCTGACAACAAGATTAAATGGTGTTTCTGAGGGCCTTGAAATGCTTCCAATGTGGGTGACAGTGAAGACAGATGTAAGATTGTAAGGGCAAACCAGTGGATTCTTTAAACAACCAGATTCTATTCCTTGTGAGCCCTTAGCAGGAGGCATTGGTGACACAGCATGCATTGCATGCTATGATGAGAGAAGCAACCAGACGGCCCAGCAGATGCAATTAAAAATGTTTTCTACTTACAACCAGTTCTCTTTCCATGCAAATTTGCTTATCTGTGAGGGGCGGAATTGATACTTTTCTCATCTGCACCTCCATTCTCATTATCTATGCAGAGACCTTCCAGAGGCTGCAGGGTCCTTCAGAATGGTGTCTCTGACCAGCACGAACCCCTTTAAAATGAAACATCCAAACATCCAATATTTTAACATTCTCTGCAGCTTGGGGAGCCCTGTGGAGGTCCCCACACCTCTGGGACCCTGCTGCTGTGTCCAAGTAAGTGAAAGAAAGCCCCTTGTGCCCCTAGCAGTGGTGTGATCCTGGAGAACGTATCACTGCATTCCCCCCTCCCCTCCAAGAGGCAAAGACAGAGGTCTTCAGATTTGGGTGTTGCGACGCCCCAGTTTGAGAACCATTGCAATATGATCAATGGTTTGTTTTCTGTGAATTTGCTATCCATTAGGTTTTCCAGGAACCTAATCCTAGCAAATAATGAGAACTGACTTTACTTCTGCCTGTCTTCCATGATTCTCCTCAGACCCACACCAGCTATTTAGGAGCCATGTCTGATTCTGGCTCTCTGAGAACATGTGAAACAAACAGGTTACTGGCCAGAGCTCTTTTTCATAGTCTCATTTTACCTTTGTAATTGTGTACCTGAGAAACACATCTTGTGAAAACAGATCCTGAAGCATCCATTTGTGTGGCATCTTTGATAGATGTGGGCATCTTTGATGGATAGATAGACAGTGTGACAGAGCACAAGCCTGAACAAGCTTACTTAGAAGTAAGTCCTACTGAATTCAATGGGACTTACTCCCAGGTGACTGTGCATAGGATTGCAGCCTTAAAGGAGGTAAACTATTATCTATTTTTTGGGAGCACAACAGCAAATAAGAGGGGTGAAAATGAGTGGCTCCTGACTGTATGGCCACAATTTAGGCAGATTTGTACATGTCTAGAGTCACAGTGATTTTAATAGAAGATAATGGAGTATGAATTCAGCTCACCAACTGAAATCAATCAATCAGCTTTTGGATTGTGACCTAAATGCTCACCACCTTGGTTCTAAATACATCCTTGATGTATTTTCACCATCCAGTGAGACCCGTTTCAGATTTAGTAGTCAGACATTATAGTTTTAGGTAGGAAATTCAGCTATTCTGACCTTGCAGTTATAATGCAAGTCAAAAGACCTTGCTGAACTGGGGGTAGGGATTTAAAGTTTGATCCATCAAGGACTGCAATCAATAAATTCTGTAGGCAATATACAGGAGGCATCCCACTCTAACTGTAAATCATTCTCTTCAGAGTGAAAGAATATGTACAAAAAAAAATCAAAAATCCAAATGATTATTTAGCCAGATTTTGGAAAGAGTAACTTTAACTGTAACTGAAAACAATTCAGCATTTTAGGATGTATAAACTATGCTGATTTTCACTCCAACTGAAGGTTTGGATGAATGCAACATGCAAATATGTGTAACAAATCTATGGTTATTGCTTCTTTTCTTTTCTTTTTTTAAGAGAAAAGCAGTCTGGGGAAGGTACAATCTGAAGCAGAGCAGGAGGGGAAAGTGCTAAAGTCCCATTCCTATCACCTCACTATTCACAATTCCCCTAGCTACTTTTCTCTCTCTAAAAAAAACAAACTGGCTATCAGGGGTTTTATTTGCATATAACATTTACAGTGCAATCCTAACTTGGGCTGGAACAGGCAGGCTGTTGGTTGGCTGAGGTGCAACCCAAAGCAAGGGGAAAAAATTCCCCTTACATTGGGGAGAGCCACAGCAGCCCCAAAGGGTGTACTCAGATTTGCACCACCTGAAGAGAACTGAGCATTCCGGAGCCACGCGGCCTGTGAACGGGTCTAGGATTTGGCATAAGTGCTGATTGATGTCCCTTAGGGGCAAAAAGTCTTCTGGGGAGAACCACTGGTGGGGTGAGACACTGGGAGACTGACCCACTTGCCTGGATCAAATGTGGAGGGGGAGCTCCAAAAACTTCTGCAGTCTGGAGCTGGAAGGAGGAGGTGCCCCTTGGAGGTCCCAGGCTGTGTTTCATTCTCCTCTGGAATGACAATGTAATGCTAGGCGTGTCTACTCAGAAGTAAGCCCCATTGTGCTCAATGGGGCTTACTCCCAGGAAAGTGTGGATAGGATCACAGCCTCAGTGATGAGGATGAGATGCTTCCTTCTTCGCCTTCTGATTGACAGTGTCTAATCAGAGGTAAGTCCCACTGTATTCAATGGGGCTTACTCCCAGGAAAGTGTGGATAAGATCGAAACCTCAGATAGGATCATGCCCATGCATCTTCCCCATCTGCTTCCCAGCCCACTTCCTCCTTTTTCACTTCAGTTCCCCAGCAGCTGACAGCCCATGTAGTATAGTCATTAGAAGACTGAACTATGGTAGACGTCCATAGACACACCACCATCTCTCCCAGTCTTGCCCCTCAATAAAGGAGCAATAATGAGATTGTGCTGAGAACCAAAGAATCATCTCATTCCCCTCCCCACACCATTATTTTCTTTCCTCTATTAAGTTTAAATTGATGTGATCCACCAGATCAATGAGAAGAACTCTGCAGGGGTCTGCAAAGGGGTCTGCAAAACAATATGTAAAACAGCTTGTGCCATCAGAGAGAGAGAGAGAGAGAGAGAGGCTAGTTTCTGCTCTAGTTAAGACATCAGGTGACAGCCAGGCAGCAACTTGAGTTCATGTGTGGTGCCTAGAGTAACCATATGCTTGCTAACAGAGGGACTAATCTTATGCCTGGACTGAGCAATGTATCCAGTTTTAGGAAGTGTGAGACCTGGTGTGCACCCTGCAAGTCAGAGAAACTGAAATAGAGCAGAAGGGAGGGATGTTGTCTTGGCAAAGGGGCAAATTTATTTCAAGAACTATCATTAAAACATTTTTCTCTTAAGACATTGATTCTCACCCCTCCTCTCTTTGCACATTGAGGTTCCAGATGCATTTTCTAACCAAAATCCAATATATGGCAAACCCATTATCTGGCAGATAAGAAATTCAAAGTTCACTAGTCATCATTAAGAATGCCTGGGTTCTAAAAGCTTAAAAGTGTAATCCTACACATGCTTAGTCCGGAGCAAGGCCCATTGAACTCAGTGTACTTAATTTTGAGTAGACATGCACTATATGGAATTGTGAGTAGACTCAGTAGATTGTATGTTGAGCCTACAACCAAACCCTTAGTTATGCACCCCTAAGCCCAATGATTTTAATAGATTGATTGGAATAATAATGGGGAATGGGGACATAGTTTACAGGGGACGGGGGAACCACAAAAGATGGGTTAATCAATTGATTAAGTTATGAAGTTATGAATCAAAAATCATGTGGTCACACACCCTCTATTGGTTCAAGATGAGCTGTAAAATAGATTATATTCCGGTATTATAAAATTGAGACCAGACCAACCATCTAAGCATTGCCTTCTGCTGAATGGAATGTATGGCCCCTGAAATGGGGCTTCATTTCACACAGCTGGATTACTTGACACTTGATGTCTCACAGCCTAACGTGTGAACAGAGTCACACTGAAAAATGCCACGCTTTATGTGGAATAATAAGAGATGTATAGCTTTGGTGCATGGCTTAACAGCTAAACAGGGTTGTGATGGGGGAGAGGTAGATGGCAGATTGGTTCCAGGTCAATGTGGTCATGCAGGTCAATTTCTGCTGGCGCAGGTCCAAGGCATTTATTTATTATTCACATTTTTATATTGACCTCCATGCTCAGGTTGGTGTACATTTTCCCCTCCTTTAGTCTTCACAACAACCCCATCAGGTAGGTGAGGCTCAGAGATAGTGACTGGTCCAAGATCACCCAGGACATTTTGTGGATGAGTGGGAATTTGAACCTGGATTTTTCAAGTTGAAGTCCAACATAAGAACCACTACACCATCCTGACTTTCCTGGGAAGGAGTCGACTCATAGCGATTGCTGGGGCTTATCTCAGGTAGAGGGATAAATGTCCCCTTATCCTGAAGAGACCTCCAGCAGCCAAAAATCCCTGTGGAAAACAGTGGAAATCAAGCTGGTGCCACTGCACTGTCACACGCTGATTTAGTTAGGACTGGGCTGTCACTCATATTAAGTCTATTGGTGCTGCTGATGAATATGAACCTATTCACTGGCATCCAGTTTTGAATTATATTTGGGAGCCCAGTCATGACTTGTCTTATATGGTTCATATTTTTATTAAGCATTCTGAATATTATTAAGTATTACTGTTATTATTAACAGTATTTATATACCACTTTTCAACGAAAAGTTCACAAAACGGTTTACAGAGAAAATCAAATAACTGATGGCTCCCTGTCCCAAAAGGACTCACAATCTAAAAAGATGCAAAAGAACACCAGCAGACAGCCACTAGAAAAGACATTGCTGGGGGAATATGAATTTTACATTGGATCATTGAGTTACTTGTTGAGAAGATACTCCCAAATCTTTACTGGCACAAACAAATCAGAGAACAATACACAGATTTGGACAGAGGAGTCACATGAGCTACACTTTATACATAACTTGAAAATGAGGATTTTTTTGGTCTCTTGACTCTCATCTGAAGACATTGCAATCACTCAAGAGACCTAATGATGCATATTCTGGTACTACCATCGACTTTGTTCTGAGAATTAATTCATGACTGACATAATTATGCCATTTAACTGTAAGAGACTTGGGTCACCAAGTTTCCTGTAGAAACAATTTCTAAACTGAAAGTAATTGCTGAATTGTATGAAATGTTATGGAAAGCTGATTATAAATGATTGATATTCTTTAAAACGGTTTTTCTTGCATAACATGATGGGAGTGCATAAAGGGGTATAGAAGAGAGAAGACAGACACATGGGGAGTGATTTAGCCTGCAGTACTCAAACCACTTTTTCACAGTTGGCTGCATTTACATCAAAAAACAAAAACAAAAAAACAAATCTAATCTGGATTAGATTGTCCAAACCATCCCCAGTTTTATTTTTCTGTATTGTGAATTTGTTTCCTACTGAAAAGTAAATCAAATATGAATAGAGAAAGCAGCATTTTCATATGGTCATCTTTGAATCACCACTTTGAAAGTACTGTTTCTCAAAGGAAGCCCAATTAAATGAGTTTTTAATATTGTTTTGAGGATTAGGGTCAAACCAATCATGACACATCCTTTGTGCTTGATTTTTTTTTTTCTTCATGGATTTTTGTCCTTCATTTTTACATGATGTAGTTCCCTCTTGAAGCCCATGGCTGAATAAAATACTATTCTATTCTTAACTAAAAAATTTTGGAGGACAGGTGAAATATAATATTTGCACTTAACTGTGCTGGCACAAATATCCCAAAATTAGCTCACTTGCATACCCAGAGAGTACTAAGCATTCTTGTACCAGCAATCATGGAACAATGTTTCTCCTTATGACCCTGTGCTGAGTGCTCCAAGATATATGCACCAGCACCTCTCACATAATCTCTTAAGGGAACTATAATTAGATGACATGCTGCAGAAATAGTGAAGCCCTGCCCTATCCACGTGGAATCATATCCAGGCATTCTTCAAATAACTAACTAGAAGTCAAGCAGGAATGGGATACTGGGAGCTCAGATTATACTGATTTCTCTTCCTTTTCCTGCTCCATCCTCATGTTGGTTGTGGAAAGACCAATATTTGGGCGAGTGAACTGATATGAACTCACAGCTGTTTGCCTCTCTTATCTCCTTAAGCACACTAGTGCTTCTTCCTTGTTCTTTGGGAGCACTACACAACCTCTGCACCAAAGGCTGCAACACTGCTCAATACTGGATCCTCAGTTTAGAAAATTGTACTCATCCTACTGGCCTTAGCTTTCACTATGAATCCCTGAATCCTTGAATTGGCTAAGAGATCATGCAGCACATCAGGACTTCTACAGTTTGAATCTTGCGTCTGTCATGAAGTCACTAGGAGCCCAATCCTACTGAAGATGAGCCCCGGCAGCTACAACGCCGATGACAGGTGTCAAAAAAGTGCCATAAAGCATTTTTTGACATGCGGAGAGTAAGTGGCGCCAGCCGTCCAGGCAGGTAAGTATTGCACTGGATGGTGGAGGGAGGATGGAACAAAGGGGTTGTTTAAGGGCAGGGGGGAGGGTGGAGAACAAATATTTTCTTACCCCAAGGAGACCTCCAGCCTGCTCAGTTTTAGCACGGGATACATTGTGGGGCCAGCAGCAATGCTGCGCCAGTGCTGAATAGGGTTAGGCTGCATGTGCTCTTAGGCAAGCTTCTCCCTCTCAGCCTCAGTCACGTCCAACTGCATTATGGGGATAATAATATTTACTTTCTTTGAGGACAACATCCAGATAACACATGTGAAGCACTTTGTATGCTCAGAAAGCACTATATAATTATTTGTATATAGCATATAAAGATAGTAATTGACAAAAGGAAAAATTAGATTTGTCTCATTGATGTTGCAATCCTCAGTAACAGTAGAATTGAAGAACATGAGAAGATCACGATATCAATGAGAGAGTCAATATTGTGCCTATTGTCATTGGAGTCCTTGGAGCAGTGCCTAGAAGTTTGAAGAAGCACCTCGACATTCTTGGCCTTGAGCAAATTACACCAGCTCAGCTCCAGAATATAATATTGCTTGGAAAAATCAAGAATCCTACAAAGATCCCTGTGATTCCCAAGGGATTGGCTAGATCCCAAATTGCAAAATATACCAGTCCAACAAAAGCTGTGATGAAATAGTATATAAGTGTCGCCCTGTATCTGTGGGGGGTTCTGATCTGGGCAGGAGGAGACTAACCAAATATTAACAGGAAGCAGGACAATTGCTTCTTCCTGTTAATGTTTTGGTTGTGTCCCTGTAGCATCCAGGCTGCCTGCCTGCATGTCACGTTCCTCAGTTAAGCAAAAAAAGAAATTGAATTCTTTACTTCAACTGCTAGTAAAGAAAAACGAAGGTAAGGGGCATGGGGGGGAGAGTGGGGGGCTCTGCAAAGAACTGCCGATACCTGATCCACAGATACATGGAGATGCCTTAATAATATTATAGTGCCAATAAGAAATTATTTAACTGGCATATTCTATAGTCCACCATTTCAAAAATTAAAATAAATGTAATAGCAAGAGTGTGTGTGTATGCACGCACACATATTTGTACATGTATACACACATGCATACATACAATGCAAGAGTCTAAAAAAAAGAAATTTGATTCACAAAGAAACCTTCTTGTATACAATTTGGCATTTATAGTTTCAGAAATGCCTTTGGCGCCAATTCGGCACCAGCGGCCGATTACCCCCCTCCCCGCCTCGTGCCACCAGGCTGAGGCTTTGCCGCGATTGGTTATCGCGGCTGGGGGAGGCAGGGCCAGAGCACCAGCCTGGAGCGCGCACTCCGGCTGGGCTCAGTTCGCTCCCGGCCAGCAACAAGGACAGACGTGTCCTCAGAGGGAGTGGACTGTGCAGGCCCGCGGCCCCGCCAGCGGCAGCGCGCGGTGTCTGGTGAGGCAAGGGTGAGGAGGAGCAGTCGGGCGCGCGGCTGGGAGCCTCCCACCTCCCTTTCTGCGGGCAGCAGCAGCGGCAGCTGGGAACCTCAGACGGTGAGGCGGAGGTGGCTGGCAGGCAACAGACCCGCTAAGGAGGGTGTTGGTGCACGAGGCGCGGAGCGCAGGGGAGCCTTTCCGGGTGGACGGGCGTTCCTCCATCCACCTGAGGGTCCCAAGGAAGAGAGCAGGCAGCGTTGGACGGGGCGTGTGCCTCCTCCCCCACCTTTTCTGTGCCTGCAGGCACCTGTATCCTACAGTGAATTTTAGCACATGGGGGGGGGGACAGGCTATTATGGGAAAGAAAAGCCAAAAGGGGGTTGGGAAAGCCCCCAAGAGACCTGCACCCCCTCCTTTCCTTCCAGTTTCTTCTTCGGAGGGGGAGGATGATTTTATGAGCTGAGAGCTCTGTTGGCACGCTTTGAAGCCAGAGAGAAAGAAAAGCCCTCTGAAGTGCTTGGAAAGGTGATGGGGGTGGGGTATCCGGTATGGTTACCCCACTGCGCAGATCTACCAGGATAGGGCGTGGGGGCAGACTTAGTGAACTTTTGTCTCCCAGGAAGCGTGTGAGGGGCCAAGGGGGTTAATGTTCCAGAGCCCTCTGCCCAAGGGGTGCACATGCCTGAGGTGGAGATTATAAGTGCCACGTAGGTAATTCAAAAGGGCGCACAGCCAGCACCAGGCGCTTCAGGTGAGCCAGGGCAGGATGCAAGTTGCAATATAGGAGCAGTTTGGCATGAGCAGGAGGTCTTTGCAGTACCCTCTGCCGCCCTTGCATCACTATAGTGGCCCTGGTCTCAGTGGGGGGCACCCGATCCATATTTTACCCCCCCCCCCGTTTGGGCGCCTGGGGTGCCAGGTCTAGCAGCTTTCCCCCCTCTAGGGCACTTGCTGGCCCCTTTGGCCACCCCCAGGATGCCATTGGGGGACTGTGTGGAGCAGGTTGAACATCCCCAGGTATCTTATGGGGACATTGCACTCCCTCTGGGTGGTCAGCTGGCTCTAGCAGTTAGAGAAAAGATCTGGAGAGGCAAATATGTGGACATGTTTAGCCTCCTGCAGATCGAGCCAGAACCTACGTTCGATGGCAGCTCTTTCTTTCAGTCCAAGGCTTTGGGATGGGTTGACAACACCTCTATTTCGGGTCAGATGGATGCTGGAGGGGATTAGGAGGAGCTGTCCCGTGCTCCAGTTGCCCTGGGCTTATTACAGGGCTTATGTGCCGCCTTTGGTTCACATTGTGCATCGTGTTATGAGGCGATGCTGTTCAAGGCTGTTGTCTGGTTTTCATTTTTGGGGCTTTTGCCCTAGTGAGGTGTTGTCTGTTTCCAAGTTTACCCCCGGGGACAGCCTTGCGATGGGGCGATTGTCAGTCGGGTGTTAACCATGTTTCTTTATTTTAAGGTATCCTGCAACTGACCAGCGTGGTAAGGGCCAGTGGGTCCACCTGAAAGAGCTGCTGATGTGGATGTCTGTCCAGTGCAGGCAGTCATGGACTACTGCCATGTGGCGCCCCGAGGAGACGGGCCATTTGTCGGCATTGGAACGCCTCTCCCCTACAGTTTGTCAGTTCAGGGCAGTGGTTAATGCTGCCTTACAGAGGCTTGGGGTGGCAGCCGGGCAGTTCGGCCTGCATTCCTTTAGAAGCGGTGCTGCATCTACGGTAGCCAGGTTTGGCTTCCATGTGGGAGCTATTCAGAGGATCGGGTGATGGCACTTGGGCACCTTTAAGTATTATGTTCACTCATCTGAACAGGGGGGCGGAGTTTATGTTATCGGGCTTCCCCAGTGGTTGGGGGGGCATGTTGAGTGTTAAGTGTTGGGCACTTGGTGTTAAGTGGAGGGATGGTCCGATTGGAGTCCCTGGTGTTGTTGCCTATGGCATCTTGTGTTGTTCTGCATCTGTGGCTTACATTATCTTTTCTGTTGCAGATCTGCATTGGTCGACTCCGGTGAGGGTTTTGATCTGCGGACATTTTATGATCTTTGGGACCGGAAAGAGCAGTGGCTAGCAGCTTTGGCTCCCAGTTGGGATTGGGGGGCCTGGCCTCTGTCACCTGGGCTGCCAGAAGGGCATGTGCTGGGGACAGTCCCTGCCCAAGCCGCTTAACTATCTTGAACGGTATCCCCCTCCCAGGTAATCATGGTACATCTAGGGGAGAATGACCTGTGCCAGAGGATTTCGATGTCCTTGAGGCTCCAAGCCCATAGGGAGTTCTCACTACTTAGAGGTGGTTCCTGGGGAGGGCCATCCTTTGGTCCAATCTCCTCCCTCGGTGTGATTGGTGTGGAGTGTGGAGCGTCCGTAGAATAGACATCACTAGGAAAGGGTTAACGCTTACCTGGGGAGGGTAGTGGTTGAGCAGGTCGGGGCGGTGATCCAGCACCCTGCTATTGGGTTTAAGCAGCCTGCCCTGTTTCACAGCGATGGGGTGCATTTGTCACCAGTCATGAATGATTTGTTTCTATCCGATCTGCAGCAGGGCTTGAAGGAATTTATCCTTATGGGAAGTGGTGAGGACAAGCGCCAGGCTGTCCTCCCCTGTGGCAGGATACGTGTGGGGCTGGGTAGGTAGGTATCTGGCTCAGTGTCCATCCAAGGCAGCAGGGTGAGGGGTGAGTCTTAACAGCTCCCATGATGCCTGACCGGCTCCAGGAGGCAGGCATGTGATTCCCTTGCCTGGACTGTCAGGCCAGTGAGGCTCTGTTGACTGGTCTGAAGTCCAGCTGCCTTGCCCCCTTTGGGGGTGGCGTTGAAAGACCTAGGCTGGCTATTGACAGCTGGGGCCTCAAGCCAAGCCCAATCAGTTCGCAGGGGGAGGCAGACGGCTAGGACCGTTTCCCCCATATTGCCCCACACGCTCGATGTTATGGTTATTGCCCTGCTGCAGTTAAGACTTAATAAAGTGGCCCATTTCCATCCAAGCAAAAGTCTGGTCTCTTTATTTGCGGGTATGGGGGTAATGCTGTTCTCATACGCTTTAAATAAAATTATTACAAATGAAGAAGTAAAGCATGCTATTTTGAGAAGTACACAATAAACTGAGACATGTGCTGTGTTTTAAAAAGGCTCAAGGGTAAACAGAGAACTCTCCAGTCTCACATTCTAAGGAATTAAACTTGATTTTATTAGATATTTTCTCCATCTACAAGGAAAGAACATTCCATTTCATCCCCATAGCAAATTACGTTGAGATTCACTGCGATAAATCTTCATTATTCTATATACAGCTACTAGATTACAAAATTTCAGAAGGTAGCCATTTATACTTACCCTGTATGGTGAGTATTTGCATGTTTGAAAGTGGGGCAGGGAACAATGTTTCCTTATCCCCCACTAAACTGCTGTCGTACATGACTCCTCAGTGTAAGGAGGTTCAGTCAACATAGTTTTTTTGTCATGGATGGTTGTAATCTGCCAGGCTAGGTATGGAGTCACATGGAGGCAAAGTGAAGCCATCAGGTAGTAGTAACCAAAGACCTGGGGAAAGGAAAGGTGCAGTGGAAGAGCATTTAGAGTCCCTGTTCACACAAGTATTCCTTTGGTGTACTATGCTTTGACCTTGACCAGAGGTCTCCAAACCGTTTGGCCAGAGGGCCGCATCAAATATTTGTTGTGGTGTTGAGGGCCGGAAAAAAAATTTAAATATAAAATTTAAATAAATTAGAGATGGAACTTAGACGAGTGAATAAATGAATGAATGGTCTCATTCATTCCACTTCTCTGGCCCTCAGAACACCCTCCAGACCAGCTGTGCTCTGGTTGTGTTCAGTTGAGTGGATCAGAGGCTTTCAGGGTTCAAGAGGCTGGCCACAGGCCGAATAGAGGCTTGTTACAGGCCGCATCTGGCCCCCGGCTGGGGTTTGGAGACCCCTGATCCTGACTCTAAAGCAATGCTTCGGTGTGCTAGTGCCAAGTATATGGGGTACTGTACCATTGCATGCTGATTTACGGCAACTGTAGTGCATAGGACCAAGCCAGAAGACAGTGTTCTGTAATTTCTTTTTCTTCACATGGAATATAATTTTAATATCCTGGTAATTTTTGCCTAGTCCATTTATTAAGAGCCCAGATTATTATATTGCTTCTCCGTGCATCCTAACTGCGATACATAAAAGAA
Source organism: Tiliqua scincoides (assembly GCF_035046505.1). Lineage (NCBI taxonomy): Eukaryota > Metazoa > Chordata > Lepidosauria > Squamata > Scincidae > Tiliqua > Tiliqua scincoides. The sequence goes on along the minus strand of NC_089823.1, from coordinate 124,198,470 downwards.
AATTATTAAAATGACTTTCAGTAGTAGATTTCTGGCATTGTGGAGAGGCTTTTAAAGGGTCAGAAATCACAGGCATTGGCTTTTAAGTGGACTGAAGGCTCATGGATAGTTTTTGTGTTTCCATGGATACATCAAACAAGGAGCATAACAAGTTCTTATTAGCTGTGCAGTACTTTCTAGAAAAAAAATGAAGAGCCAGTGGATACTTCTCCAAACTTTTTTAAAGACGACCCTCTACTGACTTACCTGGATGTGAGATGCAACTAAATTCAGTGGGGCTTATTTCCGAGTAGACATGCATAGGATTGTGCTGTGAAGCAGTAAAGGGACATGATGGCTGAAAATAGATCAAGCACTTCCTTTCATTCCAATACCGTAATATCAGCTTTTAGTTTTTAGATTGAGATTTATGTTAAATAACTCTTACCATGAATTAACAAGCTGCTCCTTTTCCCTACAGTTATCATTACTGGTTACATGAAGGTAACAAAGCTTGTGTTGTGGAGGAACTCAAAGGTGGAAATCAAAGCATCCTTTGACTTCCTTTTATAAGGTGGTGGGTGGTGAATTTCAACCCTGTACCAGAGACTCTGGCAGATGAAGTCCAACACTATTACCAAGGCAATCTGGCAGAAGATGAACCTTCTGATATCTTGAACTTGTCCACTGCAGTTGACCTGAAGGAGGACTTACAACCTGCTATTTCACAGGCTCACAAAGATTCAGTAGTTTGTCCTATTGAAACTCTTCTGTCTGAACAACTTGTCTCTCTACAGTATGGACAGAACTACCAAGAGACTATCTTATGTTTACTGATAAGCATTTTTATTTTGTTGTATTAATATTGGGTGTGCCACTTATATGTGGCCCTGGGTCAGTAGTATACCTGGGGGTCAAATGCCTCAGGTGCCATGCCTGCAGGGGTAGCGACACTTTCCTTGCCCCCCCGCCTTCCTCACTGCCCCTTGCCGCCACCACATTCCTAGCCCCCTTTGGAGGGCTGGGAAGGCTGCACACAGCCTCCATGGTCCTCAGGGGGTCATCTTTAAGTGCTTTATGTTTGTGATGGCACAGTGGTCACTGCACTGGCGCTAGCCCACATTAGGATTGGGCTGTAAATCTTGGGCTACCCAGTGAAATAGTCAGTAGACATAAATTTTAAAAGTAGTTCTCACACACACCATATATAGTTCTCTCATTAAATTCGCTGCTTCAAAATGTGGCAAAGGTTTAGATGAGACAAGCAAATGAGACAAATTCTAGAAGGACAAATTTTATCAATGGTTATGAGAGCTAAATAGACTCTCTAGGGCCTAGAGTCTAAGGCATTTAAAAAAAAAGGGCCACCAGAAAGCAGCCACAAAAAGAATTTCCACTGCTTCTTTTAAACATTAAATACAGTTGAAAAAGGAAGGGGACCCCACTGTTTTTGTCATTTAGAGCTCTCTGGCACACATAAAAAATGAACCATATGGGCCCTATTTGGTTCATTTTCCCATTCATTACAAAAGGACTGTATATCTGGGCTGGTGGATCACAGCCACAGTTGGTCATGACAGGAAACGGAACTGCACGTTAGATGTACATTATTTAATGTTCATTCTTATCCAACTGGTCTCTTATGTTTAAAACTGCTGTGGAGCCAAACAGGAATTCAGTAGGCCAATTTTGATACTAGGATGTCTGTAATCCCAAATCCACTGCATTACCTTGAACTTACACAAAATGCAGCAGCATCCATAAGCCATGTATTCAAAAAAATAGGTGACTTTGAAGGTGAGGTAAAGATATCAGAATTCCAGAAACTAAGTCTTCAATTCTATATGCACCTTCTTTGGAGTAAGCTACATTGAATGCAATGGAACCTATGGCCCAATCCTATCTTGGGCCTATCACAGCAGATCTTGTGAGCGGCTGCTGTAGGCCTCATTGCAGCAGTGCAAAAGCTGTGCCAGTGTTGCCTGCTTCAGAACCAACGGCAGATAAGGTGGTGGAGAGGGGAATTCATGGGAGGATTGGTGTGGGGATCAGGCCAGGCGTGGAGCATTTTGAGGGTGGACCAGGGACAGATCTCAGCAGCAGTGTCAGCATCAATATCCTATGACCCCAGCCTAGGTCCAGGACCAACATGCCACTTGGACCTACTCAGATTTCCAACAGCAAAAGAGCTGGTATAGCAAGCAGCTGGCAACAGCAAGCAGACCTATTGGGTTCCAGGGAGCAATGGAGTAAGTATAAAAGTTCTGTACTAACCTCTCTGCCTGGTCCTCAGCTGGTCCACACTATGCAATGGAGGTGACTCCTGGCTGCTCCTAGCTGGGCTGGCCAAGGATAGGATTGGGCTGTTACTTCTCAGTAGACATGCCTAGAATTGGGCTGTAACCTATCTTTATAATTGTGCTTGAGGAAGATTTTACTGATAATATCAGACTTTAGGTATCCGTATGTATGCTTACAATTTGGATTTTTCAGAGTTTCTGAAATTACAACAAACTCTGGACAACACATGACATTAATCAAAATTAATTAGTTCTAATGTCATTTCTAAAATGCAGCTCATTAATTTATGGGACTTTCATTGCATACAACATGTGCACACAAACACTTCAAATATCAATTTGCTTCACATACTCTATGGATTTATTTAAAATATTTGAACCTTCCCCCACTCTCTCTCCCGCACACAAACACACCCACTTATAAACAGCTTCAAGAAATATAATCAAGAGACACTCTTAATGGTCTGAGCAGTCACCCTCTCCCCCTCTATCAGGCTAGCTTGGATGGAGCATTGCCTGCTCCAGAATGCCATGAGTTACTGGCACAGCAAGTTTGATCTTGTGACAGAAGCCATGTACTGTGATTTTCCTGACCCAGGAAAACAAGATGTTAGTAAAACAGAAGAAGGATCCTCAGCCCAAGCTGGCCTCACCATGACTAAATTCAGTCAAGGAGACATGTTAATGAACCAATGGATCTCCTGATCTGATTACCATACCCTCAGCCAGGTGCGAGAACAAAGGAATCACCCATTTTGGACAAGGGAAGAAGAATCATCAAGGACCACTGACAAGCAAAGAAGGTCCTTTACCCCACCAAAGAGCCATAGAATCCTATGGGTGAAAACAATATAAAAACCTGCTACTCCATTAGAGCCTTATGTCTTCACTTCTCGCCTTCCTTGTTGTCAGTCTGTTGTGTGTTGACCCACTGATGCTGAACCTACTTGCAGATGTGAAAAAAACAAGAAAAATTCAGAAAAAAACTGGTTTTTTCCCGTTTTTTCCTGAAGACGTTCCTGGATCGCCTATATCAGGATCAACATTTCTCTTAGGTTTGGGGTGGGAAACTGATTCAGGGTCTCTCACCCACTTATAGAACCATTGTGGTATAATGAGATATAATAACAACGTACTGAAGTCAATATTATGGATCATGCATTATTTTCTGGCTGTAGCTCTCATAAAGTTTTGTAAAACTAAAGTTTTAAAGCAAGAAGCTGTCTTGTTTGTACTAGGTCAAAACGTGATGTGTGGTGAATGCTAATAGCCAGTTAGTTTTCAAAAAAGGAGCCAGAATCCCCTTATCTACTTTATTCCAAGGTGGCTTCCTGAAATGAAATCTTAATAATATTTCGAGTATTATGCTTCCCCAAAGAAATAATAAAAAGACCAGATGTACTAAAATGTCAACATTCATATCACTGAGGTAAATAGTGCTAGAACAAAGCACCAACTGAATTTAGGAAATTCATTTTCTGCATCCTTACAGGCTCTAAATGGGTTTTTAAAACTCATTTTCAGTGTAGTGGTACTTTTGTCTGGCTTCCAAAATGGCTACACTTTTTTTCCTCTCTCTCTCTCTCTCTCTCTCTCTCTCCTCCTCCTCCTCCTCCTCCTTCTTCCTAGACCCATGAAGAGCATGTGAACTTTGGAAATCATAGCACAGATTTTAAAAGCACTGCTCGTGACAAAGATCATGGTCTGTATTATTTATAAGTTATCCTTTTTAAAAGGCATGTTGGGAACTCTGCACATAGGTTTGATGGTGCTACTTCTAATCTATTAGCCATGAGGCGAGTTGCCCTTCTGCCTTAAAATGTCTCTGTCAATGATAGCACCACATAAGTGCATCTTTCATGCACCTCAAAAGGAATTTGAAGCAGGTTAAAGCAATCAGATCGAATTTGGGAAGCAATTAAAATTGGTGATGCTACCTGTTTTCCTGACTACTGTCAGAATAGGTTATAATAATAATAATAATACAGGTATTTATATACCGCCTTTCTTGGTCTTTATTCAAGACTTTATTCAAGGCGGTTTACATAGGCAGGCCGATTAAATCCCCGTAGGAATTTTTACAATTGAAAGAAGGTTCTATCTTTCAAGAACCACAACAGTCCAGATGTTTCACTCTGATCTGGTTTCACATTCTGGCCTCCATCCTCCCACGCTCAGAGCAGATGGAATAGCTCGGCTTTAGCTTGTCAGCTGCTTCAAGGTTGCACGGTGCCGGTGGCTTCGAACCGGCGACCTTGTGGATGTTATCTTCAGGCAAATGGAGGCTCTACCCTCTAGACCAGACCTCCTGCCCTAAGGTTAGGATTAGGTTGCTCCTAGATTTCACTTAATGCAAAATTTTGCTGTGATTTTGGTGTTACCTACCCATGAAAAACATTGGGGGAGCTTCTAGGAAACTAGGAAGGATTTTGCTGGAAGGACTTAAGAAATTTCTGGAAGTTTCTCTTAGTAGGAACCTAGCACCACATAAATATGCCAAGTATTCAAATGAATAAATGAAAAGGTTGTCAGGCAACACAGTTGTTACATGATCAAAATTTTATTTTTTGTTATATACAGTTCAATCCTATCCTCTCCCTCCTGCTGATGTGCTGTATCCAGCCAGGGGGGGGGGGGGCAGACCGTACTAGCAATTTCTCCAGAACAAGGAAATAAGTGGGGTAGGGAGGCTACAGAAAGAGGTTAGGATACAGTGTGCACCATCACCACAGATTCATCCCCTCCTACAGCCTCCCTACCCCCCATTCTTCCCCCTCCACACCCTGTTTTGCCCACTCCCTGCCCCATTGTGCCCTTCCTCCCCCCTTCCCTCCTCCTCTACCACTCTACCTTCCTCAGTAAGCAGCTGGAGATCCACTGGCATGGGTGGGAAGGCTCTGGCCTTCCTGTCAGTGTCCTGGCAGCATACTACTCAGTGTGCTGCCAGAGCACCTTTTATGGCTGGCACTGACTGCTTTATAGTAATCAGTGCCAGCAGAACATTTTTTCCACTGCTGTCCATCCCAGTTAGGATTGGGCTGTTTTCCATTTTATTCAAGGTATTCAAGAGTCTCACATCCAACCATTTGCATTTGGTACTTGGTTGCCAGGAGAGCAAAGGGCTGGACTAATAATGTGCCTAGTTTACAAGACTAATGGCAAGAGGAACAGAGCCCAAGGACACACTTTTCATTGAACCATGTAAACATCCCCACAACTTAATAATCTTTGGAGACTAATGCTCCCAATTCGAAGAGAGACCTGTTTACACTTTAAATGCAAATGCACCTACTCCAAAATGTAGATGAACTTTTCCAGCTCAAAATCCTGTTAGAACAGCATATTTGACATCTTATGACTGTAACCATCACCTTGAACTCCTGTGTTGGGGAAAAACAACTTTTGTAAAACAAAGGAAAAAAAAAATCACACCACTCAGTGCTGGTCCAAGATTTACTGACACCTGAGGCAGCAGGTCAAATGCTGCCCCTCCTTACCTGATGATACGCTAACTTCTGTTCCTCTGACACTCTAGCTTACAACTTGCTTCTCCTCCACACCCCTGCTCAGTTCCTCTCTAACTTTGCCAATCTAGGGAGGAGGAGGAAGAAGATGATGACCAGTAGAAGCACGAAAGTGGGAGCTCCACCCAATCTTTTGCTTGAGGTGATTACTTCAGTTGGCCTCATGGATTGTCAATACTGACATCTCCACAGTCTTCACCAAACCCCTGCTAGGCTCAACACAACAGCAGTCTAATAGCTGTTGCATCCTCAATAGTGTGGGAGCACAAAGGCAGAACATAGCAGGGGTCCTTGTCTATTGGGAGCCTCCTGATTGAATCACCTCACCTATGAATCCCAGAGGATTCTATATGGAAAAAGTATATAAAACCCCTGGCTTCAGAGCCTTGTGTGTTCCACTGAGTGCCTCATTGTATTAGCTGTCTCATTGTCTGTTTCCCTAACTTGCTGTTCTCTTGCTGTTGGTCCTGTGTCAATTGACCACCACCACCCCATTTCAGCTTCCATCTGACAATCATTGTGTCAGCCAGCACCCAGGGTCACACAGAAAGCTGCTTCCAGCTTTAATTTGTTGCCAAAAATCCTTCTTCCCTACTTATCTTCTGCCTTCCTGAACCTTAACACCTTACTTTTTGGAAAATGAGCACAATGCCACTATAGGACACCAGGGGGCAGTGTGTTGTCCACAGAACTAAGAGCCTACCAGTCCCAGACATTTACTCTTTGACCTGTGTGTCTCTATCTGGTTTGTGTCTCTATCTGGTTTCCTCCTCCTCTACACTCTCACTCTCTCTCTCTCTCTCTCCCCCCCCCCCATCCTCCAAGCATGCAGACATCTTTCCATCAGCTCAGCTAAGCTGTATGCAGTCCACCATGTCATGAGGTCTAACACATCCATGCAAAGGAAAGATGTTTAGAATTCCGTGTTCCAAAGTTTAGGTCCTGTACGTACAACAAAGATGTACTTGCTTGCAAACTATGAGTATTTCTTTTTCTTTGAAACCTTTTTTCCTATCTGCCTCCTATTTTATTATCAGCAGCAATCTAGTGGGGGGTCAATGGACTGCTTCAGGGAAAAGGGTTTTCTACTTTATAACTGCTTAAAATAGATGTCCAGACGCCTTTTTCCATCACCCTCTCCAGGTTCCTCTGGGAAGTCCAGCTAATCTCCCACATCCCTTTCCCTCACCTTTTTTCTCTCTTTGCTCTGCTCCTTCTCCTTCTAAGAAGTTCCTCTCTTTCTCCTTCTAACATCTTTTCCCAAGCCTCAATTTTTGTGTGCGACTATTAGCTGTAGATTCCTCCCTCTTGAATAAGTGTGAATGCACTAATTCAGTTAAACCCAGTTTGACAACCCCCCTTTTGTTTTTAGCTTACAGTATTGTGCATCTTCACCCTCATCTGCATTTTCCTTTCATGGCTGAATGTTACATTGTGCCATTGGCCAGTGCACAGGATTCATGCACACAACTGCTTTTCACCTATGTATGCATGTTATTTGTGTTTCTAAAAGCATCCACAGTAACACAATGGAACTTTGTGGTGCTCCTATTGAGTCTGTGTCATTGTACCCTGCTGGAACATAAAAAAGCAGCTCCAACATAATTGATGGTGGCAAGGGCCAGTGGCAGTCTCATTGGCCAGAGAGTGGGTAGACACTTCTATACCCTGTTCCAGCTGTAATGCAGAGCTCCAAAGCATGGTAAGAGTTAAGACTGTGAACTTCATGATAAAGAACAAACAAGAGTATAGACAAGCTCAACCTAAGATAGGAAGCCATTCCTACCATTTTCATAAGTACATCTCACTGAGATAGGGCTTATTTCTGACTGGGCTTACTCCCAGGTTTGCAGTAACTAGGAATACAACTTCTGCATTTTGCACAACTCTCTGATCTTATTCATAATTTCCAATTACTGTCCCTTACCTTGCCCCAAACACTTAGGCCCTACTAGCAACTCAAAACACCTCGCCTTTTGATACTTTCCTACAGCCAAGAATCAGTTAACAATTCAAACCCATGTTTTGCAAAAGGAAAAAAAAGAGATAAAAAACTGCTACTGAAATAAATTGTGGAAGCTAGCTTCATGTAAATTGATCCATAGACTGCACAGTGCAAGGCTTCAACAGTAGAATTTTATGTACAGAACATTAGATCCTGAAAATGTGCTGTACAACTTGTACAAATCAAAGGTCTATTTTTTTCATATACTCGTGCATTTTTGCATTAGCATAATCATCTCAAATTTATGTCCAATAATATGGCAGGAGTGGGATAGAAGTCCCTTTAAATCGTCATCCCATATTTCTGTATAACCATTAAAATATTTCTAATATCCAGAAACTGAGCAGAAAATGAATAATTAGATCTCAAGAGTTCTAAATCTTCCACTTTTTCCTATTAAATTTATCTCTCAGTTAACCATTATTAATGTGAGCAATTGGTCTTTTTTTTTTTACTTGCAACCTCTGCATTATTTCTACAGCAAGTAAGAGGAATAAGCTCAGCCCCTGCACTAAACAAAAGCTGCTGTTTATGCTTAGATCTTGGGAAATGCCTGCATAATTTTCCAATTTACTGTACTTGAAATGCATTTAATTCATAAGATGTATTGCTTTAGTCAATGTCTGCAAAATAATTTCCTGTAGCTTTTAAGTATTTCTAAATAAAAGAACACAAAAGAACGAGGCAAGAAATTTTCCTAATGAATAAATAAAACATACCAGAGTTTCCCCCCTATTCCTATTCTTTTACATTTTAATCAGGATGGGCTAAAGCTGCTTGATAAAGAAACACATTACAAAAAAGTAGAATTTTCCCAAATGGAATTTTTATACCACACCCAGGGTATAAATGGCTAATAAATTCAGAGCTGAATAACATAAAGGACTGGAAGCTAGCACAACAGAAGCCAAGAAGCTGCATCTTAATCTGCATCTTTCAAATTCAAGGGGAAAATAACATAATCAACATAATTTGCATAACATTTGCATTGGCATGATGGAACCAAACCACAGCTGGTGACCATGTCACACTTCCTCTTGCATTCTGTCTGTGCTGTTCCTGGTGTGAGACTAGAAATGGCAGCTCCTGGGCTCTTTCAGAGCTGAAAATCAGATCGCTGAGATCTCAGTTGACACTTATTACAGGACAGCACTGGCTTTGGACTTGAGCAATACCAAAGCTCTAAAAAAAGTACATGCTGTTAAATGAGAACTATGTAAAAGACAATGATAACACATTTAGATTTGTCTGCTAGCCAACTTTTCTAATTGATATCTTCCTTGTTGACACACTAGAGTCTGTGTGTCAGACTCTAGTCAGACACACATTTCAATGTGTGTCAGACATTGAAATGGAGAATGGTTTGGAGGGGAGAAGCAGGATTTCGCAAGCATATATAGTCTTTGCTTTTTATCCTATGTTTCCCCAAAGTGGTTGCTACTCTAAAAAATGGATTTGTAGGTCAGAGGAATGCTATTGGGTCGCTTCATTCATGCAGGTTCATCATGATATGCATATTTGGGGGGTTGGATTAGATGACCTTTTAGGTCCCTCCCAACTCTTATGATTCTGTGATTTTCAGTTACCAGTCATCAGATGCTGAGAAATCAAGTAACACATGCCTGACTGACCTGGGCCTAAAGTCACCCTTTCTAACACAGACAAGGCAGAACTTGTTAGTTTGCCTTTTCGCCTCCCAACAATGCACAAGACAAGTACACCTACCTCTACTGTCATTCCACTGCACTTGCCAGTCCAACACCAGCCCTAAGTCTACATTGTTCATCATAGGGCCTGCAAGCAGAACCCAAGTATTCCATAAAGGCTCTGTGGATATCTATTTAATGAGGGCTGCTGGCTGGGCTGGTTAGCCAGTTTGTTCAGTTTTTGTTTATTTTTATTTTGTGAACTGTTTCTGTTTCCTGTTCCCACAAGAGCTTTCCCATTTTTTTGGACATTTTTCCCATTTTTTGGACAGGCTGAGGCTCCAGGCAACAAGAGCATGACAACAAGGGAAACAATCAGGTCTAAAACCCAAACCAGCTTCTCACAGTGCTGTTCTTAACCACTCAACCACAATATGAAAGCCAGATGAGCCACTAGTCAAATTCAGTTCAAATTCGCCCAAGTGGGGATTGCCCCAAATCAATCCCAGCTTAAGGCAAATGGGCCATCCAACCCACCCTCCTTGCTCCTTATAATGTTGGCCCTTATTGCCACCACAGTGAACAACCCTTGGAGGCCTGCCAAAATGACCACCCACGCATCCACTGTACTCATGTACCCAAAGAAACTTGGCCATCCTGGTGTCCATTGCCATTGAACTCCAGTACAGATTGAGGGAATAAATGCTGAGGCAGTCAACTTTCTGTCTCAGCCCCACCCACAACCAGAGCAGCAGCCAACCAGCTACCCCCCATTGCCTCCTTTGATTGTGCAAGATGGGCAAGGCAAAATGGAGGACTTTGTGATACTTTCAAGATGGCACACTATTCCAAAAAAAGAAAGTCTACTTAACAATGTAACAGAATTTATTGTACCTTTGAAATTGCACCATGCATTTAGGTGGGTGGTGATCAGAGTGACCAGATGTCATGACCACAAAAGGGGCCACAAGGGACCTAAAAATGTAGGACATCCAAGAAAATTGCAGAACATGACAAAATAAAAGCTAACAACACTTGTGCATTGATTTCATGTGATTAAACACTATATTACTTATTATTAAATTTAAAACTATATTACATATAATTTATTAATTACAAGGAGGCTATGCGCTACCTGCTGGGGCCTGCTCAAAGGGAAAAGGAGGACATTCATGTTTTTTGGGTGGGACACAAGGCTATCAAAGAGGACATGTCCTGGAAAAAGAGGATGTCTGATCACCCTGGTGGTGATCAAAGAGCAGGCATCCTTGGTCATGGCATTCCAATTTCTCCTGCCAGGAGTCTTGCCTGGTGCTGAACTTGGATATTATTTTAGCAGCAGGTGAAGATGTTTTTTTATTTCCCCATGCATTCCAACATGTAATGTAAACTGGGATTTAGGGTTCATGCGCTATGCCAATTTTTTTGGGATTTTGCTGCTGCCTCGTTTTATGGACTGTGTTTATTTAATTGCAGTTTCATGGAATGCATTTTACTGCACACCACCCTGACAGTTTTATTGAAGGATGGTTTGGAATTTTTCAACATTAATAAATTGCTTTGTCTAGCTAATAATCATGACTATACAGAAGCACAATAATTCATTTTGCATTCTTCCATTGGCCCTTATATCATAGGTTTTATGATCCGCAAAAGAGTGTGGCTGTACATCTAGCTATACATCCCAAAGCTTTAAACACACACACACACACACACACACACACACACACTCACAGAGAGAGAGAGAGAGAGAAATCTAACAGTGAAAATTTCCATTTTCTGTATTTCCTTATGAGGTGGCAATTTTTCCTGCCTTCTCTAGGGTCGTCGCATCAATCTAAGATGCTAAAAATGTAAAATTTTGCATTCCAGTTACAACAGCTATCAGCAAACAGGGGAATGACAGCAGCTTGTGTTGCCACAGCAACCAGTGTTGCCAAACAACAGGCTTGGAATGTTTTGTGAGCTTTTAACTTTTCCGCATCTGGAATACAGCGGCTGAGATTACAGTAGAAAAAATACATTTTTGCTAGAGCCCACCATGATCTATTTACCGATTTCTGGCTTCTTGTCTTTCCTCCCACTTGATGAAAGAGCACACGGAGAGTTTGTGAGCTTTGCCACCCTGTGCAAACCACAGCAAGGCTGCAAGGAGCTTTGGGAGTCAGTTGCGGCTTGACAAACAGCCAAGTGCTGATGTCACTTCTTGGCATCAACTGGGAGGAGAAATGAAACCTCCTCAACTTCAGGGAATCCCAAGGGCGGAGCTAGAGACAGGGCAGCATGAACAAAGGGAGAGACACATGTAGATGGAGGAGGACGGTATGTGGGCAAAGCAATTGGAAGGAAAGAGATGCTGGAGGAAGAACTGAGGCTAATCCATGGACACAAGCCTCCTAAGAACCCCCAGGGACTCTTCCCCAGTAAAGTGGAAACTTAATCTCAGCAGCAGGAGGTTTGGGGGAAGGATTGTAGCCTCTCATTCATCTGCAGAAACTCCCTTTAGGATCCCAACTATGAGACATTTTCCGGCAGTGCCTAGGCTCCTAAAAGACACTGGGTGTTTTCTCCCTCCTCCAGTGTGATGTATGTACTTTCCCAAAGACCCCACTAAATAAACTCCTAGTACAGCAATTCATTCACCCTGGGTTCTTTTACTTGGGAACCAACAGTTCCAAGCCATACAATGTCCTACCCTTCACCCTATGATGTGTACCTGCCCTCTTGGAATGATCCTGAGTGAGTGGGAGGGAGCCACTCTACTTTGGCTTTAATCACTTAAGCTTGTCAAGTAACAGGGTTTGGAAAGATCTCCACATGGGGGTAGATGGGTCACTGGCCTGACTCAGTATTAAGTATCTTTATATGTTCTTCAATAGTTTTGGTTCATTTTGATGGAGGTTTACAGGCAACTCAGGCGACTAATTTGAGCAGGAGATCCGGACTGTGCCATATTTAACCTGGGCTGAAAATTCTCCAGTGAGAACTTTCAGGTTGGTTTGGAGGAAAGGGAATGGGGCTTCTCCCACCTTGAAGCCTGGCTGCTGCTATTCTGTATGTATTCTTCATTCCTTTCCTGATGATTCAGTTTAAGGAGGCCCCTTCTGCACCTTACATTCAACTGCCACAACCCCAAAACCCAGGTGTGTGGACCTTACTCTGCAGAAGGAGAAGGAGTGCTTTGTGCAGGAGATGGGGGGTTACTAAATCCTCCAACTTGAGTCTTGGAATATTTTTTTTTAATTAACTGACTGATCTGGCCATGATGTGGAGAACAGCAATGGTCAAGCACCAAAGATGCACGTTTGGGGAAAGGAAGACTGTCTCAGCCTTCAGTGAAGCTGTTACATACATAAAGTAAGCATGGATGAATCCTTGGAGTGCTTACTCCTTGGAGTAAGGGCCCAAATCCTATCCAATTTTCCAGTGCTGGTGCAGCCATGCCAATAGGACGTGCACTGCATCCTGTGTTGGGGAGGCAGTCGGAGAGACCTCCTCAAGGTATCAGAACATTTGCTCCCTTACCTTGGGGCTACACTGTGGCTGCACTGGTGCTGGAAAGTTGGATAGGATTGGGCCCTCAGTCCCTTCTCAAGGAATATTATTTCTGTGACATTTGTATGAAAGAAGAAATGGCACTCAATAAGAATGTACAAAATTCCATCATAGGTTCCCCATACATTCCCATTCACCATCCATTTAGTACCAGTGTTAATTTTCCAAACCAGTCCCCCAACACTTGACCGTATTCCAAATTTCATTTTTTAAATGCAGCAGTTTAAAGCTTTGCACAGGGACTTTCATAGAACAACTCCTGTGTTATCGAAGATGCAAAAATGTTTTCTTCAATTTGTACAATCTAGAAAATGCTTTCATAGTTGACTGACTCACGCATGTAGCTAATTACTAAAGTGGAAACTTGTTTTCCTCCCAAATGACAGATGTAATGTCCATTGAACCAAATGGAAGGTACTTGTATCCCATCGCATACCAGGAGTTGTATTCTTTCTTTCCCTGCTCTCTAATATTTCATTTCTCATTGTGTTTTTCTAATTGGCTGCCTTTCAAGGACTAAAGAATCATTTCTGAACGCAGGCAATGGAAGAGGCCCCATTATTTTCTGTTAATCTGTTTATTATACTTATTAGTTTTTCCTTTATATACTGTCCCGCCACAATAATGACTTCTAACAAATATGTCTGTGACAGCCTGCTGAGGAACAAGCTGGATGAAACCCACTGCAGCTTCTGCTGCAATTGTGTATGCAGAAATACTTCATGTGGTTTGCTTCCTCTCATTCTTCCTGCTTCTGTTGGGGAACAGATATAATTCACACCAATGTCAATCAGTATTTTTTAAACCTAAAGGGTTGCTGCCAATTATTTGGCTGTTTATTTCAAATCAATATTCAGTTTCTCACCGCTATGCCTCTTGGCCATATGCTTGTTTCCTCTCCTGCCCATTCCGTCTTTTCCTCTCAGACTCATCCCTCTAGCCTCCTCTAGTTTTCCACCAGAAGTCTTCCACATATTTGGATCGGGACCTAGAAGTGGAAAGTGACATGGTCTCAATTAGGTTGTGACAGTTCTGCCACCACCATTTATGTTGAGGTCTGAGCTAGGAGTCCCAGATGATGTAAATTATGCTAGAAACCTTGGCTTTAAAGGGTTTGCTTTAACCAGCCAATCCCCATCTTCCACGCATCTACCTGATCTCTCTTGCCACAGCATTCTGCCCCCTCCATGCCTTTCAGATTGAGAGCATGGTTTTGTTCTTTTTTTGCTATGTCAATTTCTGTTCCTCTTTTCATAGAATCGTACCATAGAATCATAAAGTTGGAAGGATCCCACACAGTCATCTAGTCCAACCCCCTGGCTGTAGCAGCTCCAGCAGGTGCCTGTCAAGCCTCTGCTTGAAGATCTTCAGTGAGGGAGAATTCACTACCTCCCTCGGCAATCTGTTTCATTGCTGAACCACCCTTACCATTAATAACACAGGCCTACAAAATTGAGGGTCAGAAAGGTTTTTCCCAAACTTTATGGTGGTTTGATATGAATTTAGGGTGCCGATTCCAAAAAAGGCATCCGTTTTGCCCTATCACATCTAGTTTTGGAGATATAGTATAGCCTCATTAGTGAATGGTTCAAGCAGCTTCCTCATGAGGGAGCCATGGTTTGCCACACTGATTGGCACACTGGGAGAGAAATTGAGAGGAACCCGCACCTTTCACCTGCTAGGGTCTTGAAGGCAGATTTAGTGTTGCACACTGGGGTTTGAAGTGGGTCTCAGTTCTTAAGGGTTGAAGATGACCACTCTAGACCAGTGTTTCTCAAACCCATTAGATGGGTCGCGAGCCAATTTCAGGTGGGTCCCCATTCATTTCAATATTTTATTTCTAATATATTCGACTTGATGCTCCCATGGTATGTGACTGCCTTTGGGGAAATGTTACAGACCTGTACTTTTAACAAGCTACTATGTATATTATTTTAACAATGATAGTAAATGGGACTTACTCCTGGGTAAGCGTGGGTAGGATTGCAGCCTAGGATTGTTAAAAAATTTCCTGCTTGATTATGTCACTTTGGGTCATGTCATCACCTCTGGTGGGTCCTGACAGATTTTCATTCTAAAAAGTGGGTCCCGGTGCTAAATGTGTGAGAACACATGCTCTAGATCAGCTCTGTCAGTCTTGCTTCCTTATTCTTCGTTCTCCTTTTGGCCTGCTGTCTTTTCAGGCCTCCTGGCCTCCTTCTTAGGTCTCAAGATTTTCTACCCATCCTTCCTTCCTTCTACCCCTCTTCACTCTGCTCTACTCCCTCAAGGATTCTAAAAAGTATTCTCTCTTTAATATTTATTTCTATGTATTTCAGCTATCACAAATAAAATACTTAATAAATAAAAACGATATAGGTAATGCAACCACAAATTTGCACAGAAATAAAATTTATGGCTGGTGAAGCTGAGGACCAGCGACAATGAGCTTCTTGACTAAATAGAGGCTTCCATCATAGTGTTCCCAGTCCAAATCCATCAATTTATGGATTTACAATGCTTTTACAACTTTGTATCAGGGTTTGCTGATGCCCAGCAACATAAGTGTCTACAGGATCAGAGCTGCCAACTCTGGAGAGCACAAGGCATCCATTAGATAGCCAGGCACAAGCAGCAGAGGTCAAAGCAGGAAAGGGTCAGGCTCTAGGAAGCAGCTAGTGTGAGGAAGGATGGGAAGCAGGAGTCTGCAGTGACTCACAGCCCAATCTGCGAGGCTGCTGAGGCGCCAAAATGGCTACTGTGGCATCCAATGTGCAGCAGCTCCTCAAGGGAAGGGGACGTTCGTCCCTTTCCCCCAGGTAAGGAAAGTAGCCCTGCAATGGGGCTACTCGATTCTGCAGTATCTGTTGAGCTGGTACAGAATCAAGTAGTCCCATGAAGTCCAATATGTGACTCAAGATCTGGTGGAGATGAGTCCCACCCCACTCCCTCCCCCTGCTAGGCTTTCTCCCCACCCTCCCCAACCCCCCTCCCCAGAGCCTCTTCCTGTCTTCCCCATGCCCCCACTCACCTCTCTGCCGCCCAGTGGTCCAGGCAAGTGCTGGACAATGGAATGCAGGTTCAGTGCCAGAGCTGGCCCAGCGTTGGCTCACGGTGGGCTAGCTCTAACCCTGGGCCCACGGTAAGGCTCGCAAACGTGCCTTAGGGTACATTTGCAACAGCATGTGCCAGAGGTAAGCCAGCGCACAAAGCTCTGGATCAGGCCCTCAGTCACTGGGAGAGCAGATGCACAGACTGAAGAGCAGATTTAAGGTCTTTAGAGCCAGATAGAGCCACATTGGTTCCTAGGATCATTGGACTGGATGCTGGATCAGCTGGTTGGGCCTGCCAATACTCCCTAGGTGGTATTTCTGTCTAGCACTTAGCATGTGACTTCACTGACAGATATGCTTCCTTGGTGACATAGTAAGGCACTGGAGCCTGCCTTTCAGGAGTGCTCTTTGGAGCACTGCACAGTGAACCTTGGGGCTCCTTCCCCACCTGGATGGTCAGTAAAGAATAGGTTGTCTACTATTACTATAACTATTAACTGCTCCCTAAAGCAACCAGCAGTTGGAGAGTAATGGGTATGCTTTACAGGATATTCTCAATTTATACAATGAATGGTAAAGCCTAACATCCATAGCATGCATAGAGTGAGGCCAGGGCCAGCCCATCCATGAGGCTGACTCAGAGTCACATGGTCATCTCAGGTAGTAGATTGGCAGGACACTTCTTGTATCTGCCCATCTTCCCGCCTGCTTTTGACTGCCTTTACTCCTCCTGTTCCCTGGATTTGAAGAGGAAGAGAAGAACAGAGTGTAAGAAGATATGTAAAGGAGAGAAGAGTGTGGAGCTAGAGCAGCGATGGCAGCTGGCAATTTGCTGAATAGCAGAAAGGGTACTTTGTGCACTGCTTCTGGCCCTGGGAAGTTTGAACATGCCAGTGCTGAGCATACCCATACCCACTGCAAATACTTTCCCTGAGTTCTCTGCAACCCATGGGTGAGGACTGTCTATGGCGGAAGTGCAGCAGTTACTCAAGTAGGCGATGCAGGATGGGTTCCTTGGAGCTAGGAAGTTTGAAAATCACTGCTTTGCACTACACTGCCCACTCACTAAGGACTGCAGGAGTTATCATTTGATGCTGTAGTTATCAGGTGATGAAAATGCATGTGTTGAACTAAAGCTCACTGCTTTCAAGGAGGCTTAAGGATGCCTGCCTGCTGGATTGTGACCAATGGCTTTGTGTGAAATGTTTCACATTAAGCTAGTGGACTCTGCAGTAAGACTTTCCACAGAGGAGATGAATTTTGAGCTGGGTTTTGTAAGAGAAGAGAAAGGAGGCATTTTGTTCTGGGAAGCAGTTCCTAGTACAACAGGCCAGCAGACTGGGATGTAAAAACAGGTATATACAATAGCTTGAATCCAGAAAATCTGAGCATAAGGAAAACAGTGGGTGAATACAGGGAGACGAGATGAAAAGAAAATAGGAGGAGGTGAGGAAGCCAATGAAATGGAAATGAGAAGCAACAGACAGAGCTGCAAATGCCATATTAGAGAGCATATGAATATCTCCTAAGCTCGCGCCTTCGCAACTGGCTTATGGGGTATTTCCATACAAGCATTTCTTCCTATGAATCTTTCAGCTGATTTCCTACAGGAATCCAGCTCAGATACTTACACGAAGCCTAAGCAAGGAAGTTTAATATTGTGAGACGCAGCATGGCACTTAGTGAGGTGGTTAAAGCATGTGCCTGGGAATTAGACAGTCTGATCTGCTATATAGTTGTACATCGCTGTGCTCCTCTGAAGTGCCAGGTACTTCTTGGAAATGTATTTGAGGGTGAAAATCAATCCCTGGCTGAGAGTTACTTTTGGTGGAACTTTTCAAGTACCTACTAGAAATGCCTGTGGCAGATCCATGTGTTACACACAGATCTTCTCCAACTGCACAGAAAGATTTATTAACTGAAAATAGATTGCAGAGGTGAACAGTACAGAAGAGAAGGTAAACTATTGGGGGGTGTTCTATGCTCTGCATCCATATACCCCGCTTTTTCTGTTGAAACAGGTTTCCCCTTCTTTTGTGATACTGTGGTTTGGGCAGATTGTGTTTAGACTCCCGCATCTGTGCCCGATCCATGTAGTTTGGCCTAAGTCACACCATTGTGTGAAGATAATGTATCATAATGTATCTATCCTATTACCTGGTGAGAGAACCCTTACAGCCCTGGCTTTGACTTAAGTTCATGCCCAAGTCTCAGAAAGCAGATATTAACTTCAGAAACCCTGAGCTGGAAAACATACACACCAGGACTAAATTTTAGTTCAGACCCCCACAGTCCCAGCTTGGCCTGACAACCACCACCACTTCTGTTTAATGGCTCTTACCCAGAATATGTTTTAAAGATTCTTCTCCCAGTAGCTCTCATCTGGGCACATTTCACTTCTTTGGATCCTGTTCCAAGATTTTGCCTTTGCTTACATTTTCTTTACCTTTCTTTATAACTGTGTGATAGTTAAATTAGTACTGTGTTCAAAACCAAAACCCAGATTCTTAGGTTCCTTGAGGAGTTGCCATAGTCTGCTTCAGTTGCCATGCTTTAAAGGTCACAATCCTACACTTTCTACCCAGATTGAAAACTGCAAGATAATTGAATTTAATCCCTCCCAGAATGGGCTGTCCACAGCTACAACATCCTATCCAGCCTCTAATTTAAGACTTCCAATAATGGAAGTCCATCTTCCAAGGCAGATGGATCCACTGCCAAACATGTTGTACCATCAGGAAGGTCTTCCTAATGTTTAATCAAACTCTCTCTTGTTATTGAAATCCATTTGTCCTGGTCCTACCCTTGAAATAACCATCTTCCACACATCAGACACCCTCAGATATCAGTCCCTCAGACATTCATAGATAGTTATTATGTTACCTCTTAACTATCCCTTCTCCAAACCGACACATTCAACTACTTTAACCTGTTTTTGTTGAACATGGTCTCCAGCCCCCTCACCATCCTAGACTCCCTCTTCTGGACTCACTCCAATTTGTTAATATCTCTCTTAAGCTGTGGCACTCAGAACAGGACACAGTATTCCCGTTGAGGTCTGACTAGAGCAGAATACAGCAGTACCATTATTTGTCATGCTCTCAGTATTATACTATACTATCCTTCTGTTGATGCAGGCTAGAATTGCATTGTACTGCCTTTGCATGTTTCGCGTTATCCTCCACTAAAACATCCTAGACCTTTTTCACACTTACTACTACTGCTCAGGCAGGTATCCCTGATCTTATATGCATGCTTCTGCTTTTTCCTACCCAAATGCAGAACTTTACATTTTTCCCTATTGAAATTCATTGAGTTTTCATTTGTCTTTCCTCTAGGGGCCCTGAATCCTCCTTCACAAGATGGCCCTGGAAGTGATTGCCCAGTTCCAGGAACACAGAAGTCTTTCTCCTTTGAGTGACAGTCCTTCATAGGCTTGCCTCTTTCACGTGGCTGTCTTCCTCCTCTGTGGAAGCTTCTGAGTTCTCTAGCGCTTCCAAAAGACCTTTCTCTGTAGAATATCTAGGTGCAACTCCAAAGAATCTGCAGACTTAAATTTGCTTAAATATGCAAGCATAAATATGGCTGGCAAGGAGGAAGAAGCCATGTTTTGCACAGAAAATGGAATGTCCCTGTTCCTGCAGGCTGATGTAGAGAACTATACATGCAGGAAGTGCAAGCTGGTGATCCTTCTGGGGTAGAAGATGTGTGGCCTGGGGGGGGGGCACATCTAGCCACCCTTCATCTTATCAGGGAGAATGAGAATGAACAGAATATACTGTTCTGGATAGTACAGAGGAGACACTATGCTGGGGTTAATAGGGATAGTTGCTTTCTGCTTTCTAAAATAAGAGACCGCTTAAAAATTACCCGCTTGACAGTGAGAAGAGAGTACTCTGAGAAAGAGAAGAGAGTACTCTGTTACCTGTCCTAGGTGCTGGCTTGGCACTGTAGTTCTTGGGAAGCTGTTACACATATAACCAGTGGGTCAACAAATGACACTACCAATAGTAAATTAACCTTATGGCCTTTGATTGCTCATCCCCAATGCTAAATGTTTTGCACATTACCAAATATGAGCCAGCTAGCTCTGGAGACCAGAGAAATTTGCACTGACTCCTTGTTTGAATTTAGCCATGGTGAGGGCTGATAAGTCTAAGGGCCTTCCCTTTGTGTTGCTAATAACTTCAAGTCCAGAAGTTCCAATGGTGTGGCTTGTATTCACAGGTTCAAATGTGTTGTGCAAGCAACAGGTGGCCAATCACAGAATTTTCCAGGAAATTAAAGTCAGGCAAGGCTTGTTCCAAGCCAGCCTGCTAGAATCAGGGTGGATAGCAATTGCTCTGACAAAAATGTGGCCTTTCTCATGGCCTGTGGGATCTGGGAGCCATTGCTCTTAGCCCAATTCTGAATTGTGATACTGGTCTGGGTCATGCTCTCTCTCATGCTCTCCATAACCCAGTGTCATACATTCATAATGTATGCCAATATGTCATACATTATGCATTCAAATTAGAGGAATGAAAATGTTTGTCAGGCAACATGAAAGTGTCCAAGACATGCCTTATAATTGGAATAATGCTTTTGAATGATGGCATGGGACTACAAAGACAGTAGGACTGGTGCTAATCTCTTTCTGCCCATTGACAACGTCCTTCATAAAACAAATCTGAAGAACTATACTCATCGGGAACGAGCAAGGTGCCTCACTTTCTTCAACAAGCCACTTCATATTACTCTGCTGTACTCTATTTATTAAACAAAGATAAAGTAAGATTTCAAAAATGTCAGCTAGTAGCTAAAGGCTGTCTGGAGGATATCAAGAATGCTATTTAGTTTTTTATACTAAAATTTATTGCACACCGTGTTTTTTTTTGACAAGTTTCTCATGACACAGAAAAAATATTACAGTCTCTAAAACAGTGGTTCTCAAACTATTAGCACTGGGACCCACTTTTTAGAATGAGAATCTGTCAGGAGTCACTGGAAATGATGTCATGACTGGAAGTGACATCATCAGGCAAGAAAATTTTTAACAATCCTAGGCTGCAATCCTACCCACGCTTCCCAGGAGTAAGTCCCATTTACTATCATTGTTAAAAGCATATACACAGTAGTCTGTTCAAAGTACGGGTCTGTAACTTTTCCCCAAATACAGTCACATACCATCAAGTCTAATATATTAAAAATAAAATATTGAAATGAATGGGCCAATATCATTCAAAAATGATATTGAACCTGAAATTGGCTTGTGACCCACAGTTTGAGAAACAGTGCTCTAAAAAATAAGGAAAATGTCCTGAAATACTCAGAACATTTTAGTAGCAGCTCATTTACTAGATCGGTTTCTTTTCTAAAATAATACTATACACACCTGGGAGTAAATCTCACTAAACATAATAGAATTTACTTCTCAGTAGATGTGCGCAGGATTGGGCTTTCGGGTGGTAGAATTCTGGACTGCACCACCTTAGTCTGCAGAAGTGGCCTTATGATGATGTGAGTTAAAACTATTGTGTGGAGAGCATCTGGGCAAGTCAGTTGAGCAGCAACTGGACAAGCAGCAGCGTGGAAGAGAGGCTGTTGGAGCGGTATGTGCTTGCTGATCATGTGCCCGATTGTCTCTTCTTGAGAACAGTGTTCTCCCCAGACATCTTCCAGCAGTATTTTCCTCTTCCCCTGTGAGAGAAGATAGGTAGACACAAGCTTACCTTGCAAAGCCAGCAGATCCTCCCAGGGACTCTCTGATTGTTTGGGTCTCTCCTGCTTCCCCTCCATGCTAGCCTATGTGCCACTGCATGAGGTTCAAATAATCAGAGTAAATGATAAGGGCAGCTCTTTTCTCACACCATGTTTCTTATTTTCTTCATCTAATTCTTCCTCACCTCGGCTGGCAGCACTTTCATGGAGAACAAAACTCCATTGTGTGGGTGCACGAGCACGTGTGTTTCTAGGTGTGCATGCGTGTGTGCGTGCATGCATGTGTGTGCTTCCTTCACAGCTTAGTTTCCTTCATCCTGTGCCCTTTATTTCTCTTTTGTTCCTCCCCTTCCCCCCTTTTCAAAATGTCTTGTTTTTTTTTATGAGGACAACATTCCTGAGACAGGGTATGTGCTCATTGCTTGCCTGCCTCAGTGCTTCTTTATTCCTCCCTGACCAGACCCTTTTGCTGCAGGCATTTTGCTGCCTGCACACCAACTAAGAAGAATGCCAAGGCATTGCTAATAGCTGCCCCAGCTCCGCCTCCATTGTTAATTGAGCTTCCATGAGCTGCAGATTTGAGACCCATCCTGGCACTGGGAGGGAATGCAACAAAACGACCTCCTATGCTATTCCTGGAGGATGACCGCAACCCTTCATGGGATAATTCACCACATCCAAAAGACAGGCTTTTGTTTTCTTTACATAGGAAGCCTTCAAAACACAAACACTCATCACTCTCAGGCTCACAGAATTCCTGCCTACACTCAACATGTCTAGAGTTTAAGTTGAAAAAAGCAGTCAGTGTCTTTGATCTTTCAAGACAACTTTGAGCTGCTCAACCCCATTCCATGTGCCAGTGCACACCAGTGAATTTCTCCAAGCAGTGTAGGATGTGGGTAAACAAATGTGGAGAGAAATGTTAAGGTGAACAGGTAGCAGTTGCAGCAATGACAGGACCATTGTGTCCTGCATAACAGTGTCCTGGTGAAATGCATCCTGGCATTGGACATTAGCATTTTTTTTTGTTTTTGCATCCCAGACATTTGTATCCCAATATATGTATATAGGTCCAGCCTATTTATACATGGATTTTTTATACACAGATTTGACTCAACACGAATGGCCCCTGCAAATGAGAAGGAATGTGCTGATCCCTGGAGAAGGGGAAAAATGCATCCCTTTAAAATCAGTTTTAAAAACTGAACAGTCCTTTAACAATAGCCTCCTTCATGAGAGACAGAGAGGGCAGCTGGCTGACAACCCATCAATCCTTCTCTCTCCCGGCAAACGCTCCCAAACCCCCAGCACGTGAAAGAAAAGTGATCACTTTGCATTGGTGAAGGTAGGGGCTGAGTGAAGCGCCTTTCTAAGCTCTTCTAGGAGGACTGGTTGATGGATTGTCTTCTTAATGACTCTTATCTTACATCACAAAGGTCAGCAAGGCTGTTTTTCAATCACCAGAGCAAAGAAACTTTGTTTTTTAAATTGATTTGCTATAGTGCATTTTTTGCCATCCATGTGAGTGCTTGGAACGGAACCCACATGAATAATTAGTCTCAACCTGTATTTATATTAGAAGCACTTTTTATTTTTAAAACACACATAGGGTTAGGGCTGACATAAGAAGCTGAGGTGTGTGTGTGTGTGTGTGTGTGTGTGTGTGTGTGTGTGTGTGTGTGTGTGTTTTGAGTATCTAAACTGTAAGGATTTCGGGGATTGCAGCCATGTGAACAAATTTCATACAGAATGTAAAACAGAGTTTTTAACCCCTTACAGAAATAGAAAATACATTCAGTGTTTCAAATGTGTCTCAGCACATTGGGAAGGAGTGTGCCTTGTTTGTTTACTAGTATCAGAACTATACAGCCCACATTCCTCCTCCTTCTGGTGTATCAATCTGACAATCTTTCTGCCTCTTCTTGGAAAGAAACGGAAAAACATTTGCAATAGAAAGCACTTAAAATGTTCATTTGGGATTTGAAACACTTCCACAAGAATAATATTTGGCAAATGCTGTGATTTTGTCACAAAACGATCTGGTATTTTTTTTTTTTCTTTTTGCTTCCAATGAGGAAGGAATGCATAAAATATTGGCCCTGTCACTGCTTTTAAGTTGACTCTCTCAGAGCCTCTCTGACTTTCTTTCTCTGTCATCTTTTTGCTTGCTTCATTTTTTTTTTCTGGTAATGTCAAAAGGACATTTTTAAATGTTGCAAAAGATTCATACACAATTTGTTATATTCACACACACAGATAACCACACACACGGTTAGGAGATACTGCTGAGGTTCTTTACTTTCCATCTTGTCCTTCCTCCTTCATACTTTCCCTAATGAAGATTATAACCTTTGATCCTGTAAACTCTCTTTTCCTATTGCACAGTGTTACTGGAGCACTTTTCAAGTGTCATAGACATGGAGAAAGAACACACACAGGTGAGAGGATGCCATTGTGCTTGCAGGTTGTGCCCCTGGCATATGCAAATTGGTTTCATTATCTGAAACAAATGTGTGGACTAGAACTTGATGCTGGCCTTCCTCCCCCATCTATAAACACTTTTGCCACACTTATATCATAAAAGGCTTGGGCAAACAATGAATCTTATAACCTAATCCTATCCTTCCACCACACTAGCATGCAGCCACATCAGTAGAATGCATATGCATGCTATGGTGGGGGGGGGGGGCGATCAGATAGAATCTACCTCTGGATAGACTTTCTTGCTGCCTATGGGTCTCCTCAAACCCATGCCAGAAAAAGGGGTGTGTGTGGGATAGATAGATAAGATCCAGCATGCACCGTTGCCACTGAGATTGACCCTCTCCAGCCTGCTTCCTGCCCTCTGTTCTCCCCTCTCCCCACCCCAGAAAACTCCTGAACCTTCCTTTCCTTGACCCCACTAACAAATTACCAACACTGGTACAGCTTCCAGGAGCCACTGGCACGTGTACCTCACCTCTAGCCATACAGCAGCCTAGAAGTGCACAATGGCATCTTGGCAAGTTCCAGCATCACAAGACCCAGATAGGATTGGGCTATCAATCAACCTAAAATAGATTCTATGAGGCAATTCATCTTCTCACCCAAATGTCAATCCTCTTGGCACAGTATTGGAATGGGCACACCCCATTAATATGGGGTTCACATGCATTAATATATGATGTGCAGGCTTTACTCATGTGTGCAACGGCCCCTCTTTTGAGAAGAAAGAGTCCTTGTGAATCATCAGACCAACAACAATATGGCCACACAAATAGAAGATATGAATCAGCTCATCATTGCCAAAGCTGGCCCTTTTCTTTGTGCATTGCATTAGGTTTTAAGAGTCAAACAGTTGCACTTAATATCTTATTGAAAGCTGATCACATCCAAAGATTTAAGCCAGTTTTCCTAATCTAGGGGGCTCTAATGCACACTGTGACGTTCCTGCATGTATAAGAAGTTGCTCGTTTGGGGGCTTTTGGCTGCTATCCTGCACGCAGCCAGGCTGTTTAACTCTCCTGTTGATTTTCATGTGATTTCAGTAGCCTATATGCTGATCGACAGACTTTGTTTATAATTAATTGGACTAAATGAGCTTCAATATCTAAATGAGTTCCCACAGGAGTGGATAGATAGGGTGTAAGTTTTTTGTTTTTGTTTTTTACTAAAATATAAATGGATCAAATTGCTCTAATATGTTCATTATTTGCATAGTTCCCCAATATCACAGCCATGAAATTCCAGCTAGGTGTTCAGACTGTCGGGGCTGTTCTGCTGTTTGCCCTGACTTACCACAAGGAGGCAGGGTGGGCCCCTGCCTCCAAGGTCCAGGACACCTGTGGCCACTCAGGGATCCAGCCAACCCAAGCATGAAGGCAGCAGGGCCCTGGAGCCTTGGACAGTACATCCTTGCCGCCAGGACTTGGGATCCCACAGCAGTTGCCATGGAGGCTTGGCCCTGCTGCTCAGAGCCACTGGAGACGTGGCTGGCCACAGCGGATTGGCCCCCAGGAGGGGGAGGTCTGAGGCAGCCATGACCTGCGCCTCTCCTGTTCTGGCCTCCGACAGGCAGAGGCTGGCCGCTGGGGAAGGAGCATCCAACTGCCCAAGAGGTGGAGCAGGGAAGACTCCCCAGAAGGGATGGGCGAGGCGGGCGGCCACCTGGCGAGAACCACCTGCAGCGCCACCTGCAGCGCCACCCTTTCTTTCTGGCAGGAGGGCTAGGAGAGCCTCTGCAGGAGCCTTTTGAACCCCACCCAAGGGGTGGGACCGGGCAGAAGCAGAGTGAGCCAAATAGGGGAGACCCATAATGACAATGGGGGTTGGTGAGGTGGGAGCTGTGAGACAGCTGCCCGCCAAAGACCCACACACAAAAAGGGCCAGGGAGGAGGAAAAAGGGGTGATGCAATCCCCTCCCCCTGAGCCAGTCTGAAGCTTTGAAAACACCCTGAGGCAAAGCATGCCTGCCTACCGGAGGCCGGGTTGGGGTTTAGGGGGTTGGAGAGCCTCCTGCCACCCGAAACCCAACACAGACAATGGTGCACCAATCAGGAAACCCAATTTCATTTTCCTTAGTACTATGTCTTACAAGTGAGTGCAAAGTGATACAGGGTCTCAAACTGGGGACTCTGGCAGCTGCATCCTTACGCATTTTCCAATATGGCAGCTAGCTAGAAAAAAAAACAAAAAACCACTAACCTGATTTCTGCTTTATTTAGTTGCCACCAGTGCTGAGGACTATACTGGCCAAGCAATTGTCAGGTGAAACAAGGAACCAAAAGGGTTTCACTTGGCTTTAAACAGATTTGGACGCAAAGCAACTTGTTTACTAAGCTTCTTATAAAATAGTTTTTTTCGTCCCTGTTTCTTCAACCACAATGAAGTTGGGGAAAGATTTTGGCGCACACGTCCAATGGCTCCATGACGCCTACTGGAAGAACTGAGGACGGTGTGAGTGGTTTGGATAATCCTGAGAGGTCAACAGCATGCGTACAATTCTGAACTTGTTAGATGTGGGCACATGTAATCGTTGTAATTGCTATGTTTTGCTGAATGACCTGATAGATCAGGCAGTTCACCATACATTTAGGAGCCACTCCTGCTACTTTAAATTCTTCCATGCTGCTCAGCTGGTGGATCAATTTGCACAGGAGACCCAGAGCATCCAGGACACAGGTGGATGGTTTTGCTGGTTCAGGAATGTTCTTTCTTCACACCTGTGATGTCTGTATATCCAGAGGCTGTTCCATATGGAGGCCTTTCACATCTGTTCTTGCACTGACAGCCCAATCTTATGGGGTTCAGCCACCAGCAGAACACATGTTTCGGTGTAGATGCTGTAAAGCAGCCATAAAACTCTTTCCGGCATTGTGCTGAGTAGCGCACTTCCGAAGTACTGGCAGGAATACCTGGGTCTTCCCACATGCATTGCTGAACCTGTAGATGCCTGGGGGTGGGGGAGTGGAATGGGGCAAAGAAGGGGCATAACAAGGGCATGGAGGTTGCAGGAAAGGGTGGATCCAGCAACGATGGCATGTGCCCAATTACATTCCCCTTTTCTGCAGCCTTCCCACTCCATTTCTCTCCTCAGACTTATACTAGTGAAATCTGTAGCACAAGTTCAAGGGGACTCATTGTGGGAGGCTTACATGGGTAAAGGGGGCTTTGGATCTTCTTTCCCTGCTGAAACCTCTCAATCTGCTCCCCCCCCACTGAAAAAAGCACACCCATTTTTGGAGGGAGGGTGAGGAGGATAGGATTGGGCTTCCATTCACATTTCTTTGGAGAGATCAGTTTTTAATTAAGTAATATTTGTTTTCACATTTTTTAATTTAATAAAAATAATTTTATTATAAAATTATAAATAATTAAAATCTATAATTTTAACATGTGTAGGCTTCGTTAGTGCCTTTGAAAAATTGAGGTTTACTGGTTTTCCAACGCTACAGAAATGTTTACGGTAGCTAAACGATATAAGGAAAGATGTTATATATAAGGCATCAGGATGGGGTGTTCTTTTCTACTATTAACAGTGTGATCCATATCCCAATATTGCTGTAGATTTAAAGCATCGTAGTCTCATTGATATCAATGAGCTTATGCCAACCTCAAATATTTCACTTTAAATGAATTGCGCCTTGGGATGTTATTTATTAAGATTAAAGTTTCCGTGGTTGGTGATGTTTTGCAAGCCCACACAGCTTCATTCTACCCTTCACATTATACAAAGATGGTTCCCATAGTTACCTTTACGTCATCTCTCTCTCTCTCACTCTTACACATATGCACCCCCCCACACACACAACCTGAAAAAAGCATAACAATTCAATAAACACATACCATTTAATGTTCAAAATGAGCTGATTCTCATTATTGCATAATTATGTTTTGTGAAAAACAGAAGTCTCCATAGTTTTCAATGTCAGCAAGACCACTTGCATCCTACTATGAATGCTTTTTACTGCTTTATCTTAATTCAATTCTATTACTTGCTTTCTGTACTTGCCAACTCTGTTGCAATGAGCTTTCTCACTGGCCTAGTTTCTCACAGTTTCCTCTTAAGAAGAGACGGGGAAACCCAGAAAGGTTTTCCTCCACAATTCTGTTGTATATCTAGTCTGATACAAAGCAAAGCATATCTAGCATATCTAGTACAGGCAGCACAATTTCAGACACTGCCCCTTGACCCAGCCAAACACACTTGACAGAGCTTGTGACCTGACAGAGCTTCTTGACAACAGCTCTGACAGCCCTATCCTAACCAAATTTTCAGTGACAATGTGCAATCCAAACAGTTGCATTTGGAGGCCCAATTGGTCAGCAACTCATGAATGTAATTATCCACAGATTTTGGTATCCGTGGGGGTTCTGGGAACCGATCCCCCGTGGATACTGAGGTTAGACCTGTACAAGTTTTCAGCCCAATCCTATCCCCCAGTTACGCCACCAGAAGTGTAGGCAAGACTACATAGGAGCTAGGGGGTGGCAGGGAGAAGGTGGAACAGGGGCAGGGGGAGGGTGGAACTGGGAAGCAATGGGTGGAGAGAAGGACAAATCAGGCTTGGGAATGAGGCAGATTCAGCCACAGCAGTGCTTGCTGAATCCTAACCCTCTTCCTGGGCCCGATTTGCCTTCCACACAGAATTGTGCTAGCGATCTTGCTGGTGCAGGTTTGAATTGAACCATGGGGGCAGTAAGGGCAAGTATTCCCTACCCCCAAGGAGGCCTCCAGACCAAAACTCCCCTGCAGAAAGCAGCAGATGCCACATTGGCATGTGCCACTGCATTGCTACATGAGGAGGTAGGTAGGATTGGGCTGCTTGTTTTGGTGCATGCTTGGAAAATTGGGTCCCCTGAGATAGGCTACAGCCAATAATATATCTTTTTAGTATACAAAGCTGACTGTGGTATTTTATTCATTTATGTTCATTTCATTAATTCTCTATAACAGTGGCACTCAAACTTTTTAGCACCGGGACCCACTTTTTAGAATGACAGTCTGTTGGAACCCACCAGGAGTGATGTCATTAACCTGGAAGTGAAGTCATGGCCCATATGAAAAATCAAATTAAATTAAGTAAATTAAAAGTTTACAATAAGTATAAGTTTAAAAAATTATTTAAAATAAAGAACTCTCCTGAGCTTCTCAAGCTGTTGCAATCTGTTTAAAAAAAATTTCCCAAACATCCCAAAGGCTACAATCCTATCCATACTTATCTGGGAGTAAACCCCATTGACTACCATTGTTAAAAACATATACATGGTAGTCTGTTAAAAGTACAGATATATAAATGCAGTCACATACCATGGTAGCATCAAGTTTAATATATTAAAAATAAAATGCACATTGAAATGAAAAGGGAGTCACCTGACTTGCTCAGGACCCACCAAGTGGGTTCTAAACCACAGTTTGAAAAATGCTGCTCTATAACAAGTCAGATGTCTATTATTCTAATATTGCAGATGAGGGTCACTACCTAAATTACTTCCACTCATATGGGGAGACTTTTTTTACTTTTTACTTCTGTAAAATCATCCATTCTGCTTTGATCACTGCCCTGGAAGATTCCTAGATCAGGTATTGCAGTTTGCATTATGTTTTAGAGCCTGGGCTAATGGAAACCTGGCTAACAAACTGCTTAATTGTAGTTAAATAGGGGAGGAGAAAATTTGCTCCAAGAAGGAAAGGAGCTTATGACCCAAACTTGTTAGGGCCTTAGACCACTGGAACACTCGTTCCAATGGCATAAGGTCCTTTGCAGCTGTTGCAAAATGCAACAAACCATTCAGCATAGCTGGTCACTACCACAAGCAGTGAGTGGTTGGTCCGCATGCCAACAGCCCTGGGAAGAATGCCAGCACTGGTAAATCAATGGTTGGAGGGAGGCAGAGATAGGCAGAACAAGGTAATGATGGAGGGTAGAGGGAGGGCAGTGGTGCACACCAAAATCCTAACCCCCTTTCTGACCTTGATCCCTCAATCCAGGTCCATGTGGACTTTTATCAGCTACTTTTATGGTGCTCTGAGTAGATCTGGTGTCCTGGTTTGGGCTTACTCCAGGGCAAGGGAACAGATGTTCCCTTACCTCAAGGAGGCCTCCAGATGCCAAAACTCCCCCATGGGATTCAGTGGGTGCCACATTGATGCTGCTGCATTGCCATGCAGGTTGTTAAGTAAGATGGGGCTATTCAGAAGGGGGAAGGAAACCCCAAGGCTGGTTCCCAGTTTACTTGCCATTTAGCAGGGAGCCAATGTTACTTCTACACCTGACCTATACGAAGACTATCAGTAGTAATGATGTGCTTGCAACTGAAACAAAAGTTATTATGAACGAATAAACAAACAGAACATATTGAGCAAATAGCTTAACATCAAAATATTTATTTACTTGTTCATTTTCATTGGCAATATATTCATCCCTTTTCAGCCTCATCTAAGGAAAGTTTGAATGTTTAGAAAAACTGACTAAAATTGAGTTGTGCAAGAGTCATTAGCTTTTTTCAGAGATTCAGGGTGGAAGGGGAATCAAGATTAGGAAATAGGTAAATTTCGCCCACATACCTGACTCCAAGTTCATGTGCTGATCTGTTAGGCAGGATACTGTCAGGAGGGCATACCTTTCCTAATATAATTTTATATTTTCCCAAGATAGTTCTGCTTTCTCATCCTGGTGGTCAAGGAAGGCTGTGGTTCCTTTGAACTGTTACTTCTTTGAAGTGCTGATTTACCCCGTCTTTTGAAATGCGAGGACTGTAGGAAAAGGGAATGATTTAAACAGACCTTTTGGTTGGTAGATCTTTGTACTTTTATCTCAGGTAGTCTCACCTGGAGTTTCCTAATTTATAGGTGGCCAATTTACTTCTGGAGTCATCCTTATCAGGACATCCTCCCTTTGGTCTCCTGACTTGAAGAGGAGTCACCTGTAGCTGCAAGACCCTGTTCCAGATTATTGGTTGAGGTCACCTGTGAACATGGAAGGGGGATATTGGGTAATAGTATAGACACCTGACATGATTGCAGGAATGTTCCATGTGGCATGATTCAGTACAATATGTGGGGTGTTCTGATTGGGCTTCTGTATTATAAAGGGAGGATCTGAGAGTCTGTTCCTGGTCATGCAAGAGGGCATGTTGTTGAGCTATCCTGTGACAGACGTCACATCTCTCCATGTCTGAGTCTTAGGTTCAGAAGCTGGAATGTAAGTAACACTTCAGCTAGTGTTTTTAATTTTTTTGCTAAAGGGACACTGCTTATATAAATTCTGAATTCACTCGGGGCATTATTTGTGCCATACCTACTAATCTGGATGGTCTTTTTGAACTGAAATCATTTTAATCTTTCTAGTTGCACATTTGCTTGAATGGGGGAGGAGTTGTGCACTGTTTGACTACACTATTGAAGTAGGAAATTCAGGTAGAGGGAGGTGGGCTTCTCTCCATTAACTTGGTGGACCTGAAGGGGCTCTCTTACTCCTTTCATAGAGAATCCTTGGTTGTTATAAGGGATATATGGTAGCATTAATGATTTCTGGCACCCCTAAAAATCTATTTTCCTTTTCAGGGACTCTTTGGCATCTTTCCCCATCATGCACTGGTTTGGGAGGGACCTAGCATGGATTGGAGTTACGCTTGACTAAGAGCACTAGGAAGCCTTTTACTGTGTGCATGCAGTTGAAGTGGGCTAGGGGGGCATCCTCACTGCGATTGAGCAGTAGTAACAATAACAATCCCCTCCCCTTTACAGTTACCGGCTCAAATGGGCACCCAAATGTGAGTGCTGTCCAGCCACATTGCACTGGTTTCTGTGCGATGTGTATACAAAGCCACTTTGTCATCTATATTCTGGCAAAACCTGTCATGTACAAATAGCCTAGCAAAGTTTGACAAGAATTGGATTGGGACAGCTCTAATGAGGCTTCAGACTGGATTTAGGTATACAGTATACCTTCAGATTTTTCATGTTAAAGACTCCTCACATAAATGAATGAGACAAACATATTTTGAAACTTGTATCATACAGGACCATTAAGTGCTGGTGCAAGGTTATTGGGGGGGGGGGGCTGAGGCAAAGCCCTGCATTGTGCTGCCCACAGAGCTCTCACGTGCTCTGGTGGTACACTGGGTACTGCTGCTGCCACTCATACCTATGGGATTCATTGTGGGGTAAACTAATCAAGGCATACTCCCTGGCTAATTGAGGGTCCTTCCTGGGTTCTGCCTTTTTCCTTTCACACCCCATCTGGGAGTCTGTTGGCTAATAAACATGCCTCTTTGATTAAATTCTAACTATGAGGTTGACAAGGACTGTTGGAGTCGGGGCTGCTCTTTTGTTTTGCTGAACTTGTTTTTGAAGTTAGGAGCTCCTGGAGACTGCAGCCACAAGGTAACAATCTGCTGGTCCAACAGGTTATTTGAATGTTCAAGCTCCATTTGAATTTTGGAACTTGACTCAATTTGGAGCTTACTTTCATTTGAGCAAGCACACCTCAGCCTGATCAATTAAGTGAATGAGGGGGTGATTGCCCAGTACATTAAAAATGTGGATTTCCTGGCCTGTAGATCTGTGACCTTTTGCCAACAGTCTAGCAAAGGGGCACATTATTGATCTGGCCCATGCTCTCTAGGCAAGCACCTAGCACCAAGTACATGTGTATATATTTTTGACCTTAGGAATTCAGGGAAATGAAAGATTGACTGGTTAGAGCTTCTTAAAGTGGGGTGGAGCAGATTTGCAATCCCCTTCATAGGGTCAGGTGAGGTGACCTGATGACCTAAAGCCACCTTGTTCTTTTATGGCTAGGATGGAATTTGAATCAGAGATTTGCTGATATGCTACCGAAACTTTTATAATGCGTTTCTGTGCATGTCTACTCAGAAGTGCCGCTGACTTCAGTGACACTTCGTGTTTACAACTATAGCCATAGCTACGATAGTAGCTAGGAAGAAGGGAGAAATATTACAAAATTTGGGGATTTGTATTATTTTCTCTCAGGTCTGGATCAGTAGTAGTTCAAATGTCAAATATACACTGCATATGCTTTCTGTTTGTGCCAGGGAAACCACCGGCATATCCTACCAGCTAAACCTTATTTTTAAACCAGATGACAAACAGTGATTTCGGTGTCCAAGGGACAGATTAGTTCTCTCACTCTCTTTAATCTTGAACTACCGGCTTTGCTTTGTCCTGCCCTTCACTTTTTCACAGCATGTCCTGGTGGCTTTGGAAACCTTGATCCTGTCTTTCTTCCACTTCTGTATTTTTCTCAGCAACTGAGGTGCTTATTTCGGTTCCTGTGGACTGCTATGTTTCTGGTGACCCTTCCTACTCCTGGCAGTACTTTAGATTCTGTTTGATTGGTGCTGTTGATATCTTTGATTGCTGCCCTTCAGTGGTTCTTGCTGCAGAGTCATGTTAACTGTACACATAAGAACAGCCCCACTGGATCAGGCCATAGGCCCATCTAGTCCAGCTTCCTGTATCTCACTGCGGACCATCAAATACCCCAGGGAGCACACCAGATAACAATAGACCTCATTCTGGTACCCTCCCTTGCATCTGGCATTCTGACATAGCCCGTTTCTAAAATCAGGAGGTTGCACATACACATCATGGCTTGTAACCCATAATGGATTTTTCCTCCAGAAACTTGTCCAATCCCCTTTTAAAGGCGTCCAGGCCAGACGCCATCACCACATCCTGTGGCAAGGAGTTCCACAGACCAACCACACGCCAAGTAAAGAAATATTTTCTTTTGTCTGTCCTAACTCTCTCAACACTCAATTTTAGTTGATGTCCCCTGGTTCTGGTGTTATGTGAGAGAGTAAAGAGCATCTCTCTGTCCACTCTGTCCATCCCCTGCATAATTTTGTATGTCTCAATCATGTCCCCCCTGAAGCGCCTCTTTTCTAGGCTGAAGAGGCCCAAACACCGTAGCCTTTCCTCATAAGGAAGGTGCCCCAGCCCAGGAATCATCTTAGATGCTCTCTTTTGCACCTTTTCCATTTCCACTATATCCTTTTTGAGATGTGGTGACCAGAACTGGATGCAATACTCCAGGTGTGTCCTTACCAACGATTTGTACAACGGCATTATAATATTAGCTGTTTTGTTCTCAATACCTTTTCTAATGATCCCAAGCATAGAATTGGCCTTCTTCACTGCCGCCGCACATTGGGTCGACACTTTCATCGACCTGTCCACCACCACCCCAAGATCTCTCTCCTGTTCTGTCACAGGCAGCTCAGAACCCATCAGCCTATATGTGAAGTTTTGATTTTTTGCCCCAATGTGCATGACTTTACACTTCCTGACATTGAAGCGCATCTGCCATTTTGCTGCCCATTCTGCCAGTTTGGAGAGATCCTTCTGGAGCTCCTCACAATCACTTCTGGTCTTCACCACTCGGAAAACTTTGGTGTCGTCTGCAAACTTTGCCACCTCACTGCTCAACCCTGTCTCCAGGTCATTTATGAACAGGTTGAAAATCACAGGTCCTAGGACAGATCCTTGGGGGATACCACTTTTCACCTCTCTCCATTGTGAAAATTGCCCATTGATACCCACTCTCTGTTTCCTGGTCTTCAACCAGGTCTCAATCCAGGACAGGACCTGCCGTCTAATTCCCTGACTGTGGAGTTTTTTCAGTAGCCTTTGGTGAGGGACCGTGTCGAACGCCTTCTGAAAGTCCAGATATATAATGTCTATGGGTTCTCCCGCATCCACATTCTTTGACCTTTTCAAAGAATTCTAAAAGGTTTGTGAGGGAAGATTTACCCTTACAGAAGCCATGTTGATTCTCCCTCAGCAAGGCTTGTTCGTCTATGTGTTTTGAGATTCTATATTTGATGATGCATTCCACCATCTTACCCAGTATATATATTAGGCTGACCGGCCTATAGTTTCCCGGGTCCCCCCTCTTTCCCTTTTTAAAGATCGGCATGACATTTGCTATCCTCCAATCTTCTGGCACTGTGGCTGTTTTGAGGGACAAGTTGCATATTTTGGTCAAGAGATCAGCAACTTCATTCTTCAATTCCTTAATAACTCTTGGGTGGATGCCATCAGGGCCCAGTGACTTATTGATCTTTAATTTATCAATGAGGTCTGAAACATCTCTTTCAACCTCTATCTGACTTAATTCCTTGGTCAGGAAGGGCCGTTCGGGCAGTGGTATCTGCCCGAGGTCTTCTGCCATGAAGACAGATGCAAAGAACTCATTTAATTTCTCTGCCATCTCTAAGTCTCCTTTTATCTCCCCTTTCCCTCCCTCACCATCCAGAGGGCCAACTGCTTCTCTGGCAGGTTTCCTGCTTCTAACATTTTTGAAGAAGCTGTTGTTATTCCCCTTAATGTCGCTGGCCATGTGTTCCTCATAGTCTTACTTGGCCTCCCGTATCACCTTCTTACATTTCTTTTGTCACAGTTTTGTTCCTTTTTATTCTCCTCATTAGGGCAAGACTTCCATTTACAGAAGGAAGCTTCCTTGCCCTTTACAGCCTCTCTAACTTGGCTGGTTAGCCATGCGGGCACCCTCCTGGATTTAGTGGAACCCTTCTTTCTTTGTGGTATACACTTCCTCTGGACCTCTATTACTGTTGTTTTATGCAGCCTCCATGCACTGTGAAGAGATTGGACTCTTTTTACCTCCCCTTTCAACCTCCTTCTAACCAGCCTCCTCAATTTGAGGGAAGTCAAGGGTTTTTGTGAGAGATTTGCCCAGTATTCTTCCCCTGACGTGCATGTCAAAATGGATTGCAGCATGATCACTGTTCCCCAACGGCTCAGTAACATTTACATCTCTAACCAGGTCCTGAGTACTGCACAATGTTAAATCCAGAGTCATCTGTCCTCTGGTGGGCTCCATGACTAGCTGCTCTAAGGCACAGTCATTTAGCATGTCAAGAAATCCCGTTTCCTTTTCGTGACCAGAACACAAATTGACCCAGTCTATATGAGGATAATTGAAGTCCTCCATGATTACAACCCTGTCCCTCCTTGTCACCTACCTGATCTGTTGCCTCATTTCAAGGTCCCCTTTCGGTTTCTGGTCTGGAGGACGATAGTACGCCCCCAGTATTACATTGTTCCTGAGGCCTGGTAATTTAACCCACAGAGATTCTACGGTGGAGTCTGACCTGCCTTCAATCTCTACTTTGCTGGCTATCCCTTCTTTAATGTAAATGGCCACCCCACCTCTAACCCGCCCCTCTCTGTCACTCCTGTAGAGTTTATAGCCCGGGATTGCAGTATTCCACTGATTCTCTGCATTCCACCAGGTTTCTGTTATGCCCACTATGTCAATGTTTTCCCTTGTCACCAGACATTCCAGTTCTCCCATCTTAGCTTGGAGACTTCGGGCATTTGCATAAAAGCATTTGTACATGGAATGCGTATTAGCTCCTTTGTCTCCACATCCTCTCATTGTGCCTAACCGTCTATCACATCCCATCATGCTATCATTCCCAATTTCTTCTCCTACTCTGCCTTTGTCTTGTTGTTCTCTAACCTCCCCATCCTTGTCCCATAGGGATGAAGAATCCCGAACTGGATGTCCTTCGGCTCCTGTCAGCCTTCCCCCAGGGATCAGTTTAAAAGCTGCTCTGCCACCTTTTTACACAACTAATACAGAAGCAAAATAATGGCAGGGAGAAAAACAGTACCTATGCTGCTGTATCAGATGCTCCATCTAAGATCTGTCACAGCTGAAAGACTCCAGGAGTCACCTTTGGATCTGATATCTGATATTGATAACAAGCCTAATATAAACACAATTCTGAAATTGGAATCCATGTGATATTTTCCTCCTGGTTTCTGCCATATTCCTTAAAGAAGAATCCAACAGCACATTTCTAACCTCTCTCTGACTGATGCCTTAGTTCAGCCTCAACAAGCCTCAAAAACAAGTCTGGACAGACATCTACAATAATCATGCAGACAATCTTAAGTCCTACCCAAGTAAAAGAATCCCCAGGCAATTCACATCATGAAAGATTGATTTGTGGTTGAGACCGAGTTCTAGACTGTTTTGAGGGCCATACAGTCTAAAAGTGGTGGTCTTTATCATGGTCAAGTCAGATTTTTACACGTGTACTTTGGATGTGTATTTAATATTGGATTGATCTGATCAGTGCTGGCACCAATTTGCTTGGCGTCCTCAGTGATGTTCCTCACGCTCCCGATGATGACACTTGAGTTTTCTTGCTGCCACCAATGCTGACATTTCAGAGTTCACCTGACCACATGCGCATGGCTCCTCAGCCAATGCCCAACAACTAACACCAACCTTGTGTCTGCTGAACCCACATTTTCCTTCTTGTTTGAAAAGGGACAGACTAACTTGGCTCTAGCCTAGTTGATGTGGAGAGCTGTCTTCGTGGAAGAGGCTTTTTTAAAAAAAAGTGGTGAGTAGTACAATTAAACCCAATAGCAGTTTGGTTTTGGTCTAGCTTTGCTAGAAGGGGGGTAGAATGTGGGGGGTGATCACTCTTACAAGTTAAAAGTGTGACTTTCTTTGAGGCCTGTGAGATCAGAGGCTTCTTGCCACCATTCTAATTCAGTTATTAGGCAACACATGGTAGGACAACACTCTATTCAGCATCTTACACAGGCAATGATGTCCTCTTCTGCTTTCTTGCCAGCTTGTGCTTATTACACTATCTGATACGGAGTCCAATGAACCCGGTATTTTTACTTCAACTGGCAGCATTTGTCCAAGGTCTTCAGCAGATATCCTGTTACCTGAGATCATTTCAGATATAGTGATGCCAGTGGCAGAGCCTTCCACCTTCCGTGTATAAAGCAAATGCTCTACCACTGAGCTAAATATGAACAGAAGAAAGTCAGGCTACATTGACTGAGGGTCTGATCCATAGCCCTGCATGCTAGCTCACTGCCTGTTTGCACTGTTGCAAATGTGCCGTGAGGCACATTTACGAGCCCTTACTGCGGGCCCAGCACCAGAGATAGCCCAGCATGAGCCCGCGCTGGGGCAGCTCCGGCATTGGCCCACATTCCGCTACCTGGTGGTCACCCAGGCTGCCTAGCAGTGTGAAGGAGTGGGGGGAGGTGGGAAGGAGGCATTCCGGGGTGGGGGGAGGCAGGGGAAGGCAGGTGGAGGGCTGGGAGGAGGCATGGCGGGGAGGGAGTAGGACCAATGGAGCTATTCCTCCAGATCCTGAGCCCTGTATGGGACCATGTAGTTTGACCACATAGTTTGAAAATGGATTGGACAAATTTATGGAGGAAAAATTCATCATGGGTTACAAGCCATGATATGTATGAGCAACCTCCTGATTTTAGAAATGGGTTATGCCAGAATAGGGCACCAGGATGCAGGTCTCTTGTTGTCTTGTGTGCTCCCTGAGGCATTTGGTGGGCCACTGTGAGATACAGGAAGTTGGACTAGATGGGCCTATAGCCTGATCCAGCCGGGCT
This sequence comes from Tiliqua scincoides, assembly GCF_035046505.1. NCBI lineage: Eukaryota > Metazoa > Chordata > Lepidosauria > Squamata > Scincidae > Tiliqua > Tiliqua scincoides. Next base: position 124,159,811 of record NC_089823.1, on the reverse strand, counting down.
GTTCCAGTGATGTACCTAATGATCATGTAGCCTGGTGCCAAGTGCAAAATGTTGCCCCGGAAGTGATGTCACAACTGGAAGTGATGTCACGCCCCGGCTTTTTAAAAAGTGAAAGTTGGGAAGAACCCCCCTCCCCCCAGCAGCTCACCACCCACTTGCTCTGCTGCCTCCTCCCAGTCCTCCTGCCCCTCCTAAGGCCTATATCAGCTACCTGGGGTCAAAGAAGATTTTGCAGTCCCCCTGTATGACAAAATCAAATCTAATTAAGTAAATAAATAAAAAGTTATTGGTTCCATGCTGCATTATAATATCACATTGGCACTCAGAATAATCTGTCTCATAGGTCAGTTTGAAGTTAAGCAAATCCACTTTTTTTCTACAAGGCAGTTGTGTTTTCATTTTCTGGTTAATTGGCCATAACTTTTGATAGAATACAGATATTCCAGTGCAGTTTATTGCATAGCATTCTGCATTAAATTACCTTTCCAGTGATATATAACATGATGGTATTATTTATACATAGCAAGATTTTCACAATTTTTGGTCACTAGAGTCAAGCTCAGCTTGTTGCCCCCCTAAAGCTTGATGCCTGGTGCTACTGCACCCCCTTAGCACCACTGGGCTGTTCTTATGATATTGGACTCTGATTCTGCAGCAACTCCAGAGCTGCCATAGAATCAAGTAGCTCCATTACAGGACTGTTTTCCTTACCTGGGGGAAGGGGAAAAAGTCCCCTTCCTCCACCAGTAGCTGCCTGGTTGCACTCTGGATACAGTGGCAGCAATTTTGGTGCCACAACAGCCCCATGCTCTGGGCAGCTCAGGATTGGGCTGTGAGAGAACCTACCTCTATACACCTTGTACAGGTATCCATGCCTGAATTTGAACTACTGTAAACAGGCCTGTTTACATACAGTCTGGTAAACAGCCATAGCTGCAAGTAAAAGCTGTAGAAAGTTTACTTTCTCCAGAAGGAAACTGTAATATTTGTGAATCATAAAACAGCAGCAAGGGCTCCGAATAACAAATCTCCCTCTTCCAGCTTGGCATAGCATGTCCTAAACTAGTTCAGTAGTGTGTGCTGTTAAATTCGCCCTGGCTTAATGGCAAAATCTCCACTGTAGTTACAGTCATTTTTTCAAAAATACCCTAGGCTTTATTTCTGAGGAAATCTTCTGTCTTAGAAGCTCTTCAGTGCTGGGGAATGAAGGGAGAAAAAAAGTTGTGGCTGGAGGATGCGAAACGTGTGTGAACTGCCAAAAAGCATCTCACCTGCAAATGAACAGTCTGATTCTCTGCATCCCATGCTCCTATTGATTTAGGGCCCAATCCTATCCAACTTTCCAATGCCAAGGCAGCTGCAATGCAGCCCCGAGGTAAGAGAACAAATTTTCCTTTCCCTTGATGAGGCCTCCTTGACTGCCCCCTCCCACTGCAGGATGCAGCAGGGACGTAAAACATGATGGCAAAATACAATGGAAAGTAAAGGGGAAAAAATGCCAGAAAAATATTACTTGTAGCATCTAAAGTGAATTCAATTTATCAGGTTTGACACTTCTCAATATTAGGTGATCAACAGCCCAATCCAGTGCAAACCCCCATGCAATGGTGCAGCAGGGCCAGCATGTACTACACTGCATCCTGCACAGAAATTTTGCAGGCTGGAAGTTTCTGTAACATTGTCCCCCTTGCCCTGGGAAAGGCCCCAGCCAGCACAGTGAGTCTACTTGGACCTGCATGAACCATACGGCTGGCACAAGTTCACATGTACCCATGTCAGTGGATCGGGCCCTGGAAGGAAGATAGGATGTAGCATGCACTACTGCCACTGATCCCGTCTCTTCCTGGTCTTGATCCACCCACCTCCATTACCACCTTCTCCCTTCCCTTCCGTCATGCTGCTCTGAGCAGAACTCACCACATCCAGTGGGCGCTGGATCTTCAGGTGTGCCTTAGCTCCAACGCCAGCAACTGCTATGCTTTTGCGAAGTGCTTTACAGCACTTTACATGTGCAGCATGTACTATAGATCTCACGAAGGCCTTTGACCTGGTCAGCAGGGATGGCCTCTTCAAGATTCTCCCCAAGATTGGATATCCACCCAGGCTCCTCAGCATCATCAGATCCTTCCACAAGGACATGAAGGGCACTGTTGTCTTCGATGGCTCCACATCAGACCCCTTTGACATCCGAAGCAGCGTGAAGCAGGGCTGTGTTCTTGCACCAACCTTGTTTGGGATTTTCTTCGCTGTTCTGCTGAAGCATGCCTTTGGAACTGCAACAGAAGGCATCTATCTCTGGACCAGATCAGACGGAAAGCTCTTCAACCTCTCCAGACTGAAAGCAAAGTCCAAAGTCCAGCTGAAATGTCTGTGTGACTTCCTCTTTGCCGACGATGCAGCTGTCACTACCCACTCTGCCAAAGATCTCCAGCAGCTCATGATTCGTTTTAGCAAGGCCTGCCAAGATTTTGGACTGACAATCAGCCTGAAGAAAACACAGGTCATGGTTCAGGATGTGGACTCACCTCCCAGCATTACAATCTCTGCACATGAACTGGAGGTTGTCCATGACTTTGTGTACCTTGGCTCAACGATCTCCGACACTCTTTCTCTCGATACCGAGCTAAACAAACGCATCGGTAAAGCAGCTACCACGTTTTCCAGACTCACAAAGATTGTCTGGTCCAACAAGAAGCTGGCGGAACATACCAAGATCCAGGTCTACAGAGCTTGCATCCTGAGTACACTTCTGTACTGCAGCGAGTCATGGACTCTTCGCTCACAACAGGAGAGGAAACTGAACGCTTTCCACATGCGCTGCCTCCGAAGCATTCTCGGCATCACCTGGCAGGACAAAGTTCCAAACAACAAAGTCCTGGAACGTGCTGAAATCCCTAGCATGTACACACTGCTGAAACAGACACCTGTGTTGGCTCGGTCATGTTGTGAGAATGGATGATGGCCGGATCCCAAAGGATCTCCTCTATGGAGAACTCGTGCAAGGAAAGCGCCCTACAGGTAGACCACAGCTGCAATACAAGGACATCTGCAGGAGGGATCTGAAGGCCTTAGGAGTGGACCTCAACAAGTGGGAAACCCTGGCCTCTGAGCGGCCCTCTTGGAGGCACGCTGTGCAGCATGGCCTTTCCCAGTTTGAAGAGACACTTTGCCAACAGTCTGAGGCTAAGAGGCAAAGAAGGAAGGCCCATAGCCAGGGAGACAGACCAGGGACCGACTGCACTTGCTCCCAGTGTGGAAGGGATTGTCACTCCTGAATCGGCCTTTTCAGCCACACTAGACGCTGTTCCAGAACCACCTTTCAGAGTGCAATACCATAGTCTTTCGAGACTGAAGGTTGCCAACCTAATACTATGCTGGCACAGAGGCTGAACTGGATTGGGCCACAAATCCTTTGGCATTCCAGTATCAGAAGCAGCCTGCCAAAACAGAGCAGAGATCCATGTACTCCACCACTCTGTTTCCAACAATGACCAGCCAGATGTTTTAGGAAGCTCACAACAAGCGCATGAAAACTGCAGCCGCCTGATGGTTTTTGACCCCAGGTTCTGGCATTCAGAAACGTGTCATTGTGCCTCTGGACAAGAAGGTTCCATTTAGCTATCATCTGTCATAGGAAGTACAATTAGACATACCACTGTGACTTAAGTAGGCAATATAGAATGTACAAAAATCCTACAGTAATTTAATAGGAAGAAAGAAACCATTCCTTCAGAAGTGTTTCTGAAAAAATCTCATACTGAAAACCTTACATGTTGAAATATTGGCTTATTGGAAGCTTCCACTATAACTGCTTTTCCTTTCCCTTTGATTTCCTCCAAAAATCTTTTTCACAGCCAGAGGTATTGAACTAAACCAGTAGGTATTTACAGAAATCCTTCAAAAGCAAACCACTTCATTTTTCTTTGCAATCTTAATTGACTGAAGTGTAGGGATCTTCCCCCCCTGGAACTGTTTCTAAAATAACTGAGTGGGAAATCAGATCGAAATATGGCTGTATTTTTTCCACTGGTCAGATGTTGCCTCTCAAGTGAAGAATTCTGTGTTCAAGGAGTGCAATTCATTAAGCAGTCCTATACAATGATCATTCATTTCAGTGGCATTCATGGGCATACAATAAAGGTTAGTGACTGGCTGTCCTTGGGCCAAATTCATATTCCTTAAGAGGTACTACTTGGTTCTCCCTTTTCCACTGCCCATGGTTTATAAATGGCTATGAAGCGGAGCTTCTGAGGATCTGAGTAGCATGCAGGCCACTGGAGGGCATAGCTCTGCAGGAGAGCTATGGGTTTGCACATGGGTTTGCATGCATAAGATCTCATGTTCAATTCTAGGCATATCCAACATAGGAAGAGAATGAATCTCAAGCTGTGTGGGAAAGATTTCTGCATGAGAACCCAGAGAACCATTGCTGGGATGATAACCACAGCCTAAAGTTAGGATGCATGCTTTGCATAGCAGAAAGTCCTTGGCTCAGTCTTCAGCATCTCCTGTTAAGAAGGATCTCAGAAAACAGGGCAAAGAGAGATCCCTTAGATGTCCCTTTGGAAAGTCAGAACTGGGCTAGCTAGAACAATTCCTAACTGGAAATACAGCATCATATGTTCAAGGTTTGGACACATCTGAAGGTTCCTGTTTAAGCAAAACACACAAGGAAAATTAATACTAATTTAATAATACTAAATAAATAAATTCTATAAATAAATGCTAACCAAATTGCACATCCCTCAGTTGCTACCAATTTAGGTGATGGAGAATCTTTCATTTAAAGCAGGTTTTCAAGGCAGGTTTGGAGATTCCTGATTAGATGAAGAATTTTTAGGAATATTACAAGAATCTTAGTAAATCCACTGATACTGAGAGGGTGGGGTGTTAACTATTCCTTTCCTTCATCTGTAGTTTATTCTAATTTCTAATCTAAAGCCACCCATTTTACAAACCGACCACCCTAAAATTAGAAGAATCTGCCTCCTTGCAGTACTATCTTAAGGCTACACTCTCTTTCTTTCTCTCTCTTAATAGAATATTCACATTTTAATTTTGCTAAGTATCCTCACTGTGGAGGTGTCTGCATTTCAGCTAATCAGTCAGTAAACCCAGTATGGTCTGTCTCTTGGGAGTGTTTAGTTCACAATTACCATTTTGAAGTTTAAAAAAGGGAAAAGAGAGGGATTCTTCAAACAAGAGAAACACTATAGGAGATATAGCCTTGCCAAACTATGCATTAGGGACAGCTATGTGTTTGTTAGACAGTGGCCTTGGAAAGTGGAGGTGTGGGGTCTACTATTTGTGTCAGAAGGAGTGCACAGGGGAGGGAAGCAACAGCCGCAGACCTCCGCAGCCCCGCACCCAGGGCAAAGCTCCACAACGGCGCTCCCCATGGGCTATCACCACCCCCCTCGGGCAGAAATCTGTCCCCCCTACTCACCAGAGGCTCACGGAGCCTCACACGACCTCCTCCCACACCAGGGAAACCTCTCTGAGGTTCCACGGCACTATTAACTGTACTTCCGGCAAACCGGAAGCACAGTTTCCGCCCGTCAGGAGCCTCAGAGAGGCTTCCGTGGGGCCTTAGAGGCTGGCGCTGGGGGCATTTGCCCCAGGTCAGCCTATGGTAGGCACGCAACTGGGAAGCAAACCCATTCCCTCCACAATCATTTCTTGCTGTGCTCATCTAGTTAAAAACACCTTTTTCCCACCCCAGCTTTGATGCTAGAGGGAACCTAGCATCAAGAAGGCTGTGAGAGCAGTTGAGCATGGTGAGCTGAAGTGCAGAAGAGTTTCACTTCCCTCCCCCACACTTCTTCTGGTATCAGAAGTAGACCACTTCCTCCTTTGGATAGGTAAATTGGGCATGCATATGTGAAGGGCAGGAGGTCTGGTCTAGAGGGTAGCCTGAAGACAACGCCTTAAGGTTGCCAGTTCAAGGCCACCGACAGCTCCATGAACGGCCAGACCCTAAAACAGCTGACAAGCTGAGCTGAGTTATTCCACCTGCTCTTGGGTGTGAGCAAAGAAGCATCTTGGCTGCCCTTCAAGTGAGAGATGAAGGAGCTGCTTATCAGCCAGCGAGGGAGGCAACTGGGGGCCAGAAGTGATACCAGACCGTGAAATACCCATGTGAAATGTTGTGCGGTTCTTGAAACATAGAACCTTTCTGTTGCTGTAAAAAACCCCTTGGGGGTTTAGAGATAGCCTGCCTAGGTGAACCACCTTGAATAAAGTCAGAGGAGTAATCCAATGACCAAAAAGGCAGTATATAAATACCAGTATTATTATTATTATTTTGTCAAACTCCCTTTCCAAACTTGTCCTACAGAACTTATGCCCACTTTAAGCTAATGAGTTCCCCTCCACGCAAAATAGCACTAATTCTGCTGAAAGCACTGCTAGGTACTGCCCCACCACCAGGATGGCTCACTTGTTTAACCTGTAGAGGTTCCCCTTCCTTCCTCCCCTCCCCTCTCCTGCCTGCAGCTTCTCCAGCCACCACAGGAACACCTTGGTCCTTAGCAGGTCTTGGGTGTAGCAGCCACACACCAGTCTCTAGCAATCTCTGCTCCAGCAATCCTCAGAAGTCCATTAGTCAACCAGTTAGTCCATTGATCAACCAGTCCATTGGTCAGTCCAGCAGTCAGTTCCTTCTCCTCCAAGCCCCTTCCTTCTACTGCTCCAGGTGCTGCTTTTATCCCTGTAATGACCTGTGGGCCTTTAGTGGCTACAGCTGTGCAGCACACCCACTGCACATACCCTAGGTTCTAACCCCATACTTGCCTGCCAGAGCAAGGGGCCACTGTTGACACCACATCCTCTCTCCTGGAGGGATCCTGCGCATTTCCATTACAGTATGTTTAACTCCTAGTTTGGCCCTAAGGTAACTTGGGAGCTATATTCATTGAAGCATTTAAACATCACACCACTAACAACACATAAAATGCTCTACTGCTTTCATGGAGAAGACATTCTGGAAACTGGCATCACTTCTGCTTTGAAAATAGCTTCCAAGTAAAGGCCATGGGAGGACTGCTTATTTACCTGGAAGAGTTTAGGGCTCTTGGCAGGCAACCTAACCTACTGTACAAACTCAATTTATCTTTATAATTATTATGGACTGACACTACATGGAAATGATCTTGAAACGCCTGTGCTGCTCTGGTACCCTTCCTTTGCCCCAGGGTTCAACAAGAGAAAGCGTTCATTCCAGGGACGTGTGGTGCGGGGGCAGCTGATGAGGCAGAACTGCCCCGTTGTTGTCCGTGGAAAAGCACCGCAGCTGCCCTGCCTGCTTACTCCTGAGGAAGCTCTCCTTAGGTCTCCTTACACCCACTTTCTCAGGTGTAAGGAGAGCTTCCGCAGGTGTAAGTGGGTGGGGTGGCTGCGGTGTTTTTCTGCAAACCAGTTGCGGACCTGCCATAAGGTCTGATGGGGCAAAAGCCCTGGGTGTGAGCCGCTAGGACTCAGTGGTTTTCCAGAAGCACAGTTTATAGCGTTGGGGAACCTCAGAGAGGCTTCCCTGACATGGATGGAGGTCAAGCAAGACTCCGTGAGCCTCAAGTGAGTGGGGGAGTGGCTTTTTGTGCAGTGGGGGCCGCGACAGCCTGTAGGGGGGGCACCATTGCGGACCTTTGCCCCACGCATGGAGCTGGGGAGGTCCGCTGCTGCTGCGAACTACGATGGGGCAGTTCTGCTTCGCCTGTCACCCCTGCACTGCACATCCCTGGCTGATTCAGGCCGAAGGATGTGTCAGCAGATGGGCAAGTAATATTGTTCTGATGAGTAATTTCTCTGAATCTACTTGCAAGCTGCCGTATGTAGTTTTGCTTCTGTGATATTCTATATGTTTTTTAAATGCATGACAACTGTTCCTAGTGGGAGTAAGAACACAGGCCTAGTCTGATAGATACTATAGTGCAGTCACATTCCATGTTTATGAAATGTTGAGACAGAATCATATGCTGTAGATAACTGTCTACATAAACAGTAAGTACTTCTGAATTTTAAATTTTATTTGGTATTCCTTGAGAAGTGCTATTTATATACCATTGTTTGCAGGCCTCCAAATGGCCATCTGCCTGTTTATTGTTTCTGTTTCCAAAACAAAGGGACCAACAGACTTTTTCCTTTCCTCTTTGCAGTCATTGTTTATATTGAAGGAGGATTTTTCTGATAACAGTGTGCATGTCTAATACGCACGAATGTTACTGCTAAATGTAAACAGGAGGCACTTGTGAGACATGAGAAGAAAACATTATTTCATATCAAGCTGTAAAAAAACACACACTTTGGGAATAGATACGTTCTGAAAAGTTTTTCCTCTGCTTAATGTCTGTAAGTTTCTATACAAGTTGCTTAACTGAATACAAGTTGCTTAACTGCCAATCAATGGTGACACCACTGAGGATAAGTATGCATACTTAAGACTTGTTCTGTACCATGTGCAAAACATAATGAGCTTAGCAATTAGTACAGAACATTTATTTTAACCCAAGATCTCAAGTTGCTGTCTTTGGCTTAGGGCGCAATCCTATCCTGCGCTGGAACAGGCAAGCCGGAAGGTTTGTGCTGTATCCAGTGCAGGCTAGGGGCCAAAAGCGTCTCAGCCAGAAGCAAGGGGAAACTTTTCCCCTAATCTCTAGGAAAGATGCCCCTTTCCCCTATGGGTCTCCTCGGACTTGCTCCACCTCTTGAGGTGGCGCAAGTCCAAGGAGAGTGGAGCGGCTTGAAGCCACTCCAATCTCCCTGGGAACGGGGGTTGGGATCCAGTATAACTGCTGGATCCCAGCCCCACCTCCTGCCCCCTGCCCACCCATTCTTGGGGCCGCCCAGGAATGTCTTCCTCCCATCTCCTCCCTGCCCCCCCACCTACCTCAGAGCCTTGCGGCAGCCCAGCTATGATGACACAAGCCTCGGTGCCTCTGTCGGTGTGGAGGCATGTTCTAGCATCCGCAGGCTGGTGTGTCTCTGCATGCCAGCCTAGCTGACTCCCGAGGAGGTGAAAACGTGCCTTACAGCAAGGGACTTGTGTTGGCCGATGGGCACTTTAGGATTGCGCCCTTTGTTGCAGAAGGGGGAGGCGTTTGCAGTCTGGCAACATCTACATGCTGCCATTAGAGTTGTTACAAGTCATGTAGTTTGGGGATTCGTCCTTAGTTGAAACATAAACACCTGCAAGGGAGATCAAAAGTGTTTCAGAAAGATTAGCAACTTTTCTCAAGAGGTTTCTGCTCACCCCTAGATGTTGCTGGATATATCACCTAAAGAAAAAAAAATGGGATTGAACCTTGAGCTTTTTACTCAGGAAAAACACACTCCCCACCCCTTTATGATTAAGAGGAAAACAGTCTAATCCTGTACTTCCTGGAGCCCCATGGCAGGCCTGGGGGAGGGGGCAAAAGCCCCAGGTGCTGCGTGCCCGCTGCTGCCACCTCTATTTGCCACGCCACTTCCCCATCGGAGCTGTTCCACAAAGCCCTGAATGGTGCTCCAAAGCACTTGAAAAGCCTTCTGAGACTTCTGGTGCGATCTTTGTCAGGAAACCAGAAGAATTCTTTAAGATTGCACCAGAAAGTTTTTCAAGTGTTTGGAGTGTCACACAAGGCTCAGCGTACCTAGGTAAGTATCCCCTTGGGGAGGGCTGCATGTTGAGGACCTGAGCCCCAGGGTCCTGCTGGCACCCAGAGGAACAGCGGCACCAAAATGGCAATCGCTGTATCCTGCGGGCACTGGGAAGCCACTGAAGGGACTTCATCCCCTTCCCCCAAGGAAAGCCCCAGGCCCACAATGAGGCCACTAGCTTCTGTGACAGCTATTCTGTTGTTGTTTTTCCTGTTGATGCTTGCATTTTTTTACATGTCATTGTGACCGGTGTTTCCAGGATACTCTTCCATTCTCCCATAGACCTCATTTTCACTGTGAAGGTAAAGACATTGTGCTGCAGTGCTCCAGCTTTCAGTGGGGGCTGATGGAATTAAATGCCCCTGCGTAAAAAGAATCCCCTCCATTTAGAAAAATATGATGTCAGGGAGAGGGATTGTAACTGACATGCTAGTCTTCCATATGGATGGATTTTAGAGAGTTTTTGGTCTTGGGATCATTCAACTCTGTGGCTCCTGCAGTCTGAAGTGGCACTGCTTATACACACCTTGGAACACCTAGGCACACTTTGCTTTCTTTTCATACTTTCCATACTGATATAGATAAATGATATGGAAAAGGGAATTCGTCTGCATTCCCAGATGAATTTAGCCAGTTTCATTATTGTTTGCCAGCAAATCAGGCCCTGGTGAATTGTCAAAGCAGTGCCTCTCCTTTCTTGAGAACTTTTGGTGCAGTGGCCTCGAAGTTCAAGCCAGTGCTGCTCTGGTGCTCTTGATCTTTGGCAGTGAACTCCCTCAGTGCTGTCTAGATCAATGCCCAGGTGGCCTGGGGTACTTCCCCCTTAGAGGCATCTGCTGCCATTGTCAGCTGGTGTCTGTCTTTGCCTTCTATCACAAAAGCTATGGGGTACAGATGCTGGTGGAGTGTTGGGTGTAGATGGGCATCTGTGGAATGATGTAATGGCTCAATCCTATCCTTTCCCTCCTGCCAATCAGCCACATTCCCAGAGTGTGTGCTGCATCCTGCGGGCGGGGGGGGGGGCACATTTGTTTTCTTACCTAGGGGTAAACCTCCTATGCTGGAATGGGACTACTTGGATATGCAGCAGCAATTTCGCTGGTGCAAATCCGAGTGGACCTGGGAAGGAGGTTTGAAGCCTGGAAGAGGGAACAGGATATCAGCAGCCTTCACTCTGCTCTCTCATTCTGCCCATCTCTTCCCTTTTCCTCCCCTCTCTGCCTCCCCCCCCCCCATGCTGTCTTAACTGGCACCAGGGTTCAGGAAAAATTCTCTGGTGGGGAAACCACTCACCACTGGTGGCAATGTCCTGGCTGCTTCTGCTGGTGAGTCACATTTGTGACCCTTGTAAAGTGCCATAGCTGTCAGAATGCTAATTCCAGCTATGTAAGGGGGCCTTAGGATTGGGCTGCCCATTGAATCTCATGCATATCCCATTTAGATGAAAGCCATTTTTAAAACTCTAGAGACCAACACTGGGACTGAAAAAGCTACCACCCAAGAATCTGGACAAACCTGTGGGATTTTTTTCACTTACTTGCTTTGAGCAGCAACTCCCACGTGCCTTAGATTAAGGTCTGAGAAATCTGACAACCAAAGAAAGGTGGTATATAAATACCTGTATAAATATAAATAAATGCCATATCACAAACTGCTTTTGATAATCCCTTCAGAGCTGCCTTGCGGCTTGAGGTGGCTAGTATTGTGGAGTGAGCAATGCCATGTTTTGGATTCCAGTGGCTGTTGAGACATTATTTATTTATTTATTTATTTATTTATTTATTTATTTATTTATTTATTTATTTATTATTATTATTATTATTATTATTATTATTATTATTATTATTATTATTATTATTATTATTATTTCTTGTTCATTAATAGAAATCTAACTTCTCAATGGTTCACATTTTTCACAAATATAAGAACATAAAACACTAAAACTGTCGGGGACCCCACCCCAGTTTTAGAGCATGGGTTTTTAAAAGGAAGATTAATTAGGAAGACTTCAGTAATGCTGGAAGTGGAGATTTAGTAATGATAGGTATTGCTAATGATGGGGTGAAAGGAGTGACACGTCACATGTGGTGCTGATTACAGATTTTTAAAAAACCTTGAAGAGTCAAGGGCCAATATATTAGCTGTCACCACAAACAGGAAAAAAATAATTCAAGCATGGAAACTGGACAAAATAGTTTAAGATAAGGAGAGGAAGAGAGTTTGTAACACTGAATGAAAGAGGTATGGAAACAATTAAGAATAAGCCGTTTCATGGTAGGAACAGGAACCTGCAGCCTGCGCCTGAATTGGCTTGGTCATGTTGTGAGAATGGATGATGGCCGGATCCCAAAGGATCTCCTCTATGGAGAACTCATGCAGGGAACGTGCCCTACAGGTAAACCACAGCTGCAATACAAGGACATCTGCAAGAGGGATCTGAAGGCCTTAGGAGTGGACCTCAACAAGTGGGAAACCCTGAGCAGGCCTCTCCCAGTCTGAAGAGGCACTTGCCCAACAGACTGAGGCAAAGAAGGAAGGCCCACAGCCAGGGAGACAGACCAGGGACAGACTACACTTGCTCCCAGTGTGGGAGGGATTGTCACTCCCAAATTGGCCTTTTCAGTCACACTAGACACTGTTCCAGAACCACCATTCACAGGGCGATACTAGAGTCTTCTGAGACTGAAGGATGCCAATGGTAGGAACGGGTGGGTAGGACAAAGCAAGTTGGAATGTGTATGAAACATTAGAAAACAACAATGTTCCCATTTCTGCTAATGGGGAAAGGTAATTGATAGAACCAATTGGACAGGATTCTAGAAGGAATGGAAAGTGAGTGATGAATACAGTGGCAAAGAGGGTGCCAATCCACTTTGACCAGTATATCACAACATTGCCTAGGTACCCCACCACAACAAGTTGATGGAATAAAAATGGGCCGCATTTATTAATCTATAAAAATTGATCAATTTATGACTGCAGCAGGTTCTGACTAATCAACTCCTCCCACCTTAGCACCTACGCTGCACCCCTTTGGGCGAACCATCCTAGCTCCAACTTGAGGTTGCCTTTCAACATTTCAATGCCAACACCTTGGAAAGGTTGTGAAGGAAGCCAAATTGCTCAGCCCATCCCAAGTCAGGCATTCTTTGAGAAAGACATCAAGCCTGAAGGATCATCTCTAAGCCAGGTGCCTCTTGGGAGAAGTTCTGGTTTGCCCTCTCTTGCTTACATAATGATAAACACCACATCTCCTATTCCCTGTCCCATATTATACTCACCACATGAGGAGAGTCTAGCCTGGAGCTTAGCATTCCTCCACCCCAGAAACCCCCCAGGGAGCTAAAGGCTGTTGCAAGTCACTAAAAAAAAATCCATTGCCAACTCAGATACACCATTGCCCAAAATAAAGCAGGTTGTGAATAAACAATGGATGGGTAGGAAAGCACTGCCTCAATCTGCACTGAAACTAACCTCTCCAAGTCCTTGTTGACTTTTCTCCTAGACCAGGGGTGTCCAAACTTTTTGGCAGGAGGGCCACATCCTCTCTCTGACACTATGTCCGGGGCTGGGAGAAAAAGAGTTAATTTACATTTCAAATTTGAATAAATTTACTTAAATGAATACATTAGAGATGGAACATATATGAATGAATATTCATCTTGCAATAGCTCATGGCCTATAAAAGGCCTTGCACAAAGCAGGCTGGCCTTTCCTTTGCTGCCACTGCTGCATCACAGACATGAAACAGAAAGCAGTGGAGGGAGCTTTTGTCCCACAGCTCACACAAGAGGTTGAACAGTTGGCCATCACACTGAGAGCAGTTGCATTGGGCCACCACAGGCTCCAGCAAGTCTCCAGAGGGCCAGAGCTCATTGGAGACTGGGGACTCCCAGCGGGCAGGACTGGGAGTCCTCAAGGGCCGAAAGTGGCCCAGGGCTGGGGTTTGGGCGCCCCTGTCCTAGACGGAAGGTCTGGCCCTGCATCTACAGCAATCCAGACAATTACTACTCTAAATAGCAGCAAAATCCTTGAATGCCTGATGCGTCAAGGATAGACCATACTTATGAGTCATTCTTGCCAAGATGAACTACAAAGGCTCAAGGAAGAAGAGCATGCTGGAGAGCCTCTCAAACCAGCTTAACATTCCCCTTCTGGTGGCACAGATAATACTTGCCATGCTTCCAAGGCCCAGTTGGGTGGCAATCCTGCAGGAGCTTGCCCTCTTGTGGGTCCAAAAATCAATCAAGTGCCCACAAGTCAGCACTCTTACTGGTGCACTCCAGTTGTAAACTACCAGGCAAAACAGACAACAATCAGTAAAAACCAGATCAACCTACTGACTTCCCAGCTTCCACAGTGGTAAGTCCTAAGGGTAAACATAATATCCTAAAGCCCCAGACTTCCACTGTGCAATGTACTAGATCACCTCATGACCCATACCCATAGCAGCTGTAACTGTGGCTGCCCCAATCTGTAAGGCATGGAAGTCAAAAGTCAAGAGGGATGACCAAGCCAGCCAAAACTTTATGAACCAGAACCCAAAACTATAACTGAGTCAATGGTATCTATTGCTATGCATGAAGAGGATCCCTCCCCACTCCCAAACATATGAAGCACCCCCCATTCAACATAGGGTAGAATCCTTAGTTTCACACAGGGAGAGTTACTGGCCACACACTTTTTGGTCAGGCTTTGACTACCTCAAGTTAATCTTCACTCCAACAGACATCAGTCCTCACAAAGGCCCAGTCCCGAGCCGCATAGCTCTTGCTCTTAGCTAATAGCTTCCTGAGCCACACAGCCCCCCAAAGGCTGCTTACTTATAGCTGCTCATACCCGTGTGCAGCTAATAGCCCAGAGCCTCCCTCAAAATTTCCCCTCTGCCACCTTACCTGCTCTAGTGCAGCATCCAGCAACCACCGTGTGCAGATGGAGTCTTCAGCTATCTGCACTGGTGGCACTGAAATGCACCTTTTACTATATTGTTATAGCAGGAGTTCCCAAACATTTTAGCACTGAGATCCACTTTTTAAAATGACAGGATCCTCCTAGCTTCACAAGAAAAAAAATTCACTTTACAAGCTGTTGAAGCCTGTTTTTATCTTTTTTACTATGGGGGGGGGGGGGGCTAGAGCATTTCTTCTAGAGGATGCCTTCTAGAGCATTTCTTGCCTTGCATTCCCCTTCACTTGGTCTTTGATAAGAACTGAGGCACCACTACTTGCAAGTAAATGTGCATGTGTGGCTCAGTTTTACATTCCAAGTGGCTCATTGCATTTTCCTTGTCAGCTTGGAGGGGGGACTTCCTTCCTGAATGTTTTTGGGAGCCTGCGTTCATCAGATCAGGACCATTCTGGTGGTATGGCATTCCTCTTGGCCTGCCCTTCAAAGTGGACTGAGACATGTTTGCCTATTCATAAGCGCACGCACACTCTCACATAAACAAGGCTCAGTTTCACTTTCCATGGGGCTCAGTACATTTTCCTCTTTGGCTATCAGCTTGTCAGTTTCAGTTTCTGGACCCCCCCCCCCCCCCCAATAATCAGATCACAACCTACGGGTGGGTCCTGACCTGCAGTTTGGGAAACACTGTGCTGCAGCATTTACAGCAATGGGTTGCAAGATCTGCTATTAAAATAGCCCATAGGATTGGGCCATGAGCCTATTTTGAACAGCTTTAAGAAACATTGCATTGCTTTTTAGGTTTGAGTCCCCTTCCCTGGAGTTCCCTATTAGCCTCACAATAAAGTTCTTTTTTTGTGCACTTTCACCTTCATCTCCCTCTTCTTATATCTCCCAAAATTGAGTTGTGCCATTGGCCACTGCATTCAGTCCCTGCACATGCAATAAATTTCCCCTGTGTGCATGTGTTCTGAAAAAGCACATCTGGTAACAAGGGCAATCAAGACACCCAGGAAGGGTCTCACAACTTGCATCAGAATCCTACCCTTTTCTGGAAGCCTTTGCAAATTATCCATTTGATTGTTAACAAAAGCCTGAATATACCCACAAAAGGTCAAGTCTTTGTGTGTGCTGGCTGTTCACAAAGGTTTTTAAAGATTTGACTGAAAAAAGAACCTTTGTGAATGGTTCATAGAATCAGAGTTTTGTAAGGACTCACAAGATCATTGTCCAACCCCCTGCCAATGCAGGCAGTCCACAACTACAACATCCTTGGCAGATGGCTATCCATGTTCTGTTTAAAGAGCCTGGATTCTTCCAAAAATGGACCATCTGTCACCTTCCAAGGCAGACTGTTCCACTGCTGAAGAGTTCTTACCACCCCAAAGTTCTTCCTAATATTTAATTGAAATCTCCCTTGTAATTTAGACCCATTTGTCCTGGTCCTATCTTCAAGAGCAAATAAAAATAAATCTGCTCTATCCTCTATATCAACAGCCTGCAAACCGTGGATCGCTGTGTGCTGGAAAAGCCATCTGGGCACGGAGTGGCACTTTCGTTCTGCGCCACAGCCTCCTATCTTTCAATCCGATCTTCTGAGAAACTCACGCTGGGCAGCAGCTTCCACCCAGAAATTGGGGCACAGAGCCTGCTGGGGGACAAGCAGAAGAAGTAGCTGCCTGGTGCAACTTTCTGAGAAGATCAGCTGAAACAATAGTAGGCTGCTGCATGGAACGGAAAGTGCCATGCCCAGATGGCTTTTCCAGCACACTGGATCTGGCCCTCAGACTGTGGTTTGGTGGCTACTGCTCTAAATGATTTCCCCTCATTTTTTGTAGATAGGTATCATGTCACCTCTTAATTATCTCTTCTCCAAACTAACCATGCCCTACTCCTTTCAAATTAACCAACCCTGTGCCGCATCCCCCTGATCTACCAAGCTATCCACAGCATCATCAAAGTAGATAAAGCTTGTCTGGCAAGGCTTACCCTTAAGAAATGCAAGCTGGCTCTTTGTAATCACCTCCCCATTTTCAAAATGCTCACATACAGACTGTTTAATTATTTTCTCCAACACCTTTCCAGGTGTCAATGACAGGCTGGCCAGTCTTTCTCCCCCCCCCCCTTTCTTGAAGATAGGGGTGACTCAGCGCCACTCTTCCAGAACTTTCTCATTTCTTTGGGAGTTCTTGAAGACTGTACACAGAGGGTCTGGTTGATTCACCCACAGAGGTTCAAACGTTTGCAGGCATATTTGTACCTGACTTGCTTCTGTTTGTAAACATTTGAGCATAGAGTTCAATGTTTCAAGCTCCCCGAGTAGCATACTTGCATCTCTACTTAAACTAACTTCTATTTTAGTTACTTGCCCAGAACTGCAACAATAGGAAGCTCTTTAAACATTTGACTGGTCCCAATATATATTTGGTGGGTTGCGCTTGACTCAGTGGATCACAAGATCCTAGACCTGACTTACTGGTTTGATGAGATGCCAAGGAGCAGTCCTGTGTCTTTAAACACGAGTCGCATCTTGAAGCTGAAGCTTATCACCTTTGCTTAGAAATGTACAGGCTATTTTTAGCATTGCGATAGAATAATTCCCCAGACACTACCTGCTCCTCGTTGCTTTTTACTATTCCGTGCTGCCCTTCAAGGCCAAGTGAAGATCCTGTTCAAATAGTTATAAATGATTAATTTGTTTAATTCCCACCAATTCTTTTGTTTTCTCACTTGACACAAATTTGCCATTGTACCCTAGATGGCTTCAAATTTAGTTTATGACTGCAGAGGACAAAAAGTCACAGCATGTTACAATCCGGTCATTACTGGGTAATTGTCTTGCTGGCAAACAATAATGAAACTGGCTAGATCAATAATGCAGGGGAGTGCCCTTTTCTATATAATTTATCTCTATCAGTATGGAAGGTATGAAGAGAAAGCAATGTGTGCCTAGGTGTTCCAAGGTGTGTATGGGCTGTGCCATTTCAGACTGCAGGAGTCACAGCGTTGAATGATCTTACAGACCAAAATCCATCCACATGGAGAGCTAGCATGTCAGCTACAATCCCTTTCCTTGACATCTTGTTTCCTAGATGGAGGGCATTCTTTCTATGCAAGGGTATTTAATTCCATCAGCCCCCACTGCAAGCTGGAGCAGTGCAGCACAACGCCTTTACCTTCACAGTGAACATGAGGTCCATTGGAGAATGCTTTCAGGTATGTGGTGGCCGCCAGGAACTGGGGGAGGAACTGTCATAGGAACTGTCATAGGAACTACCCTGTCCTAAATTCCCAAGGCACACTGTGGGCACCAATGGAATTGGTGGAGAGAGGGCAGGGCTTTTCCTCTGCCTCCTCCAACCCATCAGCAGGAGCTGTGTTCCCAGAGTCAGAGACCCACAGAGACTACACAACCAGCTCTGCAGCTTCCTGCACAGGGACCCTTGCTTCAGTGCCACAGCTACCCACTGGTGAACATGCTGGGGTTGTTGGGGTGCCTGTAGTCAGTTGCCACACTGGGTGGCCTAAGCTGGGGGTTGGGACTGGGAACAGCAGAGTCAGCATGTTTGGACACTGACCTGCCCTTCTGTTTGCATTGCCTCTTGTGTATCTCTCCAACCCTACTCACCCTTGAGTTCCACTGTGTCCCATGGGGCTTACCCACAAGGCAGCATGGCTTGGCTTGCAGTATCAGACTGCAATCCTGTGCATGCTTTGTAAGCAGTATTCATGGACATGGGCATCACATTTGGGTGGGTATGCATGGAATTGAGCTGTCTGAGTGGTGAATCGTGGGAGCATTGACCTTGAATCAGTCACTTGTTGTGCACTTGCCACACATGGGTTTTTTTGTTTTATTTTTAATCATGGGGCCATTCATTGCTGCCATTGCCTGGTAGTAGCTTTCTCAGCTGCATTGTAGCTGCTATGGATACTGGTGAGGTAGATGAGGTGGCTGCATCAATGCGGCATCTTCTCCACTTTGCTGTTGCCACCCAGAATGACTGACAGCAAGGGGAAGAGGCCGCTTGTACTGGGTGCTGATGTGCCCTGCAAAACTTAGCACTGTCCCTCCCCTCCGGAAATGCTACTGAAGCAGACGCCACAAAACCAAGGCTCTAAATTTTACCAGGTTAATTTGTCTACCCAGCACGTTACAGTTTTGTAAATTAACACGTCAATGTTAAAAGTTCCTAGTTTGAAAGTGCTTGAGTCTCCAATACCCCTAACTGGGCCATCCAGACCTCCTTTTGTTCCTGGAACAATTTATGCGCAAGCTCACCGACCCTTTTGATTCCATTTCAGAAGCTGGACTGTTCATGAATACTCTGTTGCTTATCGTTTCATTTCCTTGGCAGCTGGAATTCTCCAGAACATCCTGTGACATAAGGGTTGCCAATTTATTGCTGCCAGCTTACCACTGGCTAACTACCTTCCAAACAACACACATCAGTCGATAGCAAAACTAACCTTGTAGCAAGTGAAATATTTAAAATGTTCTTCCTTGATCCATCTCGATGATTTAGAAAGAGAAAATGATGGAAATGAATAAAGAGTCTAGATATGACACCATTATTTAAATTGTATTCTGGAAGGCATCTTCGCACATGCTTCTTAATATCACATGTTTCAGTCCCATTGAATTAATATGTTCTGTAAATCTAGATGTATTATGCAGCAAATTTGTTATTCATTTTAATGAGCTCTCTTTTCCATTCATCACTGATTTAGCAATGTGCAAGTGTGTGGCGCCTGCATAATTACAGGTGTCTGTTTCATTTTTACCAGACAAGATATAATTAATATGTAAATTTTTTCTCCTTTTTTGTGGGTGAGAAGGATATTAAGGTACTACAGGGAGATGTGTGAGCTATGGGGACAGTGAAAGGATAAATATAAAGAGGGTAAGTTTGTGTCTCTGTTGACAAAAGTAAATTATAACCTTCAGTGCCCCTTTGCTACAGACAGAGCCATAAAAGCAGTGCAGTTAGTGAAAGATGGTAAATGGCAGCAAAAGAAACATGAGTTCACTTAGAAATGGCAGTCAAAGACAAAGAAGAAGATTTAAAAAAAAAAAAAAAAGCAGTAGCATAGCCATGGGAAAATAAACAGCATGAGAAAAGCAGAAAGTAACGGTGTAGGGATGGAAATGACAGCTGCAATATCATGCCAGATAAGAACTAAGGTATTGGTTGGAAATTAAGGTTACCCCCTGCCCAGCAAATTCACCATCAGTTACTTTGACATTTGCAGCAATATAAATGGCATGAGGAGAGAAGCCGGAAGCTAACAATCTGAAGCTTTGTGCACAAAGTGGACATTGTGCTACAGCAGTACCATAAAGTGATTCTGTCAATATTCACAGCCGTTCTGCCCCAGATCAGCTGTGACCTGAGGCAGCAAGCCAAATGCTTCCCCCTCCCCCGTATCTGGTCACGTGCCGGCTTCTGCTGCTCTCTAACCCACCACTCTCTTCCACACTTCTGTCCCACTTCCTGAAAGATCCACAGTGAGAATTAACGTGGCCCCTCGCAAAGACCCTGCTGATGGCAGCAGCAGGGCCTTTGCGAGGGGCCACGTTAATTCTCACTGTGGCTCTTTCAGGAAGAATCTATGGTATTCCACCAGTTTCTGACATTCTGGTGTAATAATTAGTGTCTAGCAGGCTCTTCTGTTGCAGTTGGGAGGTTAAAGATGCACATTGGCTGGCTTGGGGGTAGAGGAATTTTCCCTCACTATACTCCTTTTCCTATCTAACTGATGTACAGAAAGGGGAAATCAAGTAGCAAACAAACATATTATTGAGAATGAGGTTGAATTCTTGTTAGTTGACCATTTATTGGTCTGCTGGGGAGGGAACCTCCTCCCCTGCAGGCGCATTTTATCCTATGTGAATAGCTTATTAATTCTTGCCCAGAATCATGCTGAACTGGCATTGGAGAACCAGTAAGAGGCCCAGACATTCAGTAGAGGCCCTCCTAAGGCCTCCCATTCAGTATATTTCTTAGGGCGCAATCCTAACCCCTTATGTCAGTGATTTCCAGCACTGGCATAGCCATGCCAATGGGACATGTGCTGCATCCTGCAGTTGGGTGTCACTCACGGAGGCCTCCTCAAAGTAAGGGAATGTTTGTTTCCTTACCTCAGAGCTGCATTGTCCTTGTGTTGGTGCTGGAAAGCACCAACTTAAGGGGTTAGGACTGTGCCCTTAGCTGAATGATGAGAAGGATGCTGGGTCTATCCAGGCGCTCATAGCTAGATTGGAAGCACTGGAGCAGGCACTAGAGGACAAAAAGGCAGTAGCTTGATGCTACTGCATCATCACATTAGTGCTTCCCTGGACATAAGCAATGACTTGCACACAGGAGTTTTACAAGATTTTAATGGGGTTTCAGTCTTGTGAATGGAACAGCTTGTGGAAGTGGAACTCCATGTTCATTCCAATGTGGCTGGTGAAACAATTTTATTTTTGCAGCTACACATTAGCACCATGACTAGATGCAACTAATAACACAATTCTATTCTTAGCTACTGCACCAGCGCTAGCTGTCACAAATGTGCCATAAAGCACATTTGCAATGAATCACATGTAAGCAGCACCAGTGGGAAGGCCTGCACTGTATCTGCATCTTCAGCTGCTGGTGAGGGTGAGTACTTAGCCGAGTGGCGCAGGGGTGGGGGAGGGAGGGTGGAACAAAGGTGGGAGGGGGCATTTCTGGGTGGGTGAGGACGGAATGGGGCATATCAGGCCCTGGAAAGGGTAGGGGGAGGCTTCTGCAGTATCCTATTCTCCCTCCCGGCCCTGGAGGCCTTTCATGGGGCTTCTCAGACTTGTGCCAGTGAATTAGCTGGCGCAGATCAACCATTGGGCCGGTTGGAGTGTTACACCAGGTAAAGGGGAAACTATCCCTTACCCTGAGGAGACCTGCTCCTAACCTGTGCTGCATACAGCGTAGGCCACTCAGCTCAGCTGCACCAGCACAAATTCGGATGGGCTGTGGGGCTCTTTTTTTTTTTTTTTTTTTTTAAAATCCTTTCCTATTGTGGTCACAATCCTTGTCTGGGAAATTGAATTTTAGGAACTCTCCTGTGCTTTTTTTGTTGTGATAACAAACCAGTGGTATTTTGTTGTACACCATCAAACATAAGTTAGAGTTTTTGTTAGGCAGTGCCTGCATGTCAGCACTTGTTAGTTGCCAGGCATGTTCTGGGATTTGCAGAATAGCCTTGCTGATGCTGTCTCTCTCGTTTTCAGGAGGACCATGTTTGAGAGCTGTGTTTTGTTGCATTCAACAACAGACCTCCCAATTTAGAGAAAAAAGCTAGCTCTTGGACTGCTGGTTTTGGCACCAGTGCCACATCTTTTGCAAAGCTACCTGCTTGATTTCTAAGTACAGGCAGAACATCTGCCCATATTTAGACAGGAAGCAAGTAAATTGCACACGTTTAATTGACTCAGTGCTATTGACATCTCTGTCTCTCCTCTTCTCATTTTGTTCTTTCAAACTAAAGTTACAGTTATATTGCTCTTCCAGCCGTTTCCATCTCCTTCGTTGCCTTTGCTGTTGGCAAGTGTCAAGCTCCTGGTTGCACTGGGAATTAGCCAACAAAGGCAGCATTATTGCAGCTCAGTGAGCACCTTCCCAGAGGGACCTTTAATGTCACCTCAATCGTGCAGCCAGCTATCTCTAATCCAGTGCCTATCCTAGATTTTTTTTTTTTTTTACCTTTGAGCTGCTTTCATTTTATTGTGATGTCAGAAAATGTAGTTTGGATCCGTCACTGAACATATAACACACAGTGACAGATTTCAGTGAAAGGTGTTGGGTGGGACAAAAGGGGAAAGAAAAAATATACTGAGAGGAAACACAGACACATCGACCCCCACTCCTGCGTACCACACCTAGGATAAATGTCTAATTCACGATGAAATAATGTGCGATTGAATCTAAATAAAGCAACAGGTTCTATTCCCGCAGGCAGAAAAGATGCCAGTCCCTCATTATTTCACATTTTACAAGAGGAAGTGGGACACGAGCAAGGAAGGCAAGCGAGATTCTTCTGCATTTTTATTTCAAGTAAAATCTGACTCAGTTTCAAGCAATTGAATGTGAACAACAGGCTTGAGTACCTGTGGTCGATTAAAAAGAACCAGCACTTTATTTCATGATCAGGATTGGCATGCAAAATTTTCAGCAAAGCTTTTTGAATCAGCTACAATTACGTCTTCGATCACGCCAGGAGTCAGAGATTGGTTTTGATTTGGATTTGGATACTGATATTTAGACAAATCTAAATCTGAATTAAAGATGACAAAATGGTGGTGTTGATCATGCAAGCTATTAATGTCTGTCTTATTGATGGAACACTCTTTGCTCAAGAGAGTGGGTGAGGTGGGGAGAGCGAGAGCTTGAATTACACAAGGCGCTACTTGTCAGCCAAGAGTGTTAAATGGATTGTGACCTCATGCTGCTGCTGTCTTTTCAGTATTTCTTTTTTTGTTTTGTTTTTTTCAATCAGTCTAATTTCACAGTTACATTACTGCAAAACATTATTCTGTGGAACACAAAGAACTCATGTCCAGAAAGCTAAATGAGCACAGTTTTGAAAAAACCCATGGGATTATACTTAAGCTAAGCATTTACTGAAGAATCAGTTTCACCATTACCTAACTTGTCCTTCAGCTTCTGGTCATCAATGGACTAACACGGTTATTTATTTTATTTATTTACTATATTTTTATCCTGGCTTCCTCCCCAAAAGGAACTCAAGGTGGCTTATAACAATAATTAAACAGTATATAAAAAAACAACACAATTAAGAGGTAATACAAGTTCTGCCATCCATGCCCTCTGTGTCTGCCTCATCTTCATCCACGGTTGCTGGCCCTCACTTTGCACTTTCTGGATTTGAAAAAGAAAAGTGGTATGTGGTGGAAGAAGATGTGGTAGAGAGAGGAAGGTATGTAGAGCTTCCCTTCAGAAATGGTTTAGACCTCCACTACCCTCTTCTCTGTACTTCCTCTGCTGATCTGTCCTTTACATTTTCAAATGTTGTGAGTGTTAAATAGTGGGTCAATGCGAATAAATGAAGGCCAAGAGATAACAGCTCAACACATTTATTTCATCTTTAGAACAGAACCTAGCAATGAATACACAAGGCAAACACCCTTTGCTTTATACCCTTAGCTCCACCCAGATTCCCCACAATTACTGTTGTTGAATCAGTCTCAATCCACCTTATTGGCAGGCTAAACTAGAGAGCCAATTGGACGGGTAGGATCTCGATGCACATCCTAATTGACCAGCCATAAGTCTGGGCCAATTGGTTATGCAGGATTTCGATCCTGCATAACTTAGGGCACAATCCTAACCCCTTATGTCAGTGCTTTCCAGCCAATGGGACATGTGCTGCATCCTGCAGTTAGGTGTCACTCACAGAGGCCTCCTCAAAGTAAGGGAATGTTTGTTCCCTTACCTCAGAGCTGCATTGCCCTTATGTCAGTGCTGGAAAGCACTGTTTATACATTAAACTTGCATGCATTAGTAAGAATGGGAAGGAGGATGGAGTGTGTGTGTGTGTGTGTGTGTGTGTGAGAGAGAGAGAGAGAGAGAGAGAGAGCATAGTACACTACAGAGTGGTCTTTGGTATCTAATGCAGTGTATAACTATTGTGAGATACAGGAACTGCAAAGATACTGTTTTGACAGTGACACTAGACAAAGTTTGATTTCTCTTTTTAAAAAGAATATCCCATCTTCCTCTCCTAGCGATAGTTCCCTCAATGAACATTTTATGGGCTGGAAAAGTTGATATATGCTAATCAGTCTATAAGCTAGTGGAACAGCTGGGGATCAGCCCTTGGTAGGGCCAATCAAGGCCAGTGTGGTCTTTGACTCCTGCACCAAAAGAAGATGGCCTTCCCTCACTTGTGCAAATAGCGCTGTCCTACTTCAAAATGACAGTGGTTGTTGGGTGCCCAACACCCAAGACTTTAATGTAGCATTCCAAATAGTTTGACTTGTTTTTTTAAAACATTCCATTCAGAGTTTGACACTGCTAGTCAAACAGCCAGTAGAAATGCTGATTGTTGTTCTGTTTCAGTTCTGTATGATGCCTCTTATGCTTCCTCTTACAAGTACTACTGAAAAGCTAACATTCAATGGAAACAAAAATAAAATAAAATAAGCCCGAACCTTAGGGGGAAAAAAAAAAACCAAATACCTGCATAATAAATACCAGGTTACTTTGGTCTTAGAGAACAATTGTTTCCTTCTACATACAGGTTTTCCTAACCCATCTTCTTTTTCTCCTAGTGAGTTCCATTAGCTTTGTATCAAAGCAGGTGTTTTGATGTTTTCAACAAAAGATCTATTTAACCACTGCAGAGGCTGCAAACATTAGGAAGGAAGGAAGGAAAATAAAATTACTTGCAAGATTTGCTCAGTGCACTTTTTAAAAAAAATTTTTAGACCTGGTTCCTAATTGGTATCTCTTGCTGTCTGAAGCCACACAGTCTTAATTAATGCTTAATGGATCTTTCATGTTACATGGCAACCTGACATGCATTGATTTCGATATTGTATTTACAGAATAATACGCAGCTTCATTTTGCATTACCTCGAGGTAACCAAGATATGATCATTCATTTCCATTAAGTGGAAAAAACCAACCTTCTTGCTAAGGAAGTATAATGCTACACGCTTACTTCATATGATTTATTAATAGGATATTTATAGTACAAATGATGTTCTTGGGAGCACTTATCCTGGCGTATCAAAGTGGGGTCAGTCTTCAAACTGATGTAATGTCTATGATGTACTCAGCAGGCTAACCGAGACTATCTGATTAGTTGCATCAAGTACATCTTTATGCAGAGTTCCTAGAAAACAAGGCTTCAATTTGCTATGTACTCCTCTGTCTCCTTCCCAGAAGATAGCACATAAATTATAGCTTACATGGATGAAAGACATTCTGGGCACAAAAAAAAACCCCGAAAACACCATCAAAATAAAATGAAACTCCTGCTAGTTTTTCATTAAAGTTTTCATGGCAGAAAGCTTCAACAGATGTGACTGTTAAAGGTGTTTGCTGGGAGTGGGAGGCTTCCCCCCAATAAAGGCTTCTCAATGCTTAAACTTCTTGTACTAGTGTGTTAGCCTGTTTAGTACGTGTTCTTGTTTCATCCTGCGTGTGCATGCAGTCTACATATTGGTCATCAGTAGTGCTCACACTGGTAAGCAATTATGAAGAGGGCCCTCTAAAGAAGACCCAAATGCAGACATTTGAATATCTTTAGCTCCAGAGCTTATCACAATGTGATTAATTCCTGGTCACAGCCAGGGACTTTGAAATCTCACTCACTCCTTTATGAGAAGTTTAGATGGCCTGTTGTAAATAAGTTTTTATCTTGTTATTAAATTATGTTTATTAATTGTGTTTGTAATCAGTGTTGTAAGCTGCCTTGGGTCCCTTTGCAGAGAAAGACGGGGTACAAATACAGTAAATAAAATAAATAAAGACTGAATACAAAATGGAGTTTTTAGCTGGACATGAATCTCAGAGAAAGCAGTGACTAGACTTCAATTTGCTATGTACTCCTCTGTCTCCTTCCCAGAAAACAGGAAAACCCTTATTGTCCAGGAAAACACATTATATGTATAGGTGACTGCAAAAAAAAACAAAAAAAAAAAAACTCTTCAAAAATTTGTTGTGGGTAACAGTGTTACTGACAGCCCAATTCTATTGTTCGGCGCCACCACTACAACTATTATTCTGGCAGCAGGGCACAATTTACAAATGGCCTTCCAAAAGCACGTAGTACTACATGCTTCCAGAATGCTAACAGCAAGATACAGAGGGGCTGCTGGTGATAGTGTGGCCGGTGGGGAAGGACGGAACAGGGTGGAATGGGGGGTGGGTGGAATGGGGATGTGTGATTGAGGTGGGAGTAGATGGCACCCTGCATGGGCAAATTGCACAGGAATGCTATCCCTTCCAACAGTACAGCCCCTTTCTCTCGTCAGACTTGTACCAGCTAAAGAGCTGCCCAAAGGGCTAAGAGGAGGTAAGGGCAAATATTTTCCCTGACCTCTATCAAGCCTCCTGATTTGCTACCCCACAGGATGCAGTGCAAGCTTTTTGGGGGCACAGCTGCATCAGCAGGGAGGGGAGAGGAATAGGATTGGACTGCTAGTGTGCCTTTTAGAACATACATGCATCAACAAAGGACATCTGCTGCATTTGAGGGGACCAAGTGCAGTGACCAATGGCACAAAACAATATATTGGCATAAAAGATAGAGGGAGGGAGGGGAAAAATGCAGCAGCATTTCATTGTGAAGGCAGTAATACAATAGCAGGAAGGAAAATAAAGAATAAAGAGCAGTGCATGTTACTCAGCATTCATACATTGAGAGGAAACCCTTACAAGGCAAAGCAAAGAGACAGCATAAGATGGTGCAAGCAAGGAGGGGAAAGGGATACAAGAAAACCAGGAGAGCTACCCAGGGGCAACTGGGGCAGAAAAATGAGGGGTGTTGGAATAGTGGGGAGGGAGGGGGAACAGAACTGAGCTGGGGCAGAGAGAAAAAGAAGCAAGAAGGGTTCTAACTGCAAAGAAATTCCATGGCCAAGTGGTAGGTTCTTTGAACCAAAAGCTACAGGCACAGGGTGAGCCTCTTGTTAGGCTTTGAAACTGTCCCGTCAGTCTCTTCCACCAAATGTTCATTCTTAATTGGCACTGCAGATGTTCAAGGCAGGTTTCACAACTCTGGTGGGCAGCCAAGTTCAAACACTGACAGAGATTGTCAAGAAAAGTCTCAACAGTTTTGTCCTGATCTCCTGTGATGGAGCTTCCTGTTGGAACTGTTGGTCTCCATGGCTCCTCAGTCCTGCCACCCGATATTAATGTACCATCAGAGAGAGGTCAGATGGCAATCCTCATAATGCAGCCATTTCCTACTGTTGACTACTCTCTTGGTCCCCTTCTTATCCCACTTCCTGCCCCTCCCCTTCCTCCAGAGCAGTGATTTTCAATATTTTCATCTCATGGCATACTGACAAGGTTCTAAAATTGTCATGGCACACCATCAGTTTGTTGACAATTGACAAGGCACACCATGGTGTTGGTGAGGCGAGGGGGGGTTCACATCCTCCAATGGCCCTACTAATAAATGACCCTCCCCTAAACTCCTGTGGCACACCTACAGACCATTCCCGGCACACCAGTGTGCCACAGCACAAATGGCTGATCCATAGCATGTTTCCCTAAGTTTAAACATGCTTTAGCAGTATAACCAGTTGTACTATCTCCTGGACATATACTGATTAGTCTATATCCCCTCAATGTGCTGAAACATGCTCTCTGCTATCTCTGCACTGAGATAGTAATTACTCTGACCAGCCTTTGTACTGTGAGTGCATTTTCCCCCATAAGGATATTTATCCTTGTTTGCCTCTGACTGATTTCAAGCTCCTTCACCAAATATCTAAGAGGAATTTTGAATAATATTATAGATACAATTAAACTAGACCTCTAATTCTTACTTGAAGAATTTTTTTTTAATCTTCCCATCTGTTGGCAAGATAAAATTTTTCACATGCTTATTAAACAAATCTGGCTGGGACGGGAATGAAGGCTCCCCTATGAAATAACAATGCATCTATTTTAATTGTCTTCCTCAAACAGCTTGCTTTTTCCTTTTATATTCCTTCCCAATTTATCTGTTCATGCTGAATTAAATGACAATAAAACCGCATAAAACAATAATATTAAAGACTCTATCTTTATTGTTTCCAGAATAGTTACAGTCCATATCTGTAGACAGAAGCTGCAATGAAGAAGAAGAAAAAAGCAAAACAAAACCTACCATTCCTCAGGAAAATAATTAGATAAAAGGAACAAAAAAACCGTTTATGTGCAGATTTAAGACATTCAGGCTGCAATTCTATCCACACTTACCTAGGAGCAAGACCCATTAGCTATAAAGGGACTTACTTCTGAGTAGACATGCATAGGATTGGGCTCCAAATTTTCACATGGATTCCTCCTTATTTATGTATTTAAAAGGTTTATATACCACTTTTCCATTACACAAAGTTTTGTAGAACATAAAAGTGAAAAATACAGAAGATAAAAACAATTGAATAAAACACTGAATAAAGCCAATGAAAGCAATTAAATTCAGAAACAAAAACTGATACAAAAGCAGAATAAAAATATTAGCTATAATAAAAGTAGCAGCAGGAATTAAAAGGGAGTTCCTAAAAGATTCTCTCCTCCTCGAAGGCTAAGCAAAATCTTAGTCTTTAAACTCCACCAGAAACCATGGTTACAAGGAAGCTATCTTCTGGAAATTTATTCTGGAGATGTGGTGACACAACAGAAAAGGCCCTGCACCTTGCCACCATCCTCTTGGCTTCAGATGGCAGCCACATCCTAAGCAGGATCCTACCTGATTATCGTAGGAGACATGAAAGATTATATGGAGGAAGGTGATCCTTGAGGTATCATGGTCCTATTCAGTACAGGGCCTTAAAGGTTATTACCAGCACCTTGAATTGGGCTTGGAAAGGAATGGGGAGCCACTGTAGCTGTTGGAGCAAAGGCATGACAGACTCAGCACGCCGAGCTCCAGTGACCAACAGAGCTGCTGCATTGTGCACTATCTGCAGCTTCTGAAATGTTTTCAAGAGTAGCCCCACGTACAGTGCATATGCGCACTTTGTATAACTCAACTCTGTTGTTATCCTATTCACATTTTCCTGAGAGTAAGCCCCACTGAACCCAATGGAACTTACTTCTGAGTTGACATGCACAGGATTGTGCTATGAGTTTGCTTTTGTTCATAGCTCTGCTGACAGAATCACCGCTTGATTGTGCCGAAAAACAAATCCACTGAATAGTTTTAATAGCAATCACTACCAACACTACGGGCAGCCCAATCCTGACCTGTCCTGGAGAAGGCAGGCTGCATCCAGAGCAGGGCTGGGCCAGGTTGCAGCACAACTTGGAGTAAGGGGAATTCATTCCTCTTACCCCATGTCACGCGGCAGCTACTCCAATGGGGCTACTTGGGGCAAACAGCTACTTGGGGCAAACAGCCCAGTGTAAGGCCGGGCCACATGGAAGGGGGATTAGGATCTGGCCTAAGTAATGGATCCTGGTCCCAACCCCTCCCATGCTGGTCCTCCCACTGGCCTGCCCGCCACCTGCTCTCCCCCCACCCCAGAACGCCTCCATTCCTCCCTTCCCCACCCTCCCCAGACCCCTGCGCTAGCCCAACTCTGCAGGAGCAAACTCACTGTTCTGCCATCGTAGTGGGGCCAGATTTCGCCTCTTGGCTCTTTTGTGACACCTCTGGGCCAGCACAAGGGACTTGCGCTTGCCCAAGAGTGTTCCTGGATTGCACTCTTAAACTATCTTTTGCCTAACTGTTAGGCATAAGAGATCCCTGGAAAAGCCAAAATTGGGGGGGGGGGATCATGTGAAACTGCCAGGAGAAAAGGAAGTTTGTACAAGACCCAGAACTAGTTTAATTAACTCTTGGAACAGCTTCATCGCCCAAACAGCTCAGCAGGTGATTGGTTTTTCTTTTGACAAGAGCTTTAGTGTGAGGTTTCTGGCCACCCCAACCATCTCTTAACAGTTGTCTTTTAGGTCACGTTTAGCTGTTTTGAGTCCTCAAATACTTTCTCAAAAATCCTTTTCCACATGAATATGTATTGCATTGATATTCAACGCCTAACAGTATCTGAAAGAGGGTTTTTTCCTGCTCAGAAGATTACCTCCCAGATTCCTTTGCAACTTTAATTACATTATATTAGATCAGTAGGTTGCATAGGGATACATTCTCTGCTTCTCATCTCCCTCCCCTCTTATACTCAGGCTATGGAACCAGAAAAGATGTTGAAAAATGACCAGACTCAACCAGTTATGGCACTTCCAAGAGGTCTTTTTTCCTTCTCCCTGCAAGTAGCTTAGCAAGTCAGTTATCAAACACTCATGTCGTGCACAGCCAGTGAACTATTACAGTTTACCCAGGAGTGTCAAACATAAAGCCAGCAGGTCAGATGCAGCCCCCGGAACCTCTTTATCCAACTCCCAATATAATTGGGCTTTCCCAACACCGCTGTTTCATCAGCACCACTTCTGCTGAGGCTCTGGGAAAGAGAGTTGGAAGGAGGGCTCAGAAGGCAAGAAAAACTGTGGGGGAAGGGGAGGGAGGGAGAAAGAGGGAGGGAGATGAGAAGTTGGGAAAACCAAATTATCACAAAGGCCTCCCTTTCAGCAGCAGCCATTTCTGCTGAGGTGTCACATCTCAGAACACCTCTCAGCTGCTGAGCTATGAAGTGATGCCTCAGTGGAAATAGTGCTGCTGAAATGTCAGATGTACCCTACCCTGAAAAGACTTCCAGCAGGTGAAAAGCCCCTGCAGGATGTAGTGTAGCTCGTGCCACTGCTGCTGCACTGCCACACAGGGATTTAGTTAGGATCGGGCTATAAGATCTTATTATTTTGTAGATCCTACTTTTGCTCCATGTGATTTTGTTTGTTGGTCTGCCTCCTCCCACCCACCCCCCCTTTGTTCAGTACATTTTTTGATCCAATGTATCTACAAGGTCGCTTAGAAATCTAATTTTAACAGTACAAGTTCAAACAATGTAAAAGATCAGCATGAAAGGGCAGATGAGTAGAAAGAGAACAATCATCACCAGTCACTATCATTACTTTAGGGAGCCATCAGTTCTAGTGCAACACCAGCCATTATAGCATCTCATACATAATTGCATGGCTAGTTACCCAGTCGCTGAGCCTGCTAAACTGACAGGACGTGGCACAAAGGCTCAAGAACAAATGGCTCAAGAACAGAAGTGAACAGCAAGTGGCACTAGCTACATACCCTCAGCTATAGCTCAGGTTTATGACTACATCTCATACAGACCCACCATTTGGAAGGTCTGATGTGATTCAGTGTTAAGAACGTTCCCCCTTTCTGTTAGCCCTCCAACGAGGCTGAACTTTCCTTTTCTGCCTGCCCTTCCCCATTAGTTGCTTTGGTGTTGTAGTTGTATGCTATGTTTTACTTTAATCTCTTTTTTACTGCACTGTTCTGTATAATTATTTTTATACATTTCACTTTGATATTGTTGCACTATATTATTGCACTGTATTATTGATATTAGTGCAATTTGATTATTATCTGCAGATCTGTGCTCTCTTGCCAACAGTTCTGTTAATAACCATGGGTACAATCCTAACCAAATTTCCAGCACCGAGGTAAGGGCAATGCAGCTCCAAGGTAATGGAACAAACATTCCCTTACCTTGAGGAGGACTCGTGACTGCCCCCAACTGCAGGATGCAGCACATGCCCCAATGGCAAAGCTATGTCGGAACTGAAACGTTGGTTAGAATTTGGGCCCATGTTGATCTGGCCCTTTGCTCTCCAGGCAGGCACCTAGCACCAAATACATGCGTTGATGCACATCATCTGCAGACCATTAGTTACAGGAACTGATCAGAAATAAAATATGGACCATGTAATAAGGGTAAGCCAAGACACAAATCACTTGAATAAACACTTGCATAAAATCCATTCAGCTTTAATATGTTTTTTTATCTGCTATTTGTGCTAATTTATGTTTTTTAAATCTGTTTTTTACATGTTGTTAGCTGCCCTGGATCCCTTTTAGGGAGAAGGGCGGGATACAAATAAAGTTTATTATTATTATTATTATTATTATTATTATTATTATTATTATTATTATTATAATAAAGGGTGCAATCCTAACCCACTTTCCAGCACTGACATAAGGGCAATGCAACTTCAAGGTAAGGGAACAAACATTGCCTTTCTTTGAGGAAGCGTTGGTGACTGCCCCCCAACTGCAGAATGCAGCACATGACCAACTGACATGGCTATGCCAGTGCTGGCAAATTGATTAGGATTGTGCTCAAAGTCATGTTATTGACCTTGGTGATGTTTTTCTGCCAGGCACCTAGAACCATGTACCTAGAACCACACATGCATGTGTCATGCTGTGCATGCATTCAGATAAAAGAACTAAAAGGGTTAGCAGGTAATGGATCTTTTCATATGTCACTTGGAGTTATTGTTTCACTTTTCAGTGCCTGAGTGTAAAATCTGTGAGGATGGGGGCCATGGAATCATTTTTTTTTCCCCTGGCATATAGGACCAGAAACATTATGGGAATGCACTCTGCTTCCTGTGAGAAATCATTGAAGCACCACTTTCTGGAGGGAGGAAACAGCAAATGGTTATACCAAAATAGGCTCAGAAGCAAATGTTTCTTCTTTTCACCTCATCGCAAGATGCCCTCAAATTCAAAGCAAGCAGTTTGAAGAACGTCGCTGGAGTGCTTGGATTGGAATCAAAAGCTCAGGGTAAAGAGGTAAACACAAAGATTTAAGCTATACGATGCCTGGTTTAACACTGAACAGAACACTCAGCCTGAATAGAAAAAGCCACTGCAAATTTACAAAGTGGTGCCCAGACACTTTGTTTAAGATTACTCCATATGCCTGTTCACATAATGAAACTGGCTGGCATTTAAGTAAAACCAATTTCATCTGATTTCTCTTTGGAAGGCATTTTACTGCAGTCTCAATTTGAGAATACTCAATATGCTGGAGACTGCTATGTCTTTAATTGGCAATAGTTTCCCTCCTGTTAGCAAGACCAAAGCTGTCTGGTTCTGTAAGACAGTTATAACTGTCATAGGCAAGTCCCCCAAGAATGTACAAGGATTCTAGGATTAACAGCATGATACTATACCACTGCTGACCCTAAACACATTTGCTTGTCAGATATGTGGGATTTTGCAAGGTATGGATTCCTACTCTTTAGTCAAGATGGTCTAAATCAGTTGCCCATTAACACAAGACCCAATAATATAGAATTCACTCAAGCAGTTAATAGTTGGCTGGCCTTGACTCTTGTCAGGAGTTACAGAACTTCCCTATTCTCATTGGGGCACTGACACATGCCTTTTGGCCCCAAGTTAATACCAGAAGAGCATAAAACGCATATATGGTTTATTTTTAATAAAACCATTTCCCTCCCCCCCCCACTTCCCCCCTTCTCCTTCCCATGAAAAGCCACATGGAGAATGGAATTTTCAAAACATGGCTGCTGCTGATCTTGATGCCTTGTCTGGACTCGGTAGGCATGGCATGAACACTGGAACATTCTGCCATCAAATTTAAATGTCTGCTTGGACAAACAAAGGACTCTGATCCCATGGTCGTTGCTGCCAATTTGAGACCTGGTAGTGTCACAATCTTGTCTTTGTTTCAGTGGCTGCAGCAATCAGCTCTCTTTCCATGCTCCAGCAACTGGTTCTCAAACCATTTGGTCTTTGGAGCCCTTTACACTCCTGAATTGAGTTTCACTGAACCTCAGAGTACTGGCACATGTACAGAGTGGCACAATGCCAAGCAGATGGCGGCTACTTATGGTGTACTGAGGGAGTCTCTGAAGGGGACTCAAGTAGCCCCAGGGATCCTAGAAGCACATTTTGAAAAATGATGCTCCAGAAATCCATCATGTCCCCAATTTAAACCCAACTCAACAATAATTTAGTAAACATTCTTTCATTCAACTCAGTGATCTTCAACTTTTTTCATGCCTTGACCCCAATAAATAAAGTATGACACTGGGGACCCACCGTCAATCCCATCACCTCCCAAGACCCTATCTGCACATATTCTGCCTCCATCGCCACCCACTCTGTCCCCATTACATCCTCCCAGCATTGTTCACTGTTGTCAAATATTCCTATTAGAGAATGCAGAAAAAGTTACCACGAAGCCTAGCACTAGTGAAAGCTATTTTAACACAGTTGCAAAGAACCTGAGCAGGACTCGGGCACAATGTCCTGGTACCAGAAATGGTACACCATATGCCGCCCCCCTTCCCTGGTAGTGCTCTAGTCCAGTGATCTTCAACCTCTTTCATACCTGTAAGTTGCCGCAACCCCATACCTGAGACTTTGCGACCCTTTTGGGGTTCCAATCCCAAGGTTGAAGAACACTGATCTATCTGATTTGTTATGTGTGATCATCATAAAGCAATTTCAAAATGACAGCAGAAAGAATTTGACTTTGTCATTTATTATGATGGTAATTAATAAGAATATTTATAGACCATTTTTTCAATAAAAAGTTCACAAAGTGGTTTACATAGTCAACTAAACAAACAAAAATATTCCATGTCCCAGAAAAGTTGAGAATCTTTTTTAAAACTGTGTGTGTGGGGGGGAGGGGAAGCACCAGTAACCAGCCACTGGAAAAGAGGCTATACTGGAGTGAATGGGTCTTAAATATAAGAAGATCACCACTTCAACAGGTGCCTCCTTGCCCAGTTAGCAAGGGTAATTAGCTGTTTTAACCAATTACCTATGGTTCTGCAGCCCCCTGCTCTTGTTCTGGCACTGCAGTGGTATCACATTTACAATGTACAGTGATCCCTAATTGGTTGGAATTGGTTGGTGAAGTGCAAGGAAGTGAAGAGTAAGGATGACTTGTAATTGCTTTTGTCACCCCCAGACTCCCACTATGCATGCTGAAAATGTTTGCCTGAGAATATTCACCAAACTTCTCTAAGGATCCTAACCTAAAGTTTTGTATTACCTTGCAGCTGTATTGCAGTGAAATTGACCATGGCAAGGTGCTTGTGTCTGCCATATTATACACATACTGGGCATCCTCGTTCCTGGTCATCCACTGGTGCTGACTACCATAAAGCAGTCATCGTCAGTCGCAAAAGGCACTCCACCAGCATATTGCAAGATGCGCTGGCAAGAAGACCTGTGTCTTCCTGCCCACTCCAGCAATTCTCCCACCAATGAAGGTAAGTCTTTGCAAGAGGCGGGAGAGGTGATAGTAGAGTGGAATGGGGGTAGGGAGAGGAGGAACTGGGCTGGGAAGGCAACGGGCAGGAGATGGGTTGATTACCCATGGAGATGGAGTGGTGCCACTGGTATTCAACCCCCCTTCCCAGACTTGATCCTGTTGCAGATCGAGTAGACCGCCTGTGTCAAGGAGGCTTACCCCCTTACCCAGAGGAAACCTCCTGTCCTTCCATCATAAGTTGCAGTGGTTGCCATTTTGGCACTGCTGCATCAATGGGTGTATTCGTGCGTGCGTGCGTGCGTGTGTGTGTGTGTGTGTGTTTGTTGAACTGTTATTGCTTATCGTCATACCCTGCCAAAGTGCTGACTGAGAGCCCAATCCTGAGCTCCTTGTATTGGCTTATCACCAGCGTGCACTGTCACAAATGTGCTGTAAGGCACATTTGCAAGTGCTAACACCGGGCGAGAGCCCGTGCTAGCCCAGTGCTGGCCGGTGCTGAGCTAGTGCTGGGTGGGCACCCAGCCTCCACCACTCGGTGGTCGCAAGGACTGCCGAGCAGCGGA
The DNA here is from genome assembly GCF_035046505.1 of Tiliqua scincoides. Lineage (NCBI taxonomy): Eukaryota > Metazoa > Chordata > Lepidosauria > Squamata > Scincidae > Tiliqua > Tiliqua scincoides. The sequence goes on along the minus strand of NC_089823.1, from coordinate 124,123,835 downwards.
GAGGAAAGTGGGGGTGTGGGGGGAGGCAGGGAGGAGGAGTTCTGGGGAGGTGAGAGGAGGGCGGAGAGAGGTCAGGGAGGAGGCTTGACGGGGAGGCGGGGAGGGAGGGAGGTGGGACCAGTGGAGCTTTGCTCCACCTGATCCAAAACCTCTGTGTCAGCCTCACCACCTGACACAAAGGCTTGTACTTCACCCATTGCGAGGCTACTCCCTTTACCCAGGGCAAGGGGACCAAGATGCCACCCGCGGCTGCCTTGGGCACACAGGATGTAGTGGCAGCCATTTTCGGTGCTGCCATAGCTGTGCACATGGGCAGCTCAGGATTGGACTCTGAATTGTTATAGCACTATTTTTGAAGACCAGGTTGTTATGCATCTTACCCACTCTTTTGCAATTGGTTTAACCATGCCACCACCTGAAAAACAGATCACCTTATTTTTTGTTTGCTATTGCATAACTGTTCAGAAACCTGTTGCTATTGCTATTGTGTGAAAAGTTTCTTAGTAGAAAAGACCAAAGTCTAAAGGTTGGTAAATCAAGGTCAAATAAACATCTCTAGAATATTCAACAAATATTCAGGGCAGTATTCTGGGTGAAGTTGATCAGAAATAGAAATGTTTTTATGAACTGCACCCTCTTTCCCCTCAATTCCACCACTTTGGGCTTAATATAGAATATTCCGCATTTTGGAGTTGAACTGTCCTTGTCCTTGAAAAGGTCTAGCAAACCAAAGAAGTAAACCACCCTTGACAGCAAGACCAATGACTCTGATCTTCAAACGCCCACATTTAAATTTGAACTTCTTTTCATGAAATATTGCCTTCCTGTATCACTTCAAATAGTGACCAAAAATGTCACTGCTACCCAAGCATTTATAACACAAAAAATGTGTTGTCTAAATATCAAACCATCTATTTTATCAAACTTAATAAAATAAAAAACCAAGAGTTGTTTTATCTATTTCTAAAGTGTTACCTTCTGAGAAACCTCCATTGCTCTTGATTTTTTTTTGTTTTTTGCCAGCTGGCAGTGCCTGGCTTTCGAGAAACAAAAGTCAGCATTTCAGATAAAAGCTATTCTTTTTTTCAGGTGGAGAATTTCTTCAGCATTGTGATAATGCTGTCAAATAAGCTAAAGCAAACAAGGATTAAACACATTTTAAATTTCACATTTGTAATCAAAGTATGAACACTAATTTAATCTGAATTCAATTTCAGGTACTGAAATAGTAGGTACATAGTGATTTCAATTTTATTCCAACTCTTCCTACAAGGAAGTAGATAACATTCCTTATTTTCACATCACTGATACATGTTACCCAATTGTATTGGCAACCTTCAGTCTCGAAAGACTATGGTATCGCGCTCTGAAAGGTGGTTCTGGCACAGCGTCTAGTGGCTGAAAAGGCCAATCCGGGAGTGACAATCCCTTCCACACCGGGAGCAAGTGCAGTCTGTCCCTGGTCTGTCTCCCTGGCTATGGGCCTTCCTTCTTTGCCTCTTTGCCTCAGACTGTGGGCCAAGTGTCTCTTCAAACTGGGAAAGGCCATGCTACACAGCCTGCCTCCAAGCGGGCCGCTCAGAGGCCAGGGTTTCCCACTTGTTGAGGTCCATCCCTAAGGCCTTCAGATCCCTTTTGCAGATGTCCTTGTATCGCAGCTGTGGTGTACCTGTAGGGCGCTTTCCTTGCACAAGTTCTCCATAGAGGAGATCCTTTGGGATCCAGCCATCATCCATTCTCACGACATGACTGAGCCAACGCAGGCGTCTCTGTTTCAGCAGTGAATACATGCTAGGGATTCCAGCACGTTCCAGGACTGTGTTGTTTGGAACTTTGTCCTGCCAGGTGATGCCAAGGATGCGTCAGAGGCAGCGCATGTGGAAAGCGCTCAGTTTCCTCTCCTGTTGTGAGCAAAGAGTCCATGACTCACTGCAGTACAGAAGTGTACTCAGGATGCAAGCTCTGTAGACCTGGATCTTGGTATGTTCGGTCAGCTTCTTCTTGGACCAGACAATCTTTGTGAGTCTGGAAAACGTGGTAGCTGCTTTACCGATGCGCTTGTTTAGCTCGGTATCGAGAGAAAGAGTGTCGGAGATCGTTGAGCCAAGGTACACAAAGTCATGGACAACCTCCAGTTCATGCTCAGAGATTGTAATGCAGGGAGGTGAGTCCACATCCTGAACCATGACCTGTGTTTTCTTCAGGCTGATTGTCAGTCCAAAATCTTGGCAGGCCTTGCTAAAACGATCCATGAGCTACTGGAGATCTTTGGCAGAGTGGGTAGTGACAGCTGCATCGTCAGCAAAGAGGAAGTCACACAGACATTTTAGCTGGACTTTGGATTTTGCTCTCAGTCTGGAGAGGTTGAAGAGCTTTCCATCTGATCTGGTCCGGAGACAGATGCCTTCTGTTGCAGTTCCAAAGGTCTGCTTCAGCAGGACAGTGAAGAAAATCCCAAACAAGGTTGGCGCAAGAACACAGCCCTGCTTCACTCCGCTTCGGATGTCAAAAGGGTCTGATGTGGAGCCATCAAAGACAACAGTGCCCTTCATGTCCTTGTGGAAGGATCTGATGATGCTGAGGAGCCTGGGTGGACATCCGATCTTGGGGAGAATCTTGAAGAGGCCGTCTCTGCTGACCAGGTCGAAAGCCTTTGTGAGATCTATGAAGGCTATAAAGAGTGGCTGTCGTTCCCTGCATTTCTCCTGCAGTTGTCTAAGGGAGAATACCATATCAGTGGTGGACCTGTTGGCTCGGAATCCACACTGCGATTCTGGATAGACGCTCTGTGCAAGTACCTGGAGCCTCTTTAGTGCAACTCGGGCAAACAGTTTTCCTACAACGCTAAGGAGAGAGATGCCGCGGTAGTTGTTGCAGTCACCCCTGTCACCTTTGTTCTTGTACAGCGTGATGATGTTTGCATCCCTCATGTCTTGAGGTACTCCACCTTCTCTCCAGCAGAGACAGAGGATTTCATGCAGCTCAGTAACGATGATCTCTTTGCAGCATTTTAGGACTTCAGCAGGGATGCTGTCTTTTCCAGGTGCCTTGCCAAAGGCAAGGGAGTCTAGGGCCACGTGAAGTTCTTGTAGGGTTGGTTCACTGTCAAGCTCTTCCAGCACAGGCAGGCACTCAATGTTGTTCAGTGCTTCTTCAGTGACTACATTTTCTCTGGAATATAGCTCAGAGTAGTGCTGCACCCAGCGTTCCATCTGCTGCGCCCGATCCTGGATGACCTCGCCTGTGGCAGACTTCAGGGGGGCAATTTTCCTCTGTGTTGGACCTAGGGCCTGCTTGATACCGTCATACATCCCCTTGATGTTGCCCATGTCAGCTGCTATCTGTATCTCGGAACAGAGCTGGAGCCAGTAGTCGTTAGCACATCTCCTGGCAGTCTGTTGGACTTTGTTACCCAATAAGCTGTTACCCAATAATAATGTTACCCAATAAGCTGTCTATATCACAACGAGGGCCCAATCCTATTGGCCTCTACTGCCAGTGCTGAACTCTACCACCAGTGCTAGGTGTCACAAACATGCCAAAAGGAACATCCATGACACCTGGAGAGAGCAGCGGCACTGGCCCAGAGCCAATTGGCACTAGGCCCAGCACCAGGCGGATACCGCCTGGAGCAAGGGAAGAGTTCCGGGCAGCAGTAAGAACTTTTGGGAAGGGTGGAGGCATTTCGGAATGGGGGAGTTGTTCCGGGGTGGGAGAGGGCGGGGTGCTGGCAGAGGAACCAGGGTGGGAGCATATTTCTACTTCACTAAAATAATGGATTTCAGTGGGCTCAGTATTGCACCCAAAGTTCTATATTATCTTTGGTAAATGGTATTGATAAAATCATTTGATATTTTAAAAACATGTTGTTATTAATTACTTGCTCCAATTGGATATAGACAGTATATATCTGGGGTAAGTTTATCTTAGGGCATGGTCTGAAGGTTTGTGATGCAGCCACTTTATCTAAACAAAGCAAACGTAGTCAGTAACTGGACTGGACAGCACCTGGAAAGCCCGTGGATGCTCCCGTGAGTTTCAGAATGCAAGAAAAGTAGGATATAAATGTAGCAAGCAATGACTGTGTGCCGTCAAGTCCAAGCTACTTAGTGCTCACATTCAAACTGGTTTGTGCCAATAACAGTGCTCTGCACCATGCTGGGCAGAGATCATATAGCAAGGAATCATGGATCTCCAGCACATCCAAGAGTGTGTTTAGGAAATCTGGCTTCTTTTTCATGTTATCTTCATAGGATGAGACTTGCTGCAGTGCAGCTCCTTCCCATGCTGAGAAAGTAATTTGAGAAGCCACAGAACATTTGGAATGGCCCATGCTATCATTCCTGTCACTGCCACTAGTGTCATGTTGCCACCAATGCCAGTGATGATCCAGTTTTCAGGGGCAGCCCAATCCAGAGCTGCTTAGCAGGTAGGGCTGCCAAGGCACCAAAATGGTTGCCGCAGTATTCAGTGTGCAACTAAGCAGCCACCAGAGGCTCCTGGGAGAAGGGGACTTTCATCACCTTGCCCCAGGTAAGGGAAGCAGTTCCATTATGGCTACATGGCTTGTTGCAGCACCTGCAGTATTTTCCATTTTGTCCATTCTCTAGCTACACTATTATGCTTATCCAGTTGCTTTGCCTCTTTCCTTAGAGGAAACAGAAGATGGAGGGGTTGCAAGGATGTTTTCTTTGAGCCTTCTTAATTATATGTACTACATATATGTACTATATATGTACATATGTACTACATATGTACTACAAATCTCTCTTCTTCTTCTTCTTCTGCAATGGGACTACTTTTGGGTAGAGCTGCAAAGGATCAGGTTGGCCTGGTAAGCCTTGCAGCTTTGCTTGTGACTCTCCTCCCTATTGCCACTTCTGTCCCCACTTTCTCGCAGTTCCTCCCACCCTCTGAATGTGTGCAGATGGGCGGGGAAAGCAGGGGAGTGTTCAAAGAGAACTCCGATACACACACCCTTCTTGGCAGCAGCCCCGTTTTTTCCCCAGCAGGCTTTTAAAGGGGGTGCAACTTGACTCAAGTCTTTTAGAGTCACTAAAGGATGATCTGGTGACTTGGAAAGTTCCCTTGTTTTCGAGTCGAGTCACAGGGGACACTAATTAAGCGACTCAACTTGATTCAAGTCATGCTGAACTTGCCCATCCCTGATGTGTGTAGAGTCCTGAATATCTTAGACACCTAATGTTTATAGTTCCTTCCATTCACTTTAATTGGGATATCTCTGACCTCAATGTCCCATTCATTAATGAAGGTCCCAAATAAGAACAAATCAAAATTAAATTAAACCAATCAACTTTTTATTGTAACTTGCATGGACTATGAAATGAGAAAAAACATTTTAAAGAATGTTTATGCCATGTTGGTGTGAAGTATGGCAGCCAAGCAGAGGGTTCAATTGCCTATTTAATCCCACCGCATTTCTGTTCTCAACAAGGTATGGGAATCTTACTCCTCATGTTGATGGACAATCTAGTTCTGGGCCTATCTACTCCCATGTAAGCATGCATTAGGCCCTCTATCTGAGCCTGATGGGAATCAGGGGTTAATGGGAATCCTCCTCCCATTTGAAGAGCAGAGTTTGCTCTGATAATTTTAAATAACTTGGAATCGAAACCATAGGAAAGAGGAATTGAGTATTTTATAAACAAAAATGTCACCCAAAATGACAGCCTTATATAAGGCAAGTATTGTCACATTAGTATTCAGAGCTGTCATCACAGCTTGAAGAAATGAAGGGGGAGAAAATCTCTAAAAAATGTACAGAAAGAAGATAAAAAGGATATAAGGCACATCAAACAATGCTTTTTAATCATGCTGTGCACTAACACTCTCTCTAATGGGTCCCCCAGCCAACCTTACTGAAGTTAAGAAAGCAGCGTGATGCTTTCAACATATTCTTCAGCAACACAAATGAATGAGTTTGCCAGCTATAAGCTTTGAAGAATTGTTTTGTGTAGAATGCATAGCACATGCAACCCATTTGAACACTGGAAGCCAAAAAGAGTGTGTTAGCATTTTGTCTCCATCACAGACACTTTTGTCCTCCACTAGGGTTACCAGCCAATCAGAAGAGAGAGAGAGAGAGAGAGAGAGAGAGAGAGAGAGAGTGTGTGTGTGTGTGTGTGTAATAGCCAATAGCTGATGTTTTGTTAAATGAGAATATTTCAACTCTATAGACCAGGGGTGTCAAACTCATTTCATACAGTGGGCCAAACTGCATTCATGATGCCTGTGAGGGCCAGAAGTGATGTCCCTAAAAAGGAAGTGATGTCATTAAGCAGGTCATGACCAGAAATAAGCATTTTTTTTTTCTCACTTGGGAACTCAGCTGCAATTGACAGAAGAAAAAATACACAAATCTTGATCATATTTACAAGATATGGCAGAGCCCTATTATCATATGGGCTGCCCTTTCGGCAGTGATACCTCAGCAGCTGAGAGCAGCTGGGAGAGCCCAAGAGTTGGATAAAGAGCTTCTGAGGGTCATATCTGGGCTATGGGCCTTATGTTTGACACCTTTGTTAAGGCATCACTTTATTGAGCTTGCCTTAGTGTGCCAATTCACACCCAACTTTATTTGTGAGCTTGAGGAAAAGAAGGTTGGGAAAATAAAAAATGGTGGGAAAGCAAAGCAAAAGGGTTTGCTGGCATGTTCATCTGTTTCTCTGTCTTGAACTGGATGGAGAACATTTTCTATTATAATATTAGGTCATCCAATGAGCAGAAGATTCAAGACAGAGAGCAGATAATACTTCTTTACACAATTAACTTAGGAGTTGGTTGCCACAAAATCTGTTAATTGCCACCAGTTTAGATGACTTTAATAGCAGGTTACACAAATACAGAGTAGGTCTATTTTTAGCTGTTAGTCATGTTAGCTGTTAGTCATGATGGTTATATGGACTCTCCAGGTTCAGAAACAGCGTGGCGTTGAAACTTAGTGTGGGAAGCTTTTTGTCCTCATGCTCTGTTTATGGGCTTCCAGAAGGCATCTTGCTGGCCACAGCTAAAATAGAACAGTGAACTTAATGGCCAGTATCATTCCCAGAGGGGGGCACAGCGCTAGGTTTTGCAGGTGCCTCAATGCACTGTGTTAGTGGCCCCTCTCCCTCAGCTTTGGAGACATTCTGGGTGGCAAGAACAGGCAGAGGTTCTCTTCTGCTTCACTCTCACGGGTATTCCCCCCCCCGGGAATGCTACTGTTAATGATCATTGATTTTATCCAGTAGGACTCTTGACCAATCAGAGTGCGCTGGGCTCTAGCTACATCCATAGGTACATAGAATGTTCAAGTATCCGTTTGAGCAACAGTTCCCTCCCTCTAGAGTTCCCTCTGAATTGGCTTGACTGAGTTTCAATTGGAAAGTAATCTCCCACTCATACAAGTATGACAAAAATCAAAACTTTCTGATTCAGGAGGAATATGCAGCAGATGCAGTAACAACATTTGGAAATAGAATTTGAAAGTGCTGGATATAGATTCAACCTATATCCTCTGTTATCAGCTCCAAAATTATCATGTGATACATATGTGCAAGTGGATAAGAGGTCATGAAAAATATATCCAATTCCTTCATTTTTCAAAATCGTACTTAAAAAGCTTCATTAGCAGTATAGTCCATATTTCCTGAGATGCAGACATCTGCCTTTTGATGCAATTTAGAGTTAAATGTGGGGGGAAAGAGAAAAAGAACAAGAAAAATTGTTAGTATTTCCCATTGTGGAAGATCATGTGACAACATTACTGTCAAAATCAATGAGCTATATTTAGTGTTTTTCAGGTGGCTCGCTAGGATGCTATCAGATGTAGACCACAATGTTGTTTTTGCCTTTTAATTTGGTCTCATTATTTCTGATTGTCTACTAAAAGGAAAATAATATTGTGCTGTTATCTGTTCTCATTAGAAGTCTTGTCATTAGAACCTGATATAATGATTTATTCTTTTGTATATATGTAAATGAAATTTGTGCCTCTCGTAACCAGTACACATTGACCTTGTTGGTGTCTTGTATTTTCATTAGTAGGACATCTTTGATTTGCAACTTGCTCTAATGTTGGAGAGGAAAAGAATTGGCTAACTAATTAACATTCAGCATGGGCCAAAATAACACAACACCTTAACATATTACTCCATTTGCACAAAATGTTCTGGCCATTAAAAAAAAAAGTCCCAAGAACTCATTTTGTGACAAAGATTTTAATGAGAGCAGAAAGCAGCACAACATAAATCAGTTTGACACAAATTCTTAAGAAGAAAAAAAGAAACTAGTACAAGTTGAACCCAAACTCATTAGTCTGATGATTTCAAACCTGCAATTTTATTGGTTTGCTGTAGTCCAAAGCTGGAGAGAACCCTCCCAATTTGTCAAGCAGTCCATGTAATAAAGTAATAGAGAGGCCAAAAGAGAGATGGAGAGTGATCATTTCTTAGCCATTGGCCCCCGTACTTGCCAGCCTCACAGGGAGGTACCTTCCTGGCTGGCATGGTGGCAGAGTGATGCAGACCTGTCTGAGGCCTGCTTAAGTCTAGTCAAGATACCGCTGTGGTTGGTGCTGCTGGGGGCACCTGCAGAGTCGCACCCCAGCAGGCCTTGCACTGGCTGATCTGACAGCCAATTTGGCTCATTGCGGCTGTACCACAGCATAGCCCAGACTGTAGGTTCAGCCCCTGGATGGAGCCAGAGGTCAGGGGAAGATGCCAAGGGCTGGCCTTGCAGTGCAGTAACCAAGGTAAAGCTGGGCTTTCCCAGACAGGGGGCTTACTCAGAGATAATGGAAACTATTTTCCCTTACCTCTCCCAAGCGTCCTGCTCTCACTCTCTTCAGGATGCTGCACAAATCTTTTTGGTGCGGCTACATTGCAGGTGGGGGAGGAAGGGGAGAATTGGACTGTTCTACTGGGGAAGATGCAGGTTCAAAGTTATTAGGAATAATGAAGCTCACTATACTAGTTGCGCCCCCCCCTTCCTTACCTGGATTATTTTGAAGATTAAATACAGGGGAGGAACATAGATCAATCTGAATACCCTGGTTAGCACAAAATATATTTGGAGTTTTTCCACATGTGAAATATCTGAGGAGGTTGAAAGCATTTTGGTAAAACAATCAAGGTTTCGTGGGGCTGTGCATGTAAGTCATGCATCGCTACTATGCTGCATCAGATGCATGTTAAATCAGATGCACACATGCCTTTCTGTCAGGAATGCCATTGGACACCACCAAATGCCATCTGCCACTGCCAGCTACAACTATCATAGTGTATCATACAGCTATCATACAACTAATATAGGACTTATGAATTTATTTAAAGGGACCATAAGAATGAAGGAGCTTTTTGTGTTCATACGGTCCCACACTCTTGGGTTTGGGAAATCTACACAAAGGGAAGCAGATTGATGTGGATCATGTCTATGGAGGGCTGGAGGGAGGTGATGGAAGGAGGGTGGAGGGAGGGTGGAGACTTGGGGTGAATGTTACCTGAATCATATCTCACTACCTCCCTTTCACCTCCTGCAAGCTGCATCAGGTTGCCACATTAGCGGGCCAGCCATGCCTCAGTCACAAGTCGTGACATCCAAACAGAACACTACAAATTGCATGAAATGCTTCATTTCCTCTCTGTCCCCCTCTCTCTCATATTTCCTCTCATATCATTTCCTCTCTGTCCCCCCTCTCTGTCCATTTCCTCTCTGTCCCCCCTCTCTGTCCTCACCAATCCCATTTTCTTGACAAAAATCTTTTCTCCTTGAAGTTAAGAGAAAAACTACTAGCAACAATTGTGAAGAAGATGAAGATGATGACAACAACAACAAATAGAGGCACATTAGACCCATCCGGGGCTTTGTGCATGTTGACTGCTACAAATGAGAGTAAAGGTAGAACTAACTGCAGCAAAACAGTAGGTTTGCTTCAATTTTTGCTCTGCAATTGAATTTAACTCCAAGGAAGTGAAGTTTTAAGACTGCAAGGCAATTGTCCCTGCTACTGTTATGATTGTGCACAGCGTGGGCATTGGTGTTGAAGCTGAAGCAGCATCCTATGCCTGGAAAGTGCATAGTGAATAGACTGGCTTTGCCAATAGCATTTTTCCACTTAAATCAATTGATGAAAGAATGACAGTAGCAGTAAATGTAAGTTTTATGTCAACATTTATCTGGAAGAAGCCAACTAGAGATGGGCTTGGTGGTAGAAGGCTTGGGAATAGACATGGTGACGGCAAGTGCTGTGAGGGAAAACTACACTTAAAGTGTAAAGTGATTTCCTATACTAAAATCCGCTATAGCCATTTTAATAGTGAAAACAGATGGCACCTGGAAGCTCTAGACTCTTTAAAAATAAATGACTAGGCAGTCTGCCAAGAGGTGCCAATGGCTTGCCAAGGAGTCTGACTCTAAAGGCTGTATTTTAGTAGAGCTAGAGAAGGTTATGAAAGTCATCTTAGCAGGGAGGGCCAGAGAGTTGGGGGGGGGGAATGGAGACTGGAGGCACCTGTGGAAATAGGTGAATTTTTGAATAGGTGAATAGCTGATAGGTGAATTTTTCGATGATCAGCAGCAGGCCCTGTTGACAGGGAGAGCATGGGAATAGATGTGGACAAAGGGAGGTGACTGGTGTATTGACAGTGACTGCCGATTTCCCACCCTTGTTCACCAGTGCCTTTTAAAACCCTGCAGGGGTACAGAAGGGGAGGCAGGATGCAAAAGTGAGAACCTGTTGTGCATCTTTAATTTAGCCAGTGTTCCTTGAGTTTAGCCAGTGTTTCTTTGATAGAACTAAGTTTTTTGCCACCTACAAAACAAAAATCTTCAACTGAAGCATTCCTTTTTTGAGGTGGAGAGCTACATAGAATTTTCTCATTTGTGAGCAAGGTGCTCAAGAGTCAAAGTGATTTGTACTGCAAGCACTGCAAATCAACATGTTCAATTAATCACAGTGGAAAGGCAGCTCGGCAAAGCCCCATGCCTCCAATCGTGGCTGGTTGAAGGTGCCCTCTCAATGCATTCTGAGTCCCAATTGTTGGTTTTAAAAACCTGGCCATCCTAAGCTTGGTAGTCGGCACAGCACTTTGTATGGGGAAGTAGATGAGATTGAACCTGTTTTGAATTAGAGACTAGACGATCAGTCAATAGCCCAGCACCTTTGCAATAGCAGGTCAAAAAAGAAAAGTTATTAGTAATAAAGCATGCTTGTTTATTTCTAAAGCGGAAACAATGTACAATTAGACTAGTGTCCTGAGCTCTTAGGTTGGGAACTTTGTATATCAGTGATAGAATTCAAACAATAAAATTGTATATCTGCCTTATCATGGAGCAGGTGATATTTTTCTTCAAGGCATAAATAGCCCCAAAAATAACAGACAGCATCACAGAGATGGCTTCACAATAGTGATAACTTCATAGTAAGGGAGAGTTTCGAAGATATACAGTGACTACCTTCACTTAAGAGTCAGAATGGTGTACTGCTTCAGGAGTCAGACTTAGATGATCCCAGTTCAAATCTCCACTGAGCTATAAAGTTTGGTGAAATTGGGTCAGTCACTCTCTCTCAGCCTCAACACAGGGTTGTTGTGAGGACTAAAGAAGGGAAGGAACCATGTACACTACCCTAAGCTCCTTGGAGGAAAGGCAACATAAAAATGTGGAAAAAAATGTGTATGTACATTGATTTTTAATGTTCTGTCTTTTTTTCTTTTCTTTTCCGAGAATACCTAATTTTGTCTTCTGGCACAAAGCAAGGACAAGAATGGGGATAATGCCATAAAGTAGAACCATAGTAAGGTCTGCAACTGGGCTCAGAAGTTCATGGAGGTCAAAGATCAAAGATGTAGTCAGATGCTCTGAACTTATTATTATTATTATTATTATTATTATTATTATTATTATTATTATTATTATTATTATTATTTATTTATTAACAGTATTTATATACCGCTTTTCAACTAAAAGTTCACAAAGCGGTATACAGAGAAAAATCAAATAACTAAATGGCTCCCTGTCCCAAAAGGGCTCACAATCTAAAAAGATGCAAATGAATACCAGCAGACTGCCACTAGAACAGACACTGCTGGGGTGAGGTGGGCCAGTTACTCTCCCCCTGCTAAAAAAAGGAGCACCCACTTGAAAAAGTGCCTCTTACCCAATTAGCAGGGGTTATTATCATATAACTTATCAGCATATTCAATTTTTGCATTGCTTTCAGTATGTGATGCAACCACAATGATAGGTGGCCAGAACACCCAAAAGGTTTGGGAATTGGGCTGTAGCAATGAAAAATCAGATGATTAGCTTCTATCTCTGCCAAATCTGGATAACGAAAGAAAGACTAGAAACAGAAAATGAGAGTTGAAGGAGCGTGTCAGACCCATTGCTACCTTCTGGTTCACTCCCAGTTCTCTCCTGTTACCTGAACACATAACTTTGAAAGTACTACAGAACCTTTGCAAGCAGAAATGATGCGGAGGAAGAGAGGAACAACAGAGTGTACACCCAACATACACTGGAGCTCTAGCAACTGCATTTCAGCTTCAATTGTCTGAAAAATAAAATGTCACCAACCTAACTGATTTTATGGTTAGAGCTTTTGTAAGTAAGAGCTTGCTTCATTAGAGGAATACAGTAGGCTGTAAAGGTGGTGGGTGTAAGAGACATGAATATCTGTGTGTAGCACAGTACTGTAAACAATACACATTGTTTGAGAGACGGCAGAGGGATACATCACATGACAAAAGTCACTAGCAATAACAGAAATGCAAAGAAGAAGAAATATCCTCCTCGCAGGGCTGTAAAACCTGATCACAGGATATAATCTGGTCTGAATCTTTCTCCTTTTTTTAAAGCATCAAAGCATGAATACTAATCAATAGCTGTAACACCAAATGAGAGACAATTACTTTTTGTAGAGCGAAGACTACCCAGAATCATTATTCAAACCCTGTAAATGATTTCCAGTCCGCAGCCTCATTTTGAAACTGTCATTCAAGTGCAGGTATGTGTGTGTTTTTATTAAGTGGAATGACTTTAAGGTCATAAAAGGAATGTCTGGGAAGATTTCAGTTGTTTGACTTTCAGTACTTTTCCATTTTTACTATCTAATTTTTGGCAAGATTTTTTTTGGCATTATTTATTGTACTTCTACCTTTTCTTATTGAAATTACATCTGCTTCACCTACGTATTAAGCTGCCTCACACAGGCTTCTTCTGTATCTTGATTCTTGTAAGAAATGTGCGGTGGCCCAGACAGGCTACAATGCATGGCTGGTGGCCTCCAATCAACTTGCTGGTTCTATGGGCAGAACCATTATTTAAAGCACTGGTTCCCAACCTGTGGTCCGTCCATGAGATCCTGAGAAGTCACCCGCGAGATCTCAGGAGAAAATCACCTTCAATCACTTCCAGTATCTTGCCGAGCAAGCAATCTACTAATGACCATCAAAGAGAGCAGAGAGCGGACTGCCCATAGCCACTGAAGTGTCAGCCTTGGCTGTGGGTGGTCCACTCTCCATCCTTTTTTATCATCAGTGGGGGAATGCTTGGGAGACAGACTACCAGAGAGGGTTGAGTCCAGACCACCCACAGCCACATGCGGTCCATGACAATTCCAATTTTTACCTCAGTGGTCCACAAAATCCTAAAGGTTGGGAACCACTGATTTAAAGGGAAGGGTTAATGATTGACTAAAATGAGGGAGAGAGTGACCAGAGATTGAAAAGATTTTTCAAAGTGAGGCAAACTTTATGGATATTACAATCAAGCAGGAGCCCTTTATCTCACCATATTCACTCATTTTACACTTCACTTTTCAGTCTCTAGATTGTACCCATATCCAAGGTCTTCATTCTCCTCTGCTGTTTCTTCATTAAAAAAAAATAGAACTGATGATGAAACTTCTAATAATTTGCCGTTCATTTGTTCTGCTTTGCAAAACCTTACCTTGCAAATCGGAGTCTGAAAAGAAACTATCTTTCTCAAAGAAGCCAATTTCAAGATGTTGTTGTTTTTTAAATGCCGTGGTGTAAAAATGTAGAAAGGAAAGAAAGAAGGATGCCTGTTTTAAAATAACAAGCAGAAAGCAGTAAATGCAATAAATAGGTATATGTTTTAAAGAGAACTATTGTTTCTGTTTAGTATAGTTATTTCAAAGCAAGACATTTAATACAACAGAGCTGATGTCATTCTTTTATTTATTTAGATTTATAGTTCACACATAGTTGGCAACCTTCAGTCTCGAAAGACTATGGTATAGCGCTCTGAATGGTGGTTCTGGAACAGCATCTAGTGTGGCTGAAAAGGCCGATTCGGGAGTGACAATCCCTTCCACACTGGGAGCAAGTGTAGTTTGTCCCTGGTCTGTCTCCCTGGCTATGGGCCTTCCTTCTTTGCCTCTTTGCCTCAGTCTGTTGGCCAAGTGTCTCTTCAAACTGGGAAAGTCCATGCTGCACAGCCTGCCTCCAAGCAGACCGCTCAGAGGCCAGGGTTTCCCACTTGTTGAGGTCCACTCCTAAGGCCTTCAGATCCTTCTTGCAGATGTCCTTTTTATCGCAGCTGTGGTCTACCTGTAGGGTGCTTTCCTTGCACAAGTTCTCCATAGAGGAGATCCTTTGGGATCCGGCCAACATCCATTCTCACAACATGACCGAGCCAACGCAGGCGTCTCTGTTTCAGCAGTGCATACGTGCTAGGGATTCCAGCACGTTCCAGGACTGTGTTGTTTGGAACTTTGTCCTGCCAGGTGATGCCGAGAATGCGTCGGAGGCAGCGCATGTGGAAAGCGCTCAGTTTCCTCTCCTGTTGTGAGCAAAGAGTCCATGACTCGCTGCAGTACAAAAGTGTACTCAGGACGCAAGCTCTGTAGACCTGGATCTTGGTATGTTCCGTTAGCTTCTTGTTGGACCAGACTCTCTTTGTGAGTCTGAAAAACGTGGTAGCTGCTTTACCAATGTGTTTGTTTAGCTCGGTATTGAGATAAAGAGTGTTGGAGATCGTTGAGCCAAGGTACACAAAGACATGGACAACCTCCAGTTCATGCGCAGAGATTGTAATGCAGGGAGGTGAGTCCACATCCTGAACCATGTCCTGTGTTTTCTTAAGGTTGATCGTCAGTCCAAAATCTTGGCAGGCCTTGCTAAAACAATCCATGAGCTGCTGGAGATCTTTGGCAGAGTGGGTTGTGACAGCTGCATCATCGGCAAAGAGGAAGTCACACAGACATTTCAGCTGGACTTTGGACTTTGCTCTCAGTCTGGAGAGGTTGAAGAGCTTTCCGTCTGATCTGGTCCAGAGATAGATTCCTTCTGTTGTAGTTCCAAAGGCATGCTTCAGCAGGACAGCGAAGAAAATCCCAAACAAGGTTGGCGCAAGAACACAGCCCTGCTTCACTCCGCTTTGGATGTCAAAGGGGTCTGATGTGGAGCCATCGAAGACAACAGTGCCCTTCATGTCCTCGTGGAAGGATCTGATGATGCTGAGGAGCCTGGGTGGACATCCAATCTTGGGGAGAATCTTGAAGAGGCCATCCCTGCTGACCAGGTCGAAGGCCTTCGTGAGATCTATGAAGGCTATAAAGAGTGGCTGTCGTTCCCTGCATTTCTCCTGCAGTTGTCTAAGGGAGAATGCCATATCAGTGGTGGACCTGTTGGCTCGGAATCCACACTGCGATTCTGGATAGACGCTCTCTGCAAGTACCTGGAGCCTCTTTAGTGCAACTCGGGCAAACAACTTTCCTACAACGCTAAGGAGAGAGATGCCGCGGTAGTTGTTGCAGTCACCCCTGTCACCTTTGTTCTTGTACAGCGTGATGATGTTTGCATCCCTCATGTCTTGAGGTACTCCACCTTCTCTCCAGCAGAGACAGAGGATTTCATGCAGCTCAGTGACGATGATCTCTTTGCAGCACTTTAGGACTTCAGCAGGGATGATGTCTTTTCCAGGTGCCTTGCCAAAGGCCACGTGAAGTTCTTGTAGGGTTGGTTCACTGTCAAGCTCCTCCAGCACAGGCAGGCACTCAGTGCACAGGCTTATGCACCGACTCTGTCATCTCCAGCAGAAGCCAAAGACAAATTCTATGATGACCTGGCCACCACTATCAAGAAGATAGAGCCATTGTAAAAGAGCCATTGTTCATCCTCGGCTATTTCAATGCTAGAGTTCGTGCTGATAACAGTTCATGGCCCACTTGCTTAGGTCAGTTCGGCACTGGGAAGATGTACGAAAATGGCCAACACCTGATAGAGTTTTGCTGTCATCACGGTCTCTGTGTCAGCAACACGTTCTTCAACACAAAGCCCCACACAGAGTCTCTTGGAGACACCCAAGATCAAAGCACTGGCACCGGCTCGATCTGATTCTCACCAGACGCTCTAGACTTCCCAGCATCAAGATCACACACAGTTATCAGGGTGCTGCCTGTGACACTTGCCACTCCCTGGTGTGCAGCAGAGTGAAACTGCAAACAAAGCGACTGTATCACACGAAAAAGGAAGGAAGACCTCGCATTGATACCAGCAAGACCCGGGATCAGAGAAAAGTGGAGGAATTTGCACGAGCACTTGAGGAATCTATTCCAGGCCCGGCCGACGCAAACGCATCCAACAGATGGGAACATTTCAAGAATGCCGTTTACAACACCGCCATGTCCATATTCGGCAAGAAGACCAACAAGGTGGCAGACTGGTTTGAAGCCCACTTTAAGGAGTTGACACCAATCACTGAGGAAAAGAGCAGCTCAAGCAGCATACGAGGCCTGTCCCAGTGAGCGCAACCTGCAGGTCCTCCAAGCTGCTCACAGCAAAGTCCAGCAGACTGCCAGGAGATGTGCTAACAACCACTGGCTCCAGCTCTGTTCCCAGATACAGATAGCAGCTGATACGGGCAACATCAAGGGGATGTATGATGGTATCAAGCAGGCCCTAGGTCCAACACAGAAGAAAATTGCCCCCCTGAAGTCTGCCACAGGCGAGGTCATCCAGGATCGGGCACAGCAGATGGAACGCTGGGTGCAGCACTACTCTGAGCTATATTCCAGAGAAAATGTAGTCACCGAAGAAGCACTGAACAACATTGAGTGCTTGCCTGTGCTGGAGGAGCATGACAGTGAACCAACCCTAGAAGAACTTCAGTTCACACTATTCCCATGATTAGGGTGATCCTAGGTGCAAGTTGCAACAATTTATTTTCACTGAAAAGTATTCATTTCTATGTGCCCTCACCTGCAGTATGTGGTGTTACAGCACATGCATGGGTTTCTAAACCATGAGAAGGTTTAGGCCTGAGAAATATCAAAAGGTATTTAACAGCAACAGGTGAGCCATAGCCTGCTGCTAGTCATTGCTGCAAATGTTCAAAATGTCATTACATTGAACACAATCATGTGATTCATCCCTGTATGCCCACAGAAAGAGACTGGAACTTTAAGATGAATGTACTGCAATTTAAAACTAATTCAACCTGCAAGTAATGATCATTGAAAGGTTGATGACTTTTAGCCAGCTGCTTCCACTGAAACCTGTATTGTTTCAGGAACAATGAGATGATATACAAGTGGCGCTTAAACTGCCATGAGCCATGCACACCTGCATATCCTACTGTCAATGAGCAGTGGTTACATAAGTGTGATAGTATCTCAATCTTAACAAACCATTTTTCTCAGGGTCACCTTCAAATCTGCATGAGAGCCACTGCCAATACCATGCTTGTGACCATGGGTTGTTCTCTCTTATGACAATCTCTCTTGCTTCTTTTCTTAATGAATGATTCTACCTCAAGGTGTATTATTGTTTATGACAATACATTAGAGATGTCATCAGTTAGAAGTATGAACCTCAGTGACTCAATGCTCATCTCAAAAATGACAGGGCATTGTGACCTGTTCCCTCGAGTACTTCAGTCCATGAGGCCAACTAAGGTTGATATTTTTGGCAGCAGATGAAAGGGTGCCTACCTCTGCCTGCTTTGCTTCTGCTCTTTCTCTTCTTTTGGAAAAGGAGAAGCGTGTGCCAAAGACTCTCTAGCCCACCACCCCTTTCCAACACACTTCCTCTTTCACCCCTCTTCTTCTTCTTATCCAGGCAATAAGAAGAGCAGTCTGGTACATCACCAAGTAAGAGGGGAGAATTTGTCATACCACCAGAGCCACGAGAAGATCTTGGGTCTCTGTCCATGCACTGCTGTCTTCTGCACACAGCCCACACACATACAAGCAGCAAATACATAGGTGTTCTCAATTGGTAGCCTGATTTTTGCCCAGTTGGCCTTAAAAAAGAAAAAAAAATGTAAGTCTCTGCCCCTGCAACTCAACTCAAAAATTGAGTCACTTTCTGAGTCACCAAGTCACCTTTTGTGACTCTAAAGAACTTGAGTCGAGTCACCCCCTTCAAAAACCCAGCCATGGAAAGAAAATGGGGCTGCTGCCGGGCAGGGTGTATGTCTTTAAACACTTCCCTGCTATCGCTGCCCATCTGTAAACAAAGCAAGAGGGGGTGGGAGGGACTGCATGAGAGCAGGAACAGAAGTGGCAGGAGGGAGGAGGGTCATGTGCAGCAGCTGCAAGGCTTACCAGGACAACCCAATCCTTTGCAGCTCTACTCATAAGTAGTCCCACTACAGCCAGTCATTCACTGTAGTCCCACTACAGCTAGCCCATCTTTTGTCCAATGATCATCAGTTCCTTCCTATCAAAAATGGGCAAAACAGCTGGCTCCTGCCTCCCCCCTTCTGCTTAAATGCAAAAACAAACATTAACCCTTTCCTGCCTTGCAGCTGGAACTTCCCTGATGCTCGCCCCGTCTGAATGATGGCCCCATGGGTTTTCATGCCGTGAAAACAGTAAGTAAGTATACCCAGACACAGACACACTCTGTATGCAGGGGATGACTGCTGAGTCAGGGACCCTTGACTCAAATGTTTTTCCGAGTCATCCATGTGTGCAACTTGAGTGACCATGAGTCAGAGAAAAACGTGCATTTTCATGACTCCAAGTCGAGTCATTTGACTCGAGTCCACATCCCTGGAGAGTGGATGTTGTGCTTGTACACTTGGAGTTAGTTGATTGGCACCAGCTCATTTTAAAAAATCAGTCTTTAAAAATAGCTACATAGTAAAACATCATCTGACATCATAGTTAACACATCATCTGTTGCACTGTCATCACTGATTGTTTCTGATTTGCACTCCAGATCTTGGTCTCTTAATTTTTTCAGTTTGGCCAAGATTCTGGTGATGTCTTTTATCCCAGCCATTGTTTTCCCTCCCCCTCCGCCTCAGTTCTGCTCACATGTGGTTAATTGGGTCCTGGAGGGACAAGGGGGGTTTTGGGCAAGCGAGATGGGAACAAGTTGGCCTTTCCGGGAGGCCGTTCTGAAGTGGTGCCTGTTTTTCACCTTAATCTCCATGGCCTCAAGATGGCTGCACCCATCCAGGCCCACACACTGCCTGTGGGAGCAAGGAGAAAACAAAGAAAAAAAGGAAGGGGGGCTGCTGGCTGTTCTAACTCCCCTGAAGTACTTCGGGCTCTGGCAGGTGGTAGTTCGGAACCTTCCAGAAGTAATTGCAGTGACGTCATCATGTCACCACAATTAATTCCAGGTAGAGGCGGAAGGGGTGGCAGGACAACCAATGTACCCTGTGGCAGCATGCCACTCAGCTATGCCCCTGCATCACATTTCCTCTTAAAAATCAGGTCCATCACTTAGGAGAGCTCCTGCTTCCAGCACTGGCTCTGAATGTTTAGGTACCTACAACTGTGCCCAGTAGTGCCTTTTCCCAACTTTGGCTGTTGTGCCCTTCTGCACTTCTCATTTTTTTGTAAAACAAAAACAAAACAGATCTGAGAAACCAAAAAATCCTGAAATCTGAAAATAAAATAAAACACTTGTACGTATTGATTACAGTAGGCTGGTTGGGCTGGACTGGGAGGGGAAGTACATGGCACTATACATTATATAGTGTGACACTATACCACCTATGTCACGTATCGGATTATAATTTATAATTTTAATTTATAAAAATGCACCCTTGGAATAATAACCCATAATATCATTTTCTGTACTTTTCCTTTTGGAAAAAACAAAATCTGCAAAAAAATAAAAATAAACATTTTAATGCTATTAGTAGAGGTGTTCTTAAGTAGTATGTGTTTACTCCTAAATAAATAAAGTGCTACAAAGCACTCACAAACACATCTCAGAATCACAGACAGATCTCACTGTATCAAAAAATATCAAAGAATAAAGGGCTGTTTAGCGATATGCCACAGCTCATTCAAACATTTGGTTTCTTTCATTCTTTATGAAAGCAGTACATAGGAAGAAAGTGAAACAGAGACCCTTTCCTGCGAGCCAGTCAAAACAAAAGCATCATCTAGAGGCAGGTAAAACACACTTCTCTGAAGTCAACCTAACCTATCTCCTTGCATCACAATGTTAACATGACATTTATAAAACTAGAGGGGAGACAGCTAAAAGAAAACTGATGCTATTCTTTTTGTCTTATTGTCACAAAAGAAGCCACTTCTGGCGAGTTACGCAGCTGAAGATGTAGGCAATCCAACTGCTTTAACCTTTATTCAGAGTTCTCTTTTCCTCCTAGGAATTGTGAAAGAGGGAGAAAAAGAAATGCAACACTTAAAGGTCACCTATGCATTGCTGATGGGGACATCTACACACACACACACACACACACACACACACACACACACAGAGAGAGAGAGAGAGAGAGAGAGAGAGAGTTCTACTTCCAGATGGGTGGGGAAGTAACAGCCCAATTCTATCTCCCACCTATCACCACCATGTACAGTAGCATCAAAATGGCTACTGCTGTATCCACTGGCACTGCTGGGGCCGCCAGAGGTCTCCTTGGGGGAAGGGGACTATCAGCCCATTCCTCTGAGAAAAGCTCCAAGCCCCACAACAGAGCCTTTCAAGTCTGCACCGGCTATTTTGCTGGAATAGACTTGAGAGCCTCCGTGTTGGGTTCAGCCTGATACAAATAATAGGATACAGCTGAACAGGGTTCCACCAGTCACACACCTCTCCTGACCTGGTTCCTCCTCCTACCCCACCCTTCCCTGCCTCAGAAAGTTCTTCCTGCTTCCTGCAGCTCTTCCCTTGCTCGAGGCGGCATCCATCACCAGTGCTGGGCCCAGTGCTGACTGGTGCTGTGCCAATGCCCTCTCCTCTCTGGGTGTCACGGAAGTGCCTTACAGCACATTTGCGACACCCATCACCAGTGCTGGAGTTCAAGACCGGCGCTAGAGGCCCATAGGATTGGCCCCTAAGTTCTGCAGTAAAAAATATATGTGTATCTTTTGAATTATAGGGCAAAATCACCTTTCAAATGTATTACAATTCACTTTCAGCAGGAAAGGCCTTTTTATTTGCATGTCTTTAAAATGTAAAGATTTATAATAGTAAAGTTTGCTCCATTTCACAATAGCCAGTCAGTAGTTAGGTTCAGGGAACACCATACATTTAATAATGATTTGCTTTTAGTGAGGACACAGCTTAGGCCAGCATACTTATAAACCTGTCTTATCCTGAGTCCATACAGGTTAGTCCATTCTGTTCTGACCAGCAATGGATCTTCAGGTTCAGTAGTAGGGGGCTTTCACTGCCCTTCAACTTCAGAACATTTCACCTGGAGATGCTGGGGATTGATACTATGCTTATGAAGCCTAAGCCACTGAACTGTGGCTTCTTCAGCTACTGTCTGTAAAAGGGAATTGTTGAAGGACTGTGTGCTTGTTGCCTCTAGCCAAGCGCAGTGAAGGAATTTACTCATTGACTATGGCTGCTGAGGGAAGATGATTTCAGATGCATGTGACTGACCAGCTGCTGACTAGCAGCAAGTTTTTTGCACCAGTTTCTCAACTAATTAGCAGCCCAAACCTATCCCCCACGAGCCCATCGCACACAGCACCACAGACAGAGCACACACTGCAATATTATTGATGCATTCTGTCTTTATATACTCTGGAACAGTTTCACTTTCCTAGCAGCATGTGTTTTTCACCTGTGGATTGTGAACTCTCTGTTAAGAAAATGGAAGACTGCAACGTTAGCTAACTTTTCCATAAGTGATCAAAATGCTCTGGTCACTGGCATGACGAGAACTATACAAACATGTGCTTCTTTACTGCAATAATTAATAATTAGTTTATGGAAGGAATATAAAGATTGGAAGTGTTCCTTGTTGACATGTTACAACATGCACAGTGACATAATCAATGTTGAGTGCTTGAAAGCACATTCCCTCTATGCAGCCATTGCAAGTATGAGAGCAATGTTATGACAATTGTGTAGTTAAAAATATGCAATCCATGTCCCCTGCCTCCATTTTAAAAATGAAAGGCCTCATTAGCTTTATCGACTTTCTTTGTTTCAAAATTCTAACACAATTACTGTGGTTATTTTTACAAAATAAATTACCTGTCAAATTTCATTTCAAAATTAAAACACAATATTTAATTAATGCCATCATTAATTTAAAAAAAAATTAAACTAATTTCAATCCTACAGTATGTGAGCAAAATGCCTGTTGTTATGATAGGTGATTCATTTTAGAGGAAGAGTCTGTACTTTCAAGGATAGTATGAGGCTGCAGTATGTTTCTGTGGACTCTTCTTGGAGACCCTCTGCAGCTTGCTGTGACTTTCTTGTCTGTGGTGGCCAGGTTTAGGCTGCAATCCTAACCTCACTTTCCTGGGAGTAAGTCCCATTGAACACAATGGGACTTACTTCTGAGTAGACCTGGTTAGGATTGTGCCCTTAGTGTCTGGAGCAGAACACAAGTTCAACTCACCCTGCACAATGTCGCTCTTTCCTTTTCCTAAAGAATTAAATAGGTACTACTCACTTATACTGGAGAAAGAAAAGGTCTGCACTGGACTACTGGTACAGAAGCTAAACTTGGCCCCTGCCATGCTGTGAGGAGTTAGTTGAGAGCAGTTGCGTGCCTGCCATAGACTTCCCTGGGGCAAAGGCACCGGCCGCTAGGACCCCGTGGAAGGACCCGTCTCTGAGGCTCCTGACAGGGCGGAAACTGTGCTTCCGGTTTGCCAGAAGCACAGTTTATAGCACCGGGGAACCTCACAGAGGTTTCCCCAACGTGGCAGGAGGTCGCACGAGGTTCCATGAGCCTCTGGTGAATAGGGGGGGTGGATTTCTGTGCAGGGGCAGTGATAGCCTGCAGGGGGCGCCATCGCCAGGGCTGCAAAGGTCCGCTGCTGGTTGAGAGCACTTCCAATGATGTTCCAGAAGGGCAGAACATCTCAGTCCAGATAAGATGTCACATTCCCCATGATCTGGCTCATTCTATGAAGGAGAGTGCAAACATGCCTGCCTTTGTCCCATCCAAAGCTCTCAAATGTATACATATGGCTGGAATAAAGTCTGAGTCAGACTTTGGGAACCTGTACGTCTTTGTATGGGGAGGAGGGCAGCAATGGGATCACTACAATCGTGCTGCTGCCAGGTAGGGATGGTTTTAAAAACTTACCTGGGGGTCACTATGGCTCTGTAGAGGGTCTGGGGACCAACCTCCTCTGCAGCCCTTTCCCAAGCAACTCTCAACTGCTGAGTTGCAAAGTGATGTGATCAAGATTTGCATATTTTCTCTTCTGTTATTTGCAGCTGAGGAGTTCCTACTTGAGAAAAAAGTTCTTATTCCTAGCCATCATTTGCTCACAGACATCACTTCCTGCTTAACGATGTCACTTCTGGCCCTCAGCAGGCGCCATGAATGCTATTCAGTGTTTTGAGCCAGTTGGACTATAACCATTTGATTTTATCCTTGGAATCTGTCACATTCAGGAATTCAAATTCCCCAGGTGCCAGACAAGGCATGTTCTACAATTTCCTAAATATTATGGCAATTAAACATGGTAACACTTCCATACTTTGCTATTTTTTAATCTTTAATTCTTGAGCTAATTTAGTTTCTAGCTCAAGTTGCTTGACAGCATTCTACACCTCTGTTCTGCCAAGAAACAAGAAAAGTCAAAGCAGTATTATGGGAGTTTCTGGTGAATGACTGACAGAAGGATCACTCCAACTCCTCCTGGTAATTAACAAAATGCATTACCGAACTTGAGGCTTTTGTTTTAGTTTTAAGAATTTTCAGAGCACCTAGAAAAATCTGGAATATGTAATGTGCCTCTTGAAAGAACAGGAATAATTTGTTGACTGGAAGATAGTAGACCTGCTTCAATTCACCCAGTGAATCATGTTTGATCCCTGAAATGGCTTTGCTGTTTAAAGAAAGTTAGATCATGTCCCTGGAAATGTCAAATCATGTATGCCTTTTAAATTTACTGATTTTCAAAAGCATGGCATATCTGAATTGCAAATTCTAGTTTTGGGGGACATATAGCTTCACCCACGAACATTCCAGTATGGGATCTCAGTGTGAAGCTGCTGAATTCACAGGTTGATTTGGCACTGTCACAGTTAGGATACAATCCTATGCCTAAATCCTAGGCTAGCATCCCTGCTATATTAATGGAATGTCCAATCAATGTCTGCAATTTTCTAAGCCCATCCAGCACAAAGGGAAGCGATAGGATGAACAATTATATGCTGGCACAGGTCTCCTAGTAACTCCATCAGTGCCCATAGAATCCCAACACCACCCACCAAGCAAGGAGCAGTGGCTGGATGACAGTTTTACTTTACATGCAAGGAGCCAATCACCACATCCTCTGCCAAGTTACTACCACTGCACCTCACCATCATTCTTACCAGTTCTGGGCCCCAGCAGTTCTGGCAGTAAGTCTGTGGCACAGCCCTGACTCCACTGGGCAAAAAAGAAAAGTTAGAGTTTCCAAGTATGTGCACTATGTACTGACACTACAAAAGCCCTCAAAGCCACTGGAGCAGGAAGTGGCATGGAAGAACAGCAACTGACTACTGAGGAGAGTTGTCATCATATCAGGTTGTTTTGTGCACGCTTGACTCTTAGGCCTTGTTGGTCAGCTCTGCCGTCTTCTTGGTTGAATATCATGCTACCAGACCAGTGCCTGCCTCAGCCTGAGCAAGTAGGAGGAATGGACAGGTGGGAAAAAGCTCTGCACAGTGTTGGAGCCAATAGCAGCAGCCAATTCTCCTTGCGACTGGGTATTCTCCACCACCCACCACCTTACAACACTCAAATTTCAGAAATGCCTTTGGCGCCAATTTGGCGCCAGTGGTCGATTACCCCCTCCCCGCCTCGTGCCACCAGGCCGAGGCTTTGCCGCGATTGGTTATCGCGGCTGGGGGAGGCGGGGACCAGAGCGCCAGCCTGGAGCACGCGCTCCGGCTGGGCTCAGTTCGCTCACAGCCGGCAAGGAGGACAGACACGTCCTCGGAGGGAGCGAACTGGGCAGGCACGTGGCCCCGCCAGCAGCAATGTGCAGCGAGGGCAAGGAGCAGCGGTCAGGAGCGCGGCTGCGGAGACTCCCGCCCCCCCACCCGCTTCTTGGCCAGCAGCAGCGGGCGGCGTGGGAGCCTTTGACGGCAAGGCGGCAGCGGCGAGGCGGGCTGCGGACCTGCGAAGGAGGGCGTTGGCACGCAAGGCAGGAGAGCTCAGTGGGAGCCGTGCCGAGCGAACGGGCACTCCTCCATCCACCTGAGGGTCCTAAGGAGGAGAGCAGGTGGCGTGGGAGCGCTGGGGAGTCAGGGTGGGTGCCCCCTCCCCCACCTTTTTCTGTGCACCTGTATCCTACTGTGAATCTTAGCACACGGGGGGGTACATTTTCTTACAGGCTATTATGGGACAGAAAAGCCAAAAGAGGGGTGGGAAAGCCCCCTAGAGACCTGCACCCCCTCCTTCCCCTCCAGTCTCTTCTTTTGAGGGGAGGAAGAGTTCAGCGAGCCAAGAGCTCTGTTAGCACGTTTTGATGCACAGGAAGAGAGAAAGCCCTCCAAAGAGACGGGAGGGGTGAAGGGGGTGGAGTATCTGGTGCAGTTACAGGAAAGGTTGTGGGGCCAAAACTTAGTGAACTTTTGTCCTCCAGAAAGTGTGGGGGGGGGGGCCCAAGGCAGTGTTAATGATCCAGAGCTTCCACCCATAGGGTCTACACGCCTGAGGTTGAATTGCAGGCACCATGTTGGTAGTTCAGAAAGGCTCATAGTGGGTATCAGGCGCCTTGGATGAGTTACCACAAGATGTTGGCGACAACATAGGGGCGGTTTGGGATGAGCGGAAGGGCTTTGCAGTACCCTCTGCCACCTTTGCTTCGCAGTGGTGGCCCTGGTCGCAGTGGGGGGCAGCTAACCCATACTATCCAGGGGCTTGTACCAGCGGAGCCCATGGTGAGTTTGCTCAGGCTGCACTGGCAGTGGCGGGTTCAGGTGTTCCCCTGCCTCCAGTTTGGGCACCTGGGGCGCCAGCTTAGCTGCTCCCCCCTTAGGGCATTTGTTGCCCCCTTTGGCTACCCCCGGGATGCAGTTGGGGGGCCGTGTGGATGAGGCAGGGCGCCCCCGGGTGTCTTATGGAGACATTGTGCTCCTTCTGGTCGGTCAATTTGGCTCTAGCAGTCAAGGGAAAGATCTGGAGAGGCGAATATGTTGACATGTTTCGCCTTCTGCAGATCGAGCCAGAACCCGTTCTGAAGTTGGGGGAGCCGGTGCGGGTCTCTGGTGATGGTTCAGAAGCAGGCAGTTGACAAGAACGGGGCTAATTGGCTGAATGGCTTTGTCATTTACACCTCTGTGCTGTTCCAGATGTAGCTGAACTGGGCCCCCTGTTCTGTTCTGGGATATAGTGTACAGGGCATTCAGGGACTATACTGGCATGGCCTGGACAGCTTTGTCCACCATTTTCAGTTGCACAGCACACAATCCGGTGCTGGATCAGCGTGTCCCACAATGGGAATTGTGCAGCTAGTCATCCCCGCTAGGCCGGCGTGGGGTGCCCACTCGGACAGTGTTCATCTTATCGCCAGGAACGAGTCGGAACCCAGTATGGCACCATAAGGTGCCCCGTGGGTTCATAACCCATGATCATGTTGTGACTTTTAATGCCTCAAGAAAGTGCAGAAGGAACAACTGCACTTTTGTGCATGCTTGAGGATTGTGTAGGGTGGAACGCTCGGTATCAGCCTGCCCCAAGTTGGGGGGACTCAGATGGGGTGCTGGGCAGCAGGTTGGACGTGGCCGCATGGGCAGACCTCACACTTCCTTCCCCCAATAGCAAGGGGCCAACAACAATTAAGTTGGCAAAGTTATGTCCCGGGTTGTGTTTTACCCCGGCAGGGTTGTAGCAGTGCGTTGGTAGAAGGGTTTTCGTGGGGATTTTCGAATTCTGGCGGCCAGGCCAGTTGAGCAGTTGAGGGTGCTGGCCGAGAATTTGCTCTCAGTTCAAGGTTTGGAGCATGTAGTTCGGAGAAAGACTGTTAAGGAGGTGAAAGCAGACAGGGTGGTGGACCCCTTTCCAACCCCGCCTATTTGCAACCTGAGGGTCTACCCCCTCTGGGTATAGTCCCCTAAAAGCCCCAGGGGAGGGGAGTTTTGGTTAATTCACAACCTTTCCTTCCCGGAGGGTGGCTCCATGAACGAGGGCATCCCTAGTGACCTGTGTTCCGTTAGGTATATTTCATTGGACCAGGCTGTGGGGCGGCTGCGGTCTTGCGGTATGGGCGCTTTATTGCAAAGGCAGACATCGAGTCAGCATTCCGCCTGTTGCTTGTCCATCCAGATGATTTCTGCCACCTGGGCTTCCACTGAATGCGCCCTTATGTTGACAGATCGCTGCCGATGGGATGTGCTATTTTGTGTCCAATTTGAATGTTTCAGTACCTTTGTAGTGGGCGGTCCAATTCCAGACTGGGTGGGTCACTATCCCATTATCTGCTGATTTTATTTATGGGACCGGCAGGTACTGCAAGGTTTGAAATGCTGCTTACGACTTTTATTTCCTTGTTTGAGCAGCTGGGGCTTACCCTGGCACATGGCCAGACTGAGGGTCCCACCACTCAGCTTACGTATCCTGGCAATGAGCTGGACACCATTAATCAATGTAGTAGGCTCCCAGAAGCTAAGCTGCACAGGCTGTCTGGTGCTTCGGCAGGCCCTGGGAGCCTGAAAGTTGACTCTGAAGGAACTACAGGAGCTAGTTGGGCACCTCAACTTCGCCTTTTGGATTGTGGTGCAAGGTAGGGCCTTCTTGAGGCACACATGGGTCAAGTCAGCCCTTCGGGAGGATATGGCCCTGTGGCTCCAGTTTCTCGACCAGTTTAATGGTTTTCATTTGGAGAACATGGAGGCTGGTGGAAGATTTTACTTTAGGGGCAGCCGGTGTGCTACTCGCTGGCCTAGAGGATGGGGTTCAGGAGGGCCTCACTAGAGGTTTAACATTCCTTGAGTTTTTTCCCATCTTAGCTGCAATCCATGTGTGGGCCCCTTGAGTTGCTCAGTCCTCCGTTCGATTCTGGTGTTATAACCAGGCGGTGGTTAGGATTATCAATGGGCAAACCTCCAAGTCTTCCTGGGTGATGCGCTGGTTAAGAGCATTTGTTCTTATCGATTAATGTCCTTTCTCTGCAAGGCATGTGCCCGGAGCTCAAACAGCATTGCTGACACTCTCTCTCATTTTAAGAGGAGCGTTTCATGCAGCTGGTTCCGGAGGCTCTTTGGGACCCAGAACCCATGCCCCTATGGTTGTAGTGCCTTGGCTCAGCACCACCCAAAGCATGATCTGGGCTGTCCTGGCAGCCGCTACCATGGGCAGTTATGGGAAGAAGATCCAGGAGTTTTAGCCTTTCACAGGCAGCAGCGTTTTGCGGCTGCATGGTCTTTACCAGTGCTGCACCGTGGAAGTTCATAATTGCCCTTAGGATCAGGGATAGGTCGGCATGTTCAAGTTCAGTCTACCTAGCAGCTCTTTCTCAGTCCAGGACACTGGCTGGGCTGGCAGCACCTCTGATTTTGGGGTCAGGTGAATGCAGGTGATGATTAGGAGGAGCTGTCTTGGACTCCCGGATGCCCGGAAGCTGGTCACTCTGAGTATAAACTCAGGGCCTATGGGCTGATTGTGGTTTACAAGATGCATCGCATCATGATGTGATGCTGTTCTAGGCTTTTGCCTGGTTTACTTTCGGGGCTTTTTGCCCTGGTGAAGTAGTGTCTGTTTCCCAGCTTGCCCCCGGGGGCAGAGCCTTGCAGCGGGTGATTGGTAGTTGGGTGTTAACCATGTTTCTTTATTTTAAGGTATTCAAGACCGTCCAGCGAGATACGGGGCAGTGGGCCCACCTGAAAGAGCGATTAACATGGATATCTGTCCGGTGCAGACGGTTGTGGACTACCACCATGTTACACCCCAAGGAGAAGGGGCTGTTTTTCGGCATCAGAGCACCTCCCCTCCCTGACTGTTTACCAGTTCAGGGCAGTTTGTAATGCCGCCTTGCAGAAGCTTGGAGTGTCAGCTGGCCAGTCTGGCCTGCATTCATTTAGAGTTGGTGCCATAGCTACGGCAGCCAGGCTTGGCTTCCAGGCGGGAGCTATTCAGAAGACCAACGTTGGCGCATGGGCACCCTTAAGTATTATGTTTGCCAACGCCCACTAGTCATGGTGGCCGGCAGTAGCGAGTTATCGGGCTCCCCCAGTGGTTGGGGGGGCGTGTTGACTGGCATCGCCAGCCTTGGTGTTAATGCGGAGGGATGGTCCAGTTGGAGTCCCTGGTTGTGTTGCCTACGGCATCTGTTGTGTTCCCGTATTAGTGACTGACGTTACCCTTTCTATTGCAGGTCTTTCTTGGTCGGCTCCGGTGAGGGTTCTGACCTGTGATCACTCAATAGTCTTTTGAGTCTGGAAGAGAGTGTTGGCTAGCAGTTTCGGCTCCCAGTTGGGACTGGGAGGCCTGGCCAGTGTCACCTGGGTGGCCCGAAAGGGCATGCAATGGGGGCAGTTCTTGCCAATTCTGCTTCATTATTTGAAACGGCATTCCCCTCCCCAGGTAATCGTGGTATATTTAAGGGAGAATGACCTGGGCCAGAGGACTTTGATGTCGTTGAGGCTCCAGGCCCGCAGGGAGTTCTCATAGCTTAGAAGTTGGTTCCCGGGGATTGCTGTCCTTTGTTCCAATCTCCTCCCCCGGCGTGTTTGGCACGGGGCACGGAGCGTCCGCAGATTAGACGTCACCAGGAAAAGAGTGAACGCTTACCTGGGGAGGGTAGTAGTTGAGCAGGGCAGGGCAGTAATCCAACACCCTGCTATCGGGTTTAGGCAGCCTGCCCTGTTTCACGGAGATGTGGTGCATCTGTCACCAGTCGGCAATGACTTGTTTCTATCATCTGCAGCAGGGCTTGAAGGATTTTATCCTTGTGGGGAGCGGGGACGACAAGCGCCAGGCTGTCCTCCCCTGTGGCAGGATACGTGCGGGGCTGGGTAGGTAGGTATCTGGCTCAGTGTCCATCCAAGGCAGCAGGGGGAGGGGTGAGTATGAACCGCTCCCATGATGCCTGACCGGCTCCAGGAGGCAGGCAGGTGAGCCCCTTGCCTGGACTGTCAGGTCGGTGAGGCTCTGTCTGAAGTCCGCCTTGCCCCCTTCGGGGGTGGTGTTGAAAGGCCTAGGCTGGCTGTTGACAGCTGGGGCCTGGAACCAGGTGATACGCCCAATGAGTTCGCAGGGGGAGGGAGACAGCTAGGACCTTTTCCCCCATATTGCCCCGCACGCTCGATGTTGTGGTTATTGCCCTGCTGCAGTTAAGACTTAATAAAGTGGCCCATTTCCATCCAAGCCAAAGTCTGGTCTCTTTATTTGCGGGTATGGGGATAATCAAAATTTGATACCAAAAATTTAAATCTGACTGCCTGTCTTTTTTTTTTTTCTTCCTTCCATTTGTGGTTGATGCCTTGATGAAACATTAGACAACATTATACAACTTTTTTTTTTCCTAAATGGATTCTGTGTGAATACATCAGATCATGTATGAGCACAGATGTTTGCTCAAGGGAAGCTGATCAAGTGGAAAAGGTGATTGGACAGAGTCATATTTGAAAATCAACACTATAATCTTCCATCATGCTACTGCAAAATGTTTAGCAGACAACCTGTGCAATGTGCATGCCTGTGATTCCCAACCTTTAGGAGCCTGCAGCCCATTGAGGCAAACATTGGAATTGTTGTGGACCACATGCAACCTCCTCCATCTCCACCACACACACACAAATACAATTCAATTTCGCAGCCTGTGGGGGAGCATTCATTGAGACACTGCTTCAGGGGGTCCATTCTCTACCCGCTCTGGTAGTTCATGGGGAAGCATCTTGCTCAGTGAGAGCTCCTTCACAGTCTACCAGAAAAGGTGGAGAATGGAACGTCCCACAGCTGGCATGTCAGCAAACACTGGACCACCAGAGCGGGAAGAGAATGGATTACCCACACCCACAGCCAACATTTCAGCGGTCCATGGGGGAGCCCTGACCTGGCAAGACACTGTAAGTGATAAAAGGTGATCATCTATTTTTTTTTCCTGAGACCTCGCAGACCACAGGTTGGGAACCAGTGGTGTATGCAGTGATATACATAGCAAGTTCTTCATCTACAATGTTTTAGTTCAAGGCTGACAACAGGCAAGAGGACAAAATCATAATACACTAAAGGCACAATCCTGAGCGCCCCTTCAGCCTATGCAAGTCCCTTGTGCTGGCCAAAGTGTGGCATAAAAGTGTCATAAAGCACTTTTGTGCCACTTTTCAGGGAGATAGGCTGACACACATTTGTGTGCCGGCCTCCCTATCTGACATGAGCCCTGGGCTGGGTGAATTTGCATTGGTTGAGCTTGACCAGCGTAGTGGTCTGGGGGGAGCGTGGGGAGGGTGGGGAGAGTGTGGGGAGGGCTGGGAGGAGGCAGGAAGGAGGCGTTTGGGAGCAGGGGCAGCGGGTGTTCCCAGGGAGCAGGAGGCGGGGCCAGGTTCTGACAGTTATGTTGGATCCTAGTCCCATTCCTGGGAAGCCCAGGGCAGTCCCAGGCTGCTGGGATTTGCGCCAGCTCTTTAGGTGGCGCAGATCTGAATAGACCCTCTAGGACTGCTGCAGCTCTTCCTGGTGTAAGGAGAAAAGTTTCCCCTTGCCTTGGGCCAAGCCTTAGAGAGCCCGAGACTTGAGCTGGATACAGCGCAGGCCCTCCTGCCTGCCTATTCCAGCGCAAATTAGGATTGGGCCTCATAGAATATGGAGGAAGTACGTACCTGTTTGTAAATTTCAGTTCCTTTGAAATCTTCCTTCTTCCTATTTTGGGTTTTTAGTACTTTTAAATGTTTAAAAATATGTCATATGTGTCAAAATATGAAGTTATATTAGTTGGAAGTATACAATATACAATAGTATACAAATTATACAATAATTCAGGAAAGTGAACAGGCCTGTCTTAATGTTACATCTTTTCTTCTTTTAAAACTAGTGCAGTGTACCCATCAGGCAGTTGTGCTGCATGACTCATGAACCACAGAACTTACAGCCCAATCCTACCTAACTCCCTGTGCGATGATGCAGCAGCACCAGCACAACTCCACTGCATCTTTCAGGGGTGCTTTGGTTACTGGAGATCTCCTCAGAAAAATGTGACATTTGTTCTCTTGCCCTGGTGTAAACCCCAGCAGCTGCTATGGGTCAACTCGGGCCTGCACCAGCTATATTGCAGGTGCAAGTCCACGTTGACCCGTAATAGGCAGATCAGGCCCCAGAAGGGGGGTTTGAGTTTGGCAGGCATTGCTATTGCTGAACCTACCCCCCTTCTGTGTCCAATCCATCCACTCTCTGTCCCATCTCTTCCCTGTTCCTCCCACCCATGCCCTGTTCCACCCCTTCCATATGCTCCTCTGTGCCATTTCACTTCCTGCTTTGGGCTTACCTGCTCCACTGCAATGTCCACATGCTGAAGGGCCACAGCCATGAAACACTATATGGCTGCTTTGCAGCAGCCTGCATCCACCAGAATGTTTGTTCTGCTGGCACTCATCATGGATAGGATTGGACAATTATTAGTATGGAATCTGATAATCACCAAATACCTGATAATCACCAAACAGGTCAATATAAACAATTGCTATCAATTCCTATGGGTGACTTCCACTGAGGGAATAAGCCTTCGGTCAGTGGAAGGCTCAGTCTGCAGTGTTGCATCTGCAGCAACAATGTGTACAGTGGGGTCACCAGCATGAAAGTCTGGCAATCATGTACACACACCACCCATCCACCACTGAAGGAGGTGAGTTGATGTGTGGGGGGAGGGTGGGCTGTGGGGGGGGGAGAAGGAGGATCGGGGCAGACAGGGGTAAGATCGGGGCTGTGATCAGGGCTGCCAGGAGGTGTGTTAGAGGAGGGCAGTGGGTGGTTTCCTGCATCAACAGCACCTCTGATATTCTTTGGCCCCACCTAGTCTCACCATGCTCCCTTGAGTTCACTCAGACTCTCACCCGCCAAAGAGCTGGCACAGATCTGAGTAGACTCAATGGAAACCATGGTGCATTGAAGTAGGTAAGTAAGAGCCCAATCCTATTCAGTTTTACAGTTCTGGTGCAGCCATGCCAATCGGGCGTGTGCTGAATTTTCACAGAGACTCCCTCAAGGTACGGGGACATGTGTTCCCTTCCCTCAGGGCTGCATTGCAGTTGCACCAATGCTGGAAAGTTGGATAGGATTGGGCCCTAAGACTTTGGTTTACTTACCTCTTCATCATGCCATGGTCCCCAGCAGGCTCACAGGATATAGGATGCATCAGCTCACTGCACCGCACAGGTCTGCTAAGGATAGGATCGGATCGGATCATGAAGAAGTCACCAATGGAAGAAACACAAATAAAGAAGAAATAATTTACCTGTAGGATAATTAGGCAGAAATCACAATTTAAAATGACAGGGAATAATTCTTGAACACAGACCCTGTTAAAACAGTGATATTGTGTCATGTTTCTCTTGCACAATATCCACTCATTTTAATTCAGCTTGCTAATGAGAATTCACCAGTGAATGTTTTCATTAGTTATCAGTAAACAATTGTATAAAATTTGCACACCTCTGCTACTAACACTAAATATTTAAAAACCTCTTTCACTGTCTCCTTTATTAGCAGTATGAAATTTGCCTGGAACTTCACACAGTTTCATTTACACTTAAATATCTTGAATCATTTAATTTCATCCATAAATGATCACTCTTTGCTGCTGAATCTCTTTTCCTAGCCTTTGAACATGCTAAAAAAAAACCTCTAGTTTGAGAGCAGATAATTGGAGCACCCCACTGGTTACCTTACCATACTGTGAGAATTGACTGTACATGCCCACTGTCATCTTCCAATCTTTTAGCTGGTTTATAATCAATGGAAAGATCTTCCAGCCTGCTGATGACTGAATATTTTAAAGAGTGTTTAGTGGAGAATTTTTCAAAGGTTTTCAGTAAATCTAAGTCAGGGTCCACTATTGACTGGATCATCCTTATCACAGGTTTATTGACACTTATCCTTCCCCCACAAATCCAGTAAGGTTTGTCAAGCTTTTATTTTATAAAAATCCATATTGACCACTTTACTTGCCATGCTTATCCATGTGTTCAACCATTTGGGTTTTTTAACTATAATCTTTGACAATTTGCCTTGTTAGCAGCTTCATGGTCATTGCCCTGTATTCAGGGCATTCTCGCTGAAGCCTTTGTGGAAGCTTGCTTAACTCTCTTCTAAGTCTTCTGTTTTGTTGATATGTAGTAAATAACCCATCCTGAAGTGCAAACATGCAAAAATGTCTCCAAGGGCCAGTAAATTTAATGGTTGCCCCAGAGTTCACACACACTGTATCATAATTGCCATAATTGCCTAGAAGTACTATTCCACTGCACTAAAAAGTGCTAAAAAAAAGTGGATTTTTTTTTTTTGAAATGTGGCAAGTGGCTAAGAGTGTGGGCTGAACCCAGAGGCATAACACACTGCCCCAGTGCACGGAGCAGCGATGTCATGATATGTGACACTGTGGCCACAATCCTAACCAATTTTCTAGCACTGACAAAAGGGCGATGCAACTCTGTTGTAAGGGAACAAACATTACCCTATCCTGAGCAGGCCTCCATGACTGCCCCCCAACTTCAGGATGCAGCACATGCCCCACTGGCACAGCTATGCCAGTGCTGGAAAGTTGGTTAGGATTGCACCCAATGTTATGTGATATCATTTCTGGGTTCTCCCCAGAGAAGGGGCGTTTGCTGCAGCAGCTTCCAACCCTCTGTTCCTTCTCCTGTGGAGGCTCCCCTCCAAGGAGAGCCTCCCCAAGAGACAGAAAGGGGGTGTAAAGCCACCAGTGCCTCCTCCATAATTAGGGCAGAGCCTGATAGGCAATCATGCTCGCCCTTAGCATAGTGCCTGGGGCAGGTGCCCTAGACTCTACCCTAGTTACGGATCTGGCTGGGCCTCAGCTATTGGCAACATCCAACAATTTCCATGCAGCATAAGGGGCTGCATGGCTGTTTTTTACAAACTTAATCAGTTGGCCGCAGCAAAACAGCCATTTCATTGGGTGTAGCACAAAAAAATGTTACATGGGAGGGACTGCAGGCCCCTTAGGTCTGAGAAAGGGTTTTGCAGCACCATATGCTGGAATTAAAAGTGCCAGGGAAAGAGTGAAAGAGAGGAGGAATATGAAGACATAGAGTGGTACATGGTGGTATAAAGAATACTGCAGTTAAGAGGCAGAATGGGAAGGATGGACAGGATATTTCCTTTCATCATAAACTGTAATTGTTTGTGTATGTGTATGGTGTTAATATATGATTTATATTAGTGTGTTAAGTGCACAGTAAGCTAGTAGAATTTCAATGACGTTGCAACGTAATTTGAAATAAGCAAGATGCTTGCCATCCTGAGACATATTTTACTTGAGGTTGTAAAAGACAGCTGTGGTTCACAGGGTTTTTAAACAAAATTTCTCTTGGCAGTCTTAGTGTTGAAGTTTTCAATTAGATACAAAAGACAGAAGCAAAGAGGCAGTGGTGCTAAGCCAGGGTCTGAGCCCAGATTCCTTACTCAGGCAGGGTGATATCCATCTGGGAGACCTCCATCACTGTCAACGACAGCCTCGGCAACACTGATTTACATCAGGTCAGCTAAGCAGCAAATTTGGCCTCACAACTGCAGTGTGCAAGAGATTAATGTGCTTATTTCACACTATCCTTGAACCTGGCAATAAAAAGCCTAATCCGAGAGAAACCAGAAAGAGAAAGGTGGCTATTGTGTGTAAAAGAAAAAGAAAAAAGGGAGAACTAAAAATAAAAACTGAATACATGTGTGTGATTCGCCCCTTTTGTACTTAGGTCACTAGTTTTAATTTTCTTCAAGGCCTTGAATAGGTTTTAACAGTCAGTAAATCTATAGCATGAAATTTTGTCATATTAGCTTTGTTGATATATGAGCTTGCATGACAATGGGGCTACGGGGCTATATCTATGTGCAGAAACTAGCATTGAATAGGCAGGGGGTGTACTTTTCACCATTGCCTCAACAATGTTTTCTTCATGCATGGCCAAGTATTGCCCTCCTAGAAAGGTAGCCTCTGCCATTTATTGGTGTTAGTAGCATTGTGCAGAGCTGGTTGTTCATGCTAGAATGCTCTCACCTCAGAAGCCACTGTAGAGGGGGCATTATAGAACAGAAATACATGGAGTAGGCAACAGCAATTGTGCAACAGCAATTGGAGACAAGTAGGAGCTTTATGTCAGGAAAACTTGCTGAAAACAGGAAAGAAAAACAGCAACAAAAGTTCCTTATTTTGTGCTTTTGCAAATGCATCCAGAAATGGTGGGGACGGGTATAAATTCACAGCCAAGTATATTTTTGACCACCAACAAAGAAAAAGGCAGTAGTGTAGCTAGGTGGGGCAAAACAATAAGTACTGCAGGTACTGTGCAACAACAACCCCCAACTTGCTATTAGAGCCATTCCAGGCAGCAACGGCAATGCTTAGGGGCTCGCGAACTGAATGCTGTCTCCTGCACATTGTCATCACTGCCCGGAATGGCTTGGATCGCAAGCAGGAGGGGTCATTTACACAGGATACAGGATACGTTTACACAGTACATTGCAGCAACTGCAGTTCATACCGTTTTGCCTCCCTCTAGCTACGCTACTGATAGGCCTGCTAGGCTACAGCACCAGCCACCCATCAAGGTATGTAAGATGGTGGGTGAGGCAGGTGGGCAGAACAGGGAGGAAGGAGGAGAAACTGGACAGGGAGAGGGAGGGAGTGAGGAGGATGAGGGAAGGGGTGGATCTGGTGCCAAAGATGCACATTGGATCTAATCCCCTCTTTCCTGCCCCCCTCTTTCTATCCTCTGACTTGCACTAGCAAAATCCCTAGTGCAGGTCAAGGAGAACATTTGCAGAGTGGGAGGCTTATGCAGGGATTTAAAAACCCCTCCCTCCCAAAGCCTCTTGATCCACCCCCCCCACTACTAAATATAGTGTGCCCGTTCTTGGCACAGTGGCACCAGGGAGGGGGGAGTAGGCTGTTAATATCCCACCTTTTAAAGAAATCATTCGAACATGGCTTACATAGTCATTGGTGGTACAAGTTAAATAATATTTTAACAATTTTAGGGCACAATCCTAAGAGTAGATAAGCCAGTGCAAGTCCCATGCGCCAGCCCATCGAAAGCGCCGTAAAGCATTTTTGTGCCGATATAAGTAGGGTTAGGCCAGCACACAGACTTGCGCTCCCCTCCCTGCACCAGTGTGGGCCCCAGAGAAAGGGTGAGTTGCGTTGGCCAAGTTTGACTGATGAGGGTTCTGGGGAGGATGGGGAGGAGGCAGGGAGGAAGGGGGAGGAGGGGGAAGGTGTTCTGGGGCAGGGGAGGGCGGGTGGTGGGTGGGACCATGGGAGGGTGGGCAGGCGGGGAGCGGGAGACGGGGTCAGGAACTGGCAGTTATGCCAGATCCTAACCCTGTTCCCGGGCAGCCTGGGTCAGTCCCAGGCTGCTCGGATTTGTGCTACCTCTGAAGGTGGCGGAGATCCAAGTAGCCCATTGGGGCTGCAGTGGCTCTTCCCAGGGTAAGGGGAAGCGATTCTTCTTGCCCCGGGCTGAGCCACTAAGCGCCCGAAATTTGCACTGGATACAGCACAGGCACTCTGGCCTGCCTGTTCCAGCACAATTTAGGCTTACGCTGTTAACCTGTCAAAAGTTTTATAGTATGTTAAAAGTTTTACATCCATTGTATAATTGTCCTAAGAGGCCTGAAGGGGTACAGCTAATTTGAACTAAGAGGCCTGAAGGGGTACAGCCAAACCTGAGTTTATCACCTATTGAGAATGAGACATTACTTAATATTTTATTATTAAGTTATTAAATAATAACTTTTTTTGAAGAAGTGTCCCAGTTTCAAATAGTGCTAGCTATTACTAATCACAAAAGATAATAAAACAAATTCAAACAATAGAGAACTATGAAAACTAGTTCAAATGTTCTGCGACTAAACCACTGGAGGTTAATAATAGTGAAGTGAAATGCCATCAATTTATTCTATCAACATCCATCACCTAAAGTTATTAAATCTACATCTGTCATTTGACATAATAAAAATAAAGTAATTGTAATAAAACACTGTCAGAAGATCAATATCTTTGAAAATAAATGTCTTTGGCTTCATGTAAGTATTTACAGTACATTGTAGCGTGATATAATTTTCTTTATAGAGTGACAGTGGTGGGAAGACAGGGTTAAAGGAAACAGCAACTATAGCATGTTTCCATGCTTCTTATAAGGGGAATCGGTGACTATTTGCATGCACAGTTACTAGGGGCAACATCATTATTGGTGATAGAAGCCTGTCTGATACTGTCAGACCACTGAGGTCTTACAATGCTCGACTGTCTGAATTCAAAGCCACCCATTTAAATTCATTTAATTGCATTGTGTTCCATTGGACAGGCCTCTGGCAAATTCTGTGTCATCGTATGTGCCAGCAACATTATATTTTATGAGGTGGTGTAGAACTTCAGATAAAACACATCATGGTCCATCAGTAGAGAAGTTCTAAGAGCCTGGGGGATGGAAAGCTCTCCTTCCTTGAATATCCCTTGGGAAGCAGCCCTTAAGGAAAACCTACTGTCAGAGGTTTCCAGACATTGTGAGGAAAAAGGCCTCAAGGAGACTGAGAGCCCAATCCTGAGCTCCTCAGTGCCAGCACTGCAAGGGTGCCGCTGGGTGTCGTAAATGTGCTGTAAAGACAGGTGGAGCCCTCTTCGCCATAACCTATCCTCCATGTCGGGCTGCAAAGCTCTCAAGGCTGTGTTGGCAAAATAGCCAACACAGACTTGAGAAGTTCCATTGTGGGGCTTGGGGTTTTCCCCAGGGGAAGAGGATGAAAGTCCCCTTCCCCTGAGGAGATCTCCGGCAGCCCCAGTGGTGCAGCAGGATGTAGCGATAGCTGTTTCGGCACTGCTATATCTGGCACTGGTGCCACTGCCATTAGGTTTGGGCTGTGAGTTACCTCTATCCATAATGCTGATGTTGTTTCCTTGTCCACACAAATAGATACCATTGGCTTCCTCACACACACGCGCGCACGCGCGCGCACACACACACACACACACACACACAACCCCTCACCTCTGAGAATCCCACTATCCCATCAGAGTCAGGAAGAAACACAGTCTCCTCAGGAGCAAATAAAGAGAGAACAGATATCTGAGGAGGCAGAATTTTGGATGAATACTTCCCTGAAGGATTATTTCAGCTCTTGGGAGACTCCACTTCACCACTAACTGGAGCAATATTCCAACTTACTGACT
The DNA here is from genome assembly GCF_035046505.1 of Tiliqua scincoides. Classification (NCBI taxonomy): domain Eukaryota; kingdom Metazoa; phylum Chordata; class Lepidosauria; order Squamata; family Scincidae; genus Tiliqua; species Tiliqua scincoides. Next base: position 124,084,078 of record NC_089823.1, on the reverse strand, counting down.
CCCTAAGCGTCTACTCTTTAACTTAATTTTGATTCAGAAAGTGACAGTATTTTGGCACAGGTACTGACTTTTGCCTGCCTATTGACCCCTCAGGCTACTTCTGGTTGGGGAAAACCACATTCCAGTTTAATCCGGCCACCCCAGGGCAGTGGTTCCTCTTTGGTCTACAGATATGAAAGGGAAAGTGCATTCCCTTTTAAGAACTCATTTGCTAGCACAGAAGATTTGTGAATTTGATTGTAAATCTAGGTACTCCAATTTAACTGGCTAGTGGAGGAGAACCACAGCCCAGCTAAAAATTTGATGTCTTAAGTTGCTCATAGTATAATATATCTTATCATGAGCTTTGGTTGCTGGAAAGCTGCCTGATCATTGGGGAAAAGCTGAAACTTCCTATCTCCTTTTATATTCATTTTCATAACTGAAGAAAAATGACTCTTGTTTTTGGCATTCCTTATGAATATAGCTGCATATATTGTTTGGATGCTCTTCTTCTCAGTACCATTTTCCTTCTTTGCCTATACAGGTATAACCTAATTATCCACAAACTTTTCACCCGCAGTTTTATCTCAACGCAATGAGAAGGGTCCTTTAAATTAAAGGGAAAAAAGCCATTTAACATATTTTTGTTAATGCGAGAGAGGGCAGCCAGCTGACAATCCATCAATCATTCTCTCTCCAGGCACTTAGAACAGCTTCACTCCAAGGCAAGCGACCCCTCCCTTCTCCCTGAGCTACGTGAAAGAAAGATAATCACTCAGCATATTTTGTTTATTGTTAGTTTTTTGGTGTATTTTGCTGAGTAGATTTAGAGCCCAATCCTGTGGTCCATGGCATGGCTCTATGCCGCGGACCACAGTTGCAAATGTGCCGTAAGGCATGTTTGTGGGGCTCACTGCCAGGTGGCCCATGCTTGGTGGTCTCCCGGACCACTGGGCTGTGGAACAGGAGGTGGGGGCCTGGATGGGGGCATGGGGGATGCGTTCCGGGGAGGGGGAGGCCGGGGCGCAGACGGGAGGCATGCCGGGGGCGGGCAGGAGGTGTGTCAGGGGAGGGAGAGAGGCGGATCAGCAGAACTGTGCTCCACAGGATCCAGGGCACTCGTGCTGGGCTGCGTACCCTACATGAGCACCTTTACTTTAGCCCTGCCCTTTTGGTCAGTGCTAAAGAGAGTAGCCCCATTGTGGGGCTACTTACCTTACTCAGGGGAAGGGGACGAACGTCCCCTTCTCCCAAGGAGCCTCCCGTGGTAGCGCGGGAGGTGCAGGATTTGGCAGGAGCCCTCCTCAGAGCCGCTGGGCCTGGGCGCTGCGGGCAGCTCAGGATTGGGCTGTCATACTCTTTCAGGTTATAGGTTTTGTTTTTCCTATTCTGCCCCATTTGGATCTAGGCTGTTTTGTGTTTCTCTCTGGTTATTTTGGGTCTTCTCTTTTATTCTGTCTGAATTTTAGGGTTCTTAAAAATTGTCATTGTAGGTCGCCTTACTCTGTGGTTGAAATTCTAATGGTAGGATATCAATTTTACAAAATAAACAAATAAATACGACATAGGTTGCCATAGGAAATCAAATTAAGAGCACAATCCTAATCAGAGATTAGGACAGCACAACTTCCCTAAAAGTATTGCAAACATGCCATAAAAAATGTTCATGATGACTTGTGAGCCGCATAGGCTAGTGCAAGGACATGCTCCAGCCTTCCTGCATCAGATTGAGGGGTGGAGGGGGTAGGTAAGCGCTGGCCTAGGGAGGCCAGCGTGGGCAGTTAGAGAGGGTGGCGGGAGGGTGAGATGGGGGCATTTTTGGGTGGGGGAGGGCAGACCGGTGGACAGACTGGGCCTAGGAGTGGGTGGGACTGGTCTCGATAACTTAGGATGGATCCTAACCCCCCGGCCAGCAGTGAATTACCCCAAGCTGCTTGGAGATCTGAGTAGCCTCATAGAGGTGGCTACCATGAGACATGGGGTAAGGGAATATATATCCCCTTACTCTGAGTTGTACCACAGCCACCCCCTAACCTGCGCTGAATACAGTGCAGGCCAGTCGGGCTGCCCATGGTAATGTGGAGAAAGAAAAACAAAAGCAATGCAGACAAGATGGCACTAAGAAAAAGTTGCAGCCCAGAGAACAAAAAGAACAAAAGAGCACTGAACAGCATTCAGAAATGAATCTAGTGGGTGACTCCATTTTGGTAATTCATTCCACTGCATCAAAGTGTTACAATCAAAGCAAGTACGGAAGTCAGAGAATATTTCATTTCTGTTCATTTTTGAAGCTGTTCTATTACTTTGCGTGCCCTAGGATTAGACTTGCCTTTTGATAAACAATATAAATATAATGTCCACCTTATATTGTGAAGAGGACATTTAAATAGCAGTGAACTACCCTCTGAGAATAAATTGCCTGCCTTTCTCATGGAATTGGCACAACTCTTATTCTGCATGAATTATTTCCCCTTTTTGTCAATAATATTCATGAATATGCTGTCAGGATTTATGAATGAAACAGTTAATGACAACAACTTTAATGTACTAGAATAAAGACAGGAAATGAAAGCCATACTGCATCTTATGAGTGGTATTTACTGTATTAGAATAATTTTCATTTTGGCTGATAAGAACAGATATATTCAGGTTGAGTCTCATTATTTGCGAGGGTTCCATTCCAAGAACTCACGTGGATGGCAAAAAACGCACTATAGCAAATCAAAACTAAGGCTCTTTGCTTTGGCGATTTAAAAACAGCCCTGATGACCTTTGTAATGCACACAGAGTCAAACAGTCTCTCGCCAGGAGCTTAGGCTTCACTAGGAGGAAACAATCCCTCCCTTCATCAGGAGCCCCAGCAAAGGGGAAAGAATGGAGAAGGTGATATTCGCTGCCATTTTGCCTTCTTTCATGTGCTCAGGGGGAAGGGAAGAGTGAAGCCTGCAGAGAGAATGATTGATGGATTGTCAGCCAGCTGCCCTCTCTGGCATTATTAAATGACTGTTTTCCTTTAATTTAAAGGGCCCTTCTCATCAGCTTTGAGATAGAAAAACCTGTGAATACTTAGGTTATACCTGTAATCACTTGTATGACTGTCTCTCTGCAACAGTAAAAAGCAGTTTTTTAAACTGTGATTTTAAAGGGGTGCATTTTTCCCTTCTCCAGGGATCAGCACATTCCTTCTCATGCGCAGGGGCCATTCGAATTGAGTCAAATCTGTGTATAAAAAATCCGTTCATAATAAGGCTGGACCTGTACACACACAGATGTGTGTTGTTCAGCAACGTTCTGACCAGAGACAGCCCGCATATGCGATGACTGCTGCTGGTCCCTGTTGAACCCCCCTCTAGCCTCTGAAACCAAGGGAAGCCATGTCTCCCTCGCCTCTGGAGGCTTTTCTTAACCTCACAGAGGCTGCCTTTATGAGGCTCAGACTGGCCATTTCAGTCAAAAACATGTGACTTCTGGTTTCCCTGGAAATTGGAAGTTGCATGTTTTAGCCCGAAACAGGCATCATGCACAGTGCACAGATGCATGCTGTCCCTGCAAAGCTCAGAAAAGCCTACAGAGACTAGGAGAGTGTGGCTTCCCTTGCCTTCAGAGGCTTCGCATAACGTCAAGCCCCACTTGGCAACAGGGGTGCCAGTCCGCCTCCCTGTCGCTAAGCGACACATGACTGTAATTGAGACTTAGAAAACCCAGATGATGGCACTCTTTTTTCATACAGAAAGGCCCAAATGGAATGCAACAGCCTGTACAACTAAGGGCTGGCAGGGTCATCAGATAATGGACAAAACAAAAGGGTGCACTATGTGATCCCATCTGCCTGCAGTACATGCTATGTCAATGTGGCTGAATGGTAGAAGATGGTGAGGGAATATGGTGCTGGAGCAATGCACACAGTCAGAGCAACATTGCAAAATGAAGAGAGTTGTAATATGTTTCCCTAAAACTAGTTCTGTGCCTCCATTTTCTGTTTGTCACCTATTAAATCCATACAACTACAACTACAACTACAACTACAACTACAACTACAACTACTACTACAACAACTACTACTACTACTACTACTACTACTACTACTACAACTGTGAAAAAGGAAAACATGCAGACCAAGTTTAGGAAGAAAAAATTATAATGATCAATATCATTTAGAAGAATCATGTGATAATGTAATTAGTGTCATTTGTTGATGATATATGAACTTAGCTGACAAACTCCAAGAACAATTACCACATAAACTGCATTTTTAGATCTCTTGGTAACTCTTTAGTTTAGAAGGGGAAACTAATCACATAATTGCTCTCCCATTACACGGTAGTTACCATGTAAAGTAGCTGGCGCTCAACTAACTAATCAGGTGTGATTACAATTTTACAGCTCAAGTATTAGTGCCCTTAAAAAAGGAAAGAAAAGAAAAGGCAAGCTTCGCTCCATGTTGCAGAAAACCATCTCTAAAGTGCTGGGAACAGAGCAGAAGGAATTGGTGACCTTTTCTTTGGACTGCACCATTTCAAACTCTATGACTGAATGCTTCTTTCTGTATTAGGAAAAAAAAAACTTTCCACAGAGAGATGCCCCAACCCAGTTAAAGGTAGCTGTAAAGGGAAGCCCAATTCTTCCCAGCGCCTGGAGGAACAGTGGCACCAAAATGGTGCCTGTATCCCGCAGGCACCAGGAAGCCACTGGAGGTCTCCTTGGGGGGGGGACTTTTGTCCCACAGAAAACCCCCAAAGAAGGACAATGAGGCTTCTCAGTCTGCACAGGCTATTTTGCAGGTGCAGTCATGAGAACTTCTGTGTTGGGGTTTTCAGCCCAACACAGAGGATAGAATCCGTCAGAGGAAGTCTCCACAAGTCCCAACCCCCTCCCGGGCAAGTTCCTTCCCCCACCTTGCCCTCCCCTCGCCCCAAAAACCCACACCACCACCTGGCAGTGTGACCTACCTTTGGGCACCCCTACAACATCCTTCACCTGGCACTGGACCCAGCAGCAACTGGCACTGGCCTGGAGCTGGCACTCTCTACTCGGAGGGTGCTGTAAATGTGCTTTACGGCACATTTACAACACTCAGCACTGGAACTCCACACCAGTACTAGGGCCGAATAGAATTTGTCCCTGAATTCCATTGAAATTAATGGAACAAGTGAATGCTGATTGATCCAAATCCCATTGGCTAAGATGCAAATAACGACTAACCCAGTGAGAGCATTCCCAGTACAACTTAACTTTGAGCAGCAGATTTCTGCCCATACCCCCCTAGTTCTGCAAACAATGCTGCATTGCTATTGCTCTGCAGATGCTCTACAGGGGTGCCCAAACCCCAGCCCTGGGAACACTTGCAGCCCTTGAGGACTCCCAATGCGGTCCTCAGGGAGCCCCCAGTCTCCAATGAGCCTCTGGCCCTCTGGAGACTTGCTGAAGCCCGCACTGGCCTGACGCAATTGCTTTCAGTGTGAGGGCAACTGTTTGACCTCTCACGTGAGCTGTGGGATAAGGGCTCCCTCCACTGCTTGCTGTTTCATGTCTGTGATGCAGCAGCGACAGCAAAGGAAAGACCGACCTTGCTTTGTGCATGGCCTTTTATAGGCCTTGAGCTATTGCAAGACCTTCATTCATTCATATAAGTTCATCTTTAATATAATCATTTATGTAAACGTATGTAAATTTATTCAAATTTTAAATGTAAATTAATTCTTTTTTCTCCAGCCCCTGACACAGTGTCAGAGAGACGATGTGGCCCTCCTGCCAAAAACCTTGGACACTCCTGCTCTGGAGTGTCAAAACTTTCTGGAGTTTACAGCATGGGGGGCTGTGGTCCAAGTACACAAATTAGTCACAAAGACCTACTTGAGTGGTTCTTTTAATTTAAGCCAATAGTTTCCCTTGGAACACTGTGAATCATGACAAGTTTTAGATCCAGAATCTGTATGTTGTCAAGGGGTTGAACCTAGCCTTATTTGTGGACTGCTATTTTTACATTTGTTGGGGGGGGGGTAATTAGGAAACATTCAAACACATAGTCTATTAGCTTCCTATAAATGGTGCAGTCCAGGAAAGCTTTGCCACTTTTATTCTGCTGTTTCTGTCACAAAGAAATCACAAGTGGCAGTGTGATCTATTATGGTAGAGGCCTGGCTCCCTGGAAAGACAGTTCAAATATAGCTCTGAGCCTCTGATGTCTGACTTCTGTCAGTTCACCCCTCTCTATTAGACAGCAGTGTTAGGGAAAAGGACTTTGATTATTATGAATTTGGGAAATGGCCAATTTTGAAATTATTGTTCATGCTTTGATCCCAGTATTTAAAAATGATGGACCTAAAAGGCAGAACTCTTTAAAAAAAATTTGGAATGATTTAGTTGAAAAGTTTTGAGTTCTTTACATTGGCTTTCCATTCACTAAAATGAAAGGAAAAACCTTAGGGCATACCAGAGAAAATTGTCATGGTCACATAGAGAGCTTCCGTCTCGCACAAGACAGTGAGGAGTCCTTTAGTGTAATGAATTCAAGGAAACAGAAGAATTTCTGTCAGAATCATGCCTTTCTAAGGCCCACACCAAACATGCAGCAATCCACAAGAGAATGACCAATTCCACAGGATAAGCACAATAGGATGCAATACGCATATGGGTTTCCTTATTCTGTGAGTTTCACATCATTAAATATCCCAGTATCTCTTTTACATTTGTCTCCCACCTGGGCCCAGTCTGTGGACCCCTGCCCCTGTCACTACCCTCCCCCTGTTCCATTGTGCCCCTTACCCACCCTCTCTCCTCTTCTGTGCTGCTTGAGTTGGAACTAACTGTAGCTTGTGTGCACTGCTCCTTGCTTTATGGCGCTTTTGTGATGGCTATCCCTGGTGCAGCATGTGCTCCGCAAGCTCACATGCCAGGTAGGTTTGTGCACCATGTCACATAATGGCAGGGTGCAAATGAGACTGAGGCAGGGAAGGAGGTTGTAATTGAAACATCTTTGTCTGCTTTTCTGGGTGTGAATGGGTGTGGGGAAATGGAAGACTGCCTGCTTTGTGCTTTGGGGCACAAATCTATTTGCTCAGAAACCCCAGGAGTGACTGGCAGTTTGCTCCCACATGAGCAGGACAGCTGTCCATGCGCACCAACACAGAAATCCAATAACATGTGAATCCAACTGTCATGGCAACAGGTTGACATTTACTGCCTTCAGAAGGGCAAACCCTCAGGGAGAAGATCTCACCCCTTTTGGTTTGCAAGTGCTGCTGGGATACATGCAGACACAGAAAATCAACTGAAGGATGATTGGCAGCACCACTTTTGCTTCAATGAAAGCCCTGGATTGCAGTGAACATGTGGTCACAAATCCTATATGATTTGAAACTCTAGGATGTATTCATTCATTGATGTATTTTCCAATGGAATAGCTGCACATTTGGTTTGAAGGTTTCCTATCATCACATACATCACTCTTTATCTTGTTTGATTTATATTCTTAAACCAAAGTGCAAAAACCAGAGGAACCTTCTTTGCTGGCCTCTTTTCATGAAAAGTGTATAATTGACTTTGATCAGAAATTATCATTGGTTTTACCTATTTAATGGGAAGGAAGAGGCTTAACATGAAAGTAAATATTTCCAATCCAGAGACAGTCAAGTGCTGTCCACTTAGGGTGCAATCCTAACCCCTTTCCAGCACTGACATAAGGGCAATACAGCTCCGAGGTAAGGGAACAAACATTCCCTTACTTTGAGGAGGCCTCAGTGAGTAACACCCAACTGCAGGATGCAGCACATGTCCCATTGGCTGGAAAGCACTGACATAAGGGGTTAGGATTGCACCCTTAGATAGCAGAAGCCAAACCTTAACATAGTCTTGGTTAATAATAAAAAATTTAAATTTTTAAATTTAAATTTTAAATTATTGTCCACTCTTTTAAAATTGTCCACTGAACTTCTGCCTAAGCAAAATTCAAAGAGAGTTGGGGCATCCTTAATATCTGAGAAATGCTGAAAGAATAAAGCTAGTGAATGTTTCTTAGGGTTGTTCCGAACATTTCTAGGTTGTCAACTTATTTCATCTAAAGTGAAATTTTCAGGAAATTGTGAAGTTCCTTATCAGGCAAAATATCAGAGGCCTTTCAAGGAAATTCAAGAAGGGTTCCAATAACATTTATAAAATGTCTCAAAAGGGTCTACAAATAAGCATCCTGTTTATGATGGACAAGGTCCTCATCAATCCAATTGAACTTTGTGAAGGAACAATGCATCTCCATAGTCCAACTTTTTCTTGCATGTGTCACCTTCCTTGTTCTGTCTGCTTAAGTGACAGACATTGTTATGAGCTTTGTCATGTCCTGAGCTTTGACCATTAGACTGGCTTTTCTTGTAATTCTGATATTTTGGTCTATATACACACTAAATTTTCTTTGCTTTTTCTCTGGGGTGCCACAAGTATGGAATTTGTTACGAGACGAAGTCCTCTGGCTCTCAAATTGACTTTTCAGGCCCTTAAAACATTTTTATTCCACATAGTTTTTCATTTTTGCTGTTTTATGATTTTAATGAACTGCCATTGGAATTTATTTATTGTGTTCCTTTTAATATATGGAGTTCTTCCTATGTATTTTGTTCTGTAGACCACATTATGTAAAAGTACTTTTAGAAAAGCAGTATACAAATGTTCTTATAATATGATTAAATTTAGGCTGCTTGCTGAATTTACTTTAACCATTTAAAATGGATGTTCTGCATTTTAAGAGACAGAATAAAAATGACCCTCTCTCAGGATTTCAGCATAGTGAACTGTATGTTCCTAATTTCAGATATCAGGGTGTTGTAGCTTAGGTGCTACTTGAAACTCCAGCACAGACTTCCCACTGCTAAAATGCAGCACTTTATTACATTCTGTGTATTCAAACCTTACATTTTGCCTTGTAAGATGTCAAACATCAAATTTTCAGAACTCTGTGGTAATCGGGTATCTTGGGATACACATATACGAAATTTTAACTTTCTGCATAATATATCAGAAAATATCTTACAGGGCAATCCTAAATTGTGCCAGAACAGCCAGACTGGTGGACCCGTGCTGTATCCAGTGCAAGTTTCAGGCTGGCTGAGGCTCACCCCAAGGCAAAGAGAAAAAAATTTCCCTGGGGAGAACTGCAGTGGTCCCAATGGGTCTACTTGGATCTGCAGTACCTAAAGAGGTTGTCCAGATCCAAGCAGAACAGAACAGCCTGGAGCCGCTACGTGCTGTCCCGAAACAGAGCTAGGATCCAGCATAAGTGCCAGATCCTGGCCCTGCCTCCCGCTCCCACCTACCTGCCCAGAGGCCAGCCAACCGCCCTTCCCAAAATGCCTCCTCCCCACCCTCCCCACACCTCCCAGACTCCTGCTCCGGCTGAACTCAGCCAGTGAGAACTTACTGGTCTCAGTTGATACGGAGGCTGGATCTGGCCTCCGCAGGTCAGTGCATGTTCCTGCACTGGCCCAGCTGAGTCACATGGAGGTGCAAACGTGCCTTACAGCATGTTTGCGACCCTCCCAGGTCGATGCAAGGAGCCAGCTGAGTGTAGGCTTAGGACTGTGCTCTCAATCATTTTGGAATCACTCTCAGGTTATGACTGTAGGAAATTTAATGAAAGCTGAAAAGGATAAATAAATGTTCTTGGGGTGGAGTTCATATAAATCTGAATTTCACCTAAAACAACATTTGGAGAGCAATTTGCAGACCCCGGACAGTCCAAAAGCTGTCAGAAATTCAGGACATTCTATAAGCTTAGCACTAAACTGCAAGTGATGGTAAATGCATAATGTGACCCAATGTGTTTGCATGCCTTTTTTCCTTACAAGTAGCATGTCCCTGGAGGAAGGGCAAGTAGGATGAAACTACAGCATAAGGTGGGGAGCTCACACATTTTTACACAGTGTTCACATAGTTCAGATACTGATTAGAACACCCCCCCCCCATTGTTTTTTGTTGGAAAAAACTAAAATTGAATGCCGATTGAAACTTTTTCTGCTATAAAAATAGTGCATGAAGTGACTACTATTGGGATTGGAAACAAGGTGCAAAGCGCTAAAGCACCCCTACATTCCCACCATGGTTTTGCCCACATTCTGCACACTTCCACACATATTTTAAAAAATGCAGGCACTGGATCACACCTGCCCTCAGAAACTTCACACCAGGGATGGGAAAACCCAGCACAGCATGACTCAAGTCAATTCAGGAGCCTCCACCCCCTGCGACTCAACTTGAAAATGAGTTCATAACAGGTGCACATTCCAAGTTCCCCTTTCATGACTCTAAAGGACTTGAATAAAGTCATCTCCCCCTTTAAAAAGTCTGCAGTGGAAAAAACGGGGTTGCTGCTGAGGGGTGTGTGTGTGTGTCAGAGTTCACTTTAAACACTCTCCTGATGTCCCCACCCATCTATAAACAAGGTGGAAGGGGGTAGGAGGGACTGCATGAGAGCCAGGACAGAAACAGCTAGAGGGAGGAGGGTCATGCGCAGCAGCTGTGAGGCTTACCAGAATGACCTGATCCTTGGCAGCTTTACTCAGAAGTAGTCCCACTTCAGCCAGTCATTCAGTGGGCCTTCCTCTGCCCAAGTAACAAAAGGAGCTATGCGTTCAGAAAGCATGATCACTACAAATCACCTCCCCCCTGTCTTCCCTGTCTCCTCCCCCTCCCTGGGCTTTTCCAGCCAATCATAAGGCAATAACCCTCTTGGACTCTTCCTCCTGCCCTACCCCTGCCAAAGAAAACATCAGACGCCCATCCTTTGTCCAAAGATCATTGGTTCCTTCATTCCTATCAGAGATCCTTCCTGATCCAGCTGACAACAGAAAACATCAATGCAGGCTGCAGAAAGGGGGGAAGTAAGCTATAGAGCAAGGGGTCTCTAAACTTTCTGCCAGAGGGCCACATCAAATATCTGGCATGGTTGCGAGGGCTGGAAAAATAAATACATTTTAAAAGAGCTTGAAAAAGAGCTTGCTCCCACCTTCCCCCAACTTCTCATGCAAAAGGAAAACATGCAAAAGGAAAACTTCCCTGCCTTATGGCTGGAACCTCCATGCTGCTCACCAATCTGAATGGTGGTCCACAAAGTTTTTCACACTGCGAAAACAGTAAGCAAGCACACCCAGACACAGACAGACTCGAGCCTGCATGCGTGGGGACCAAGTACCGAGTCAGGGACTTGAGTGTTGACTTGAATGTTTTTCCAAATCTTCCAGGCTTGTGACGCACGAGTCCACAAGTCAGCAAAAAACTCGCATTTTGCGACTTGAACTCAAGTCACCTGACTCGAGTTCCCATCTCAAGCTTTTTGCTATTAATATACTTCATTCTTATGAATAATGAAACTGAGGGCTCAATCCTAACCCCTTATGTCAGCGCTTTCCAGCACTGACATAAGAGCAATGCAGCTCTGAGATAAGGGAACAAACATTCCCTTACTTTGAGGAGAGCTCCGTGAGTGACACCCAACTGCAGGATGCAGCACACATCCCATTGGCACCACTATGCCAGTGCTGGAAAGCATTGACATAAGGGGTTAGGATTGCATCCTGAGAGCCATATACCTTTTTCATCACTCTCGGAAGTGCTCACCAAGTACTAAAAGTAGTTTTTGCTAAACTCTAAGTAAAACACATGTTCATATTCCAAGCTAACCTGAATCCAGAAGTCTTGAAAGGTTCACTGGATAAAGTGACTCACAGTGTAATCCAAGTTTACATTTCAGTTGTCCCAGCTATCCCTGCACTGGCTCAGAATGTCATGACAGGTAAGGACAGCACAGGTAAAGTCATGTTGCTCAGTGTGGGGATTGGGAGATGGCAGTAGAAGGGCATGTTAGAGGTGGAACAGGGGCCGTTTTTGGGCGGGGGGGTAGGAAGAGGGGAGGATCAGTCCCAGGAAGTGCGGGATTGGTGGCGGTGGCACATGATATATCCAAACCTTCTTCCTTGGCTGGGCAGCCCTACATGGGGCTTCCCGTATTTCAGCAAGCAATACAGCTGCGCGGATCTGAGAAGCACCAAAGGGGTGGATGGGTCTTTACCTAGTTTAAGGGGAAATATATCCCCTTACCCTGAGGAGACCTCAGTGATGGTCATGCAACCTAGCTGCACCAGCACAGTTTAGGATTGGGCTGCCCATGGCAGAAAAACATTGTGGTCTCTTCCATGAGAAGGAGAGAAAATCAATAACAGTCTTTCTTAAAGTAAGGATTTCATGACTTCATTGCAAGCATTATCAGATTCTTATATCAGTTATTGTGATAAAAAATGTCTGATCATGTATAACCCACAAACCTTTAAGCAAAATGAAGAGCCAAGAACTTCCTCAGACCTGGTAATCCTTTTCTGGCAGTGTCATTCTTAAAAGAGGCAAATAATATTGAATAATCGAAAATGTCACCATATGCCTTGGAAAGAGCTAGGAATTATGTCCTCAATAGCCAGCTAGAAAGCAAGGTACACATTTGCCAATCATTTCTTTGATGGCCTGAGATTTTATACACAGTAACCATTGAAAAGAAGAAACTGTATGATTGGTGGGTGACATTCTCATTTTGAAAAGGAAAAGGGACAGCTAATAACAGTTACGGATGCTACCTCAAAAGAGCCACTTTAAGTAAATGGTAATTCACGAGGCTTCTCTGTCTTCAGCAGCTATGATGAACAGGCTTTTACAATTACAAAGAAATAACTGAATCTATAGAAATCGCCATTCAACCATTTTTTCAGCAATTTTCAATGGTTTAAAATGTTTTTTCTCTCTCTTTCTTAGATCTGAGAGTTCCTTCACACCTTTTTTAAAGAATGGAGTACATGCAAAAATGCTTGTGTGAATGAGGAGCTGCCCAATCCTAAGCTTCTTGGCACCTGCTGGAGCAGGGATAACAAAGCGGCTACTGCTGTATCCAGCAGGCACTGGGAAGCCGCTGGGAGTTTCCTTGGGGGAAAGAGTATTTTCATTCCCTTCCCCCAGGGAAAGCCCCAAGCCCCACAATGGGGGCTTCTCAAGTCTGTGCCGGCTATTTTGCTGCGCAGATTTGAGAGACTCCGTATTGGGCTCCGTATTGGCCCAACACGGAGTTCAAGATATAGCTCCATCAATTGCACCCCTGTCTCACCCCAGTTCCTCCCCCCGCCTCACCCTTGTTCTGCCCTCTCCCTGCTCCCCAGAGGCTGCTTCACAGCCTGGCAGTTTCACTTACCCCCAGCGGTGGCATGTCCTCTTCCTGCCAGTGCTGGGCCTGCCAACTGACTAGCACAGGCCCAGTGCCAGCATTCCCTGCTCTCCTGGTGCCATAAACATGCTTTACGGCATGATTATGGCACCCAGCACTAGGGCTCAGTGGCTCAGTGACCTGGGAGGCCAGCAGGACTCCATCCAGGATTGAGCCCTAATGCAGGTATCAGGTGGTGCAGTATGTCTGTGTGCATTCCACTGCAGGGAAAATCCAGCCATCAGAGTAACATGGCAAGCCCATGGCGAGCTTAGTGCTTTTCAATGGTGTCTGGTCACACATTCTGATGGTAATCATTGCTTCATACACATGTGTGAACTGGCCCATAGCATTGTAATAGACCACAAATCTATCCAGTCAACCTTCTACTCAAAAGGCAGACGAATTCATCTATCAAACTCACAGAATGATTTACAAAATTTATACCAATATGTGCCACAAGCACGCAGCTAGCACTCACTAGAAAAATGTCTGCAAGAGCAAATAGCTAAAGATAACTCAAGTAAATGAACCAAGGCACATAGTGGAGCAGAAAGCAATCGATCAATCAATAGACCCCAGTGTGAGAACTACCAGAAGCCAGCTCTTTGCTGTGACAAAGAAGCCAGCTCTTTGCTCAGACTTGTGACATGACTGGACTGGTCATGTGTATAGTGCTGGTATAGTATACTGGTATACTGGTATAGTGCTTCTCAAACTGCTAAAATTACATCAGAAGGGAACACATGTTAGCAATTCTGTTGCCCAGTTATGTCCAGTCACCACAGAAGAAGCACAAAGTCTAGACTATACAAACTTTAGGAGTGCAAATATATCACTGTTAGTGACACTATGAGAATAAAAATGTTATGTAAGTCACCCAAAGTGCACAAGGAGAGGGAGGACAAACATGTTTTCTTTCCATTTTTATTTTTTCTTTTATTTGAATTTTTTTTTGTTGCTAGCTAAATTACTTTCAGATAGTAAAACGCCTCTCTGGATACAATTCCTTATATTGGCAAACTTCAAGTAATAACCAAATGAAACACATTGTTCAAAATCAATACTGCATTTTCTACAGCTTTCAAGCACATGATGAAATGCTCAGCGGAATATGTGCATGCAATTGTTGCACCACATTAAGCTTTCATGTTTTATTTACCAGGGAGAGAGAGCTTGTCAAGGCTGTAAAATGTCTTTCAAGAGAACCTGCAAATTTTTTTATTCAAAAGTCTTTTAATTTAGAATGTATGTAAGGCAGACAAGCACAATCCTAGTGTGTCATGCCACATACGCAATTAGAATGCTCAATACCCTGATGTCAGAAGCGAACATTTTCTCCAGCACTAGTTAATGTTGGATCATGTAAGTGATAAACTCCCTGCTGGAGGGAATTAGGCATTACTTGCTTTTCAGAAATGCTTCCCAGACACAGCCAACTGAAGCATTCATCTTTGAACTCCGTACCAGTGAAAGCTGGAGAAATACTGATGCATGGAAAATAACATTTGTGCTGTGTGTTCATTTCCCTTCACACCATAACATTTAATGCTCCAAGACACACCAGATCCAAGGAACACTGCAAACATGCTCTAATATTTAAGTAGTCTGAAGAGGATGCACTTTGCTTTAATCAACAGAGGAAACTATGTTTAATGCTCTTCCAATGCTCTTCTTTCATCCAGATGATAGCTACCAGCAGGGCAATTTCAGCTCCATTTCTTATCTCTCTATGAAGGACCTTTGGTATCTGTATCTACAAAATGCATATATAATTTGTCCTTGTTTCTGTCACAGTGTTCTCAAGACATTTGTACATCACAATAACCTTGCAATCAGCCACTACGGTAGCCAGAGGGGGGCAGTAAGTACAGGTACCACAATGCAGCGTGTAAGCAGGCCCTCCCACTTGCCTTCAAAGCCATTCCAGGCAGCGATGGCAATGCACAGGAGATGTGGTGAGTGCCTGCATGTTGCTGTTGCTGCCCGGAATGGTACAGTGAGTGGAAGGGGCTGCTTACATGGAGCATTGTGGCACCTGCAGCACTTACCATGCCAACCCCCTCCAGCTACACTACTGCATTCACCCATGATCACCAAAATTATTTCCTCCTTTGGCATGTTGGTCTTTCTTCTTTCAATCCAAGGAGTGGAAGGAGAAGCAGGAGCAGTGGAGGCAGGTAGGCAAAAAAAGATGGGCGACTCCCAACAATCTGTTGCCTAAGGCAACCACTTCATTTGATCTCATGGATGGGTCAACCTTGTTTGTATAGGGCCCAGACTTTGGAAGAAGGAATCCTAAAGTTATACTTTTTGCATCAGTGTGTGAGAATTCATGGCATGGTCAACCCCATGTTGCTGGCAGAGCTTGTGAAGGGAGTTGCTGCACAATGAGAGGTCAGAAGAGAGCAGGGAGGAATGAAACAAGACTAGGGCCACACCTCCACGGATCATAAGGACAAAATTAAAAGTATGAGACAGGTAGCCTCTAAGTCACCTGCCTTCTGGACAATGCACTGCCCCCAGTGTCCTGCAAACATAACTGTACCCATTTCCCAGGACAGAGCAGGGACTTGGTAGTAGCACAATACCTTCCCCAAGCCAGTTACAATCTGGTTTTTCCACTCACCCACACAGCTGCTTTTTAAAGCTATAATAAAAACACTAGCATGTCAGCCCAAATCACACACTGTACGTAACATGTAGTTTAGTCCTGAGTCATCATGATTTTCAATCACCCACCCTGACTTCTCAGCCCTTCTGTCTTCCTGATCCAGCTGACAACAGAAAACATCAATGCAGGCTGCAGAGGGGGGGAAGTAAGCTATAGAGCAAGGGACTAGTAGCCCAATCCTATGCATGTCTACTCAGAAGTAAGTCCCATTTGTGTCAAATGGAAAGTGTGAATAGGATTGGGCTGTATGTCAGGGGTCTCTAAACTTTTCTGCCAGAGGGTCACATCAAATATCTGGCACGGTTTCGAGGGCTGGAAAAATAAATACATTTTAAATATAAAATTTAAATAAATACATTAGAAAGCTTCAGAAAGACTAAGGTCTTCAGACGACCCAAAAAGTCACTTCTGGTTTTTCAGGAAAACCAGAAATTGACACTTTTAGGCCTTTAGAAGGCATTCTGAGGAGTGGCATGTGGCCTCCCTGGCCCTTCGAACACCCTCCATATGTGCCTGGAGCACAGCTGAGCAAATGGGCGAGCCAGAGGCTTGCAGGGGACCAGAAGTTTGCCCCAGGCCAAACAGAGGCTCATTTCAGGCCACATCTGGCCCCTGGGTCAGGGTTTGGAAATCTCTGGACTAAGATATCAGGTGGTGGTGGGAGTTACAAAACCTGTATAGACAGAAGCCTGAGGAAATGAATAGAAGGAGAAGCAGAGCATTGGGGAAACCTCAGAGGACCTAAGAGAAGAAAAGAGCTAAAGATTTTATTCAAAATTACCTCTCACTTCTCATACAGCAGCTGGTCTTTTTGTAGACATTCTGCAGTAGACAAATTCATTCACTTTATTTGAACATTCCATGACATCAGTGGATATCAACCAATCATATTTTATTATTAACAATATTTATATACCGCTTTTCAGTGAAAGTTCACAAAGTGGTTTACAGAGAAAATCAAATAACTAATGGCTCACATACACAAGTTTGCTCATTATCAAGTGGTTCTCAAGTGGGTCACAACCCAATCTCTTGCAGGCTGGCACAAGTTGTGGCGCTGCAAGGTTCTCCAAAAGCCATAAGGTATTCTGGGATGCGAGGCAGCTGTTGCAGATGGCAAAGTGGGTTTGGGAGGTTAACAGTCTGAGAATTGCTTCTTTATTGTATTCAAATCAAACACTAACTTTTTCAGCTAACATGATAACAGTGTTATTAGCTGCTTCATTTGGAATCTGAATCTACATGTACGTTTTCTGAATTGCTTTGTCTCCTATTGAGAGAAAGCTAATGAGAAATCCACATTTTATTGCCATTCACACCCAGACACGTTCCTTTTATTAGGCAATGTCTGTGCAACAGTATTTATGGGAACAATTCGTATACATATAAAGATTTTATTGATCCAATATTTGTATGACGTTCCTTGTCACTGGAAGACAGAGGATAAACAAACCACCTTTTTCATTTTTAAACCAAACTTTACAAGAGCAGTGTTTCCCCAACTAAGCAGCGATAGGTCTAATATGTTATATAATCGTCCCATGTTTAAAATTTATATGGATATTCCTTCCAGTTATTAGATTTTAGTATTTGCTGGACTATAAATTACATTATTGCCTTTAATAATTGGTTATTTGTCATTAGACAAAACAATGTGGTACACGAAGGCTGCCAGGTGATCCATCATGGAAGCCCCTGAGAATTTCATGTGTATGGGAAGGTCCAATGTGTGTTTCCAGCAGTGAAGCCCACCCTACAAGGACACTCTCTAGACCTGGCAGTTTGCTGTCCTCAGAAGGGCAATCCATCAGGCACACTGGCACATGCATGCCCAATATGCAGATTGAATATGCTAGGGAGGTTCCTGGGACATGCTTTTCCCAAACACAAATAATTAATAGGAAATTTGTATGTGCAAAATGTGTGGTCTTCACTCTACTCTCCTTCCTTTGCCCATGTTCCTTATTGAAAACTTTTCCATCCTCATTCTTATCACAGTCCACAGAAGTAGAAGGATAGGGAGGGAAGCATAGATTCCAATCTCATGGTTCCATTGAGCATGATTAGGGAGGAAGTAAGCCCTACTGAATGCACTTCTCAGTTCACCTCCCATCTGATGGACCCAAACCCCCTGCTGCTTTCTGGCCCCTCCCACTGTCCCTTCTCACCTTCCTAGTGCAGATACCTCCCTGTTGGTCTGTGGCATGTTGCTTGTCATACCTGGTTCTCTTTCTAAAGGCAAAATTGTGATGTGAATTGGTGGGGGGGTCCACTAGGCTTTCTAGGGAACCAATCTTTTTTTGTACTGCTAAACTTGAAAGCAGCACAGTTTTTGTTGACATAAATGGAAGTAAAGGACTCCAACACAGAGCTGACTGGTGTGCAGATGGGATGGGAACATCAGGGGAGTGTGTTAATCGAAAACTCACACACACACAAACCACCACCAGCAATACCTCCCGTTTTGACTGTGAAGTCGTGCTCAGGGACGACTTGTGATTCAACTTGTTTCTCGAAATGACTCATGACTTGACTTGAGCTCAAAATGTCTCATGGGTCGCAGGGCTGGTGACTCAAGACTTGACTTGCAACTTGGCCTCTGTGCCTTAAGCAAATCCCTTGTATTAAGTATTTTGTCCAATGGCAAATTTTAGGGTAAATGTTTGTACTTGAGCAAGGGTGTCAAACATAAGGTCTAAGGCCTGGATCCAGTCCACAAAAGTTTTTTATCCTGCCCATGTGATAGCTGGGCTCTCTCAGCACCACCATTTCAGTAATACCACTTCTGCTGAGCTTCTGGGAGAAAGAGATGGAAGGAGGCCTCAGAGGGGAAGGGGCAGACCAGGAAGGGTGACATGGGAGAGCCTGATTTTCACATGGGCTGTCCTTTCAGCAGTGCCAAACTATTACTTCATAGACCATTTCTTAGCTGCTGGACTGCAAAGTGATCAAGTTTTGTATACTTTCTCTTGAATTACTGCTTGAGAACAAAGTGCATATTTTGGGCCTTCATCTGCTTAATGGTATCACTTTCAGCCATCAGCAGACTCCAGGAATGCTACTCGGTCCACTGGACACCACCTGACTAGAGCATCTCAGGACATAGATTCTCCTTCAAATCATTTACTTTTATAAATCTAAAACAGACCACTGCTTAGATTTTAGAGCGCCCTTTCTTCCCCCTTAGTCCATTTCAAAATTTTTCAATGGTCCTCTTTCTCTGCTCAAATTTGATGACCTTCTGTGGGGCCTAAGATGGATGTTTTGGATTTTTCTTAGCTCAAGTCAAGGTTCAGCAAGGTACACTATTGTAATTGTCTCCAAACAAACAGTCCCAATTTTTGGAAAAGGGGATTACCCGTCAGGGAGATCCAGACTCCACTTGTGATTATTTTTATATTATATATATAAATTTAATTTAATATAATATTAATATTAATTTTTTATATTTTTTATATAAATCCTTGGGCATTTGCCTTGCCAAAGGAAAGGAGGGGAATTCTTTTTAAATAAATAAAATTCCAGCCCTGATTCAAAACTTCAGTGTTTTGAAAGGGGGTATTCTCTATGCGAACATGTGACTACCCCACCCTCCCCACTACTGTTGTCACTGAACCTGGGGGTATACTGCCCTCAGAAGAGCAATCCATTGTGCATGCTGTCACATGAGCCTCCAATATGCAGACTGAATGTGCTAAAGAGTCATGCCAATTTTTTTAGCCAAAATTAACTTATCTCAGGGTGGGGAACTCAACACGGATGACTCAAACTCGAGTAGTGAAAATGCATGTTTTTTGTTGACTCATGAGTCGTGAGATGACTCATGGTCGTGAGTCGACCATGTTTTCCAGACTCACAAAGAGAGTCTGGTCCAACAAGAAGCTGACGGAACATACCAAGATCCAGGTCTACAGAGCTTGCGTCCTGAGTACACTTCTGTACTGCAGCGAGTCATGGACTCTTCGCTCACAACAGGAGAGGAAACTGAGCGCTTTCCACATGCGCTGCCTCCGACACATCCTCGGCATCACCTGGCAGGACAAAGTTCCAAACAACACAGTCCTGGAACGTGCTGGAATCCCTAGCATATATTCACTGCTGAAACAGAGACGCCTGCGTTGGCTTGGTCATGTCATGAGAATGGATGATGGCCGGATCCCAAAGGATCTCCTCTATGGAGAACTCGTGCAAGGAAGGCGCCCTACAGGTAGACCACAGCTGCGATACAAGGACATCTGCAAGAGGGATCTGAAGGCCTTAGGGATGGACCTCAACAAGTGGGAAACCCTGGCCTCTGAGCGGCCCACTTGGAGGCAGGCTGTGCAGCATGGCCTTTCCCAGTTTGAAGAGACACTTTGCCAACAGTCTGAGGCTAAGAGGCAAAGAAGGAAGGCCCATAGCCAGGGAGACAGACCAGGGACAGACTGCACTTGCTCCCAGTGTGGAAGGGATTGTCACTCCCGGATTGGCCTTTTCAGCCACACTAGACGCTGTGCCAGAACCACCTTTCAGAGCGCGATACCATAGTCTTTCGAGACTGAAGGTTGCCAATACAAGAGTTGTGAGTGTGAAAGTCTTGGAAAAACATTCGGGTTAGGGGCCCCCTGACTCTGCACTCATCCTCATAAATGCAGGCTCAAGTTTGTCTGTGTCTGGTGTGCTTGCTTACTCTTTTTGTGATGGGCAAATCCTTATGGGACCTTCATTCAGATGGGCGAGCAGCAGGGAGTTTCCAGCTGGGAGGCAGGGAAGGGTTAATGTTTGCATTTGCATCAAGCAGGAGGGGGGAAGGTAGAGTAGGCTCTTTGATAGGAAGGAAAAAACTTATTATCATTGAACACAGGATGGGAGGATTGGTATTTTCTTTGGCTGAAGGAGGGCAGAAGAAGGAGGCCAAGTGGGTTCTTGCCTTACAATTGGCTACGGAAGCCTAGGGAGGGGGAGGAGGCAGGCAAGAGGGAAGGCAGTTCATAGTAATCATGCTTTCCTCCTCATAGCTGTGCTGTTACTTGAGTGGAGGGAGCCTCATTGAATGACCGGCTGCAGTGGGACTACTTTTGCATAGAGCTACAAAGTACTGGATCATCCTGGTAAGCCTTGTAGCTGCTGTGCATGACCCTCTTCCCTCCCATTCTCTCTTACTCCCTCCCACCCTTCCCGCCCCGTTTACAGATGGGCAGAGACAGCAGGGGAGTATTAAAGGAGAACTCCAATACACACACAGTTGTTATTTCTGGAAATAACAACTATAACAAAAATATTTTGGCAACAACAGGACACTCAGGTTGCAAACTCCACATAGTGGGTTGCATTCTTGCAGAGAAATCTGGGGAACCATTTTTAAATCTAGAGGTTCTTAGACTGCTGGTAATGAAATGCAGATAGCTCACTGGTGTGTTACAAAAAAGACATTTTAAAGGAGGACCAAGAGAGCCCACATCTAAAACACTCCAATTATGTACAACAGACATAATTTTGTGTGTGTGTGTGTATGCACACACACAGAGTCCTGCATAAGTTGCATTTCTGCTATAGGAAGAGCAAAGCAAGCTATAGAATTCAATTTAATTTTATGTGAAATAGTCCCTGTTGTACCTGTGAGGTCTTTTAGATGATTATAGGCAGTGTATGAGGATTGCTAGTGAGAGCTAAGATAAACAAGAGTACTTTTATTCTGTTGCTATTGGTTACGCTTGTTTACACTGATCAGTGCCACATAGAAAGAACTGGATAACATGGTTTCTCTAAAATTCTAATTAAAGTGTTAATTAATTGCAGCTGCTCTACCTTAATATAGTTAATACAATTAACCAAGAAAGAGAGAACAACTTAGCTATATTATTAATGCCAGGGGCTCAGCATTTCCATTTTAGCCTTCTCCATACTTATTGTATCATTTTGTGAGATTATTCTGGGGTATCTGTTTGAGAACTGCTACTTGATTCTGCCTCCACAAATACAGGGTTTCCCTTTTTACGTACAATACTATCTACTTATATCTTGGAATCCTATTTAGATGCTGGGAAATAAACAAAAGAAAGTCACAGAAAGTTTCCTGCCATTCCATCCTTTCAGGTGATATTTTTACAGTCCAGCTAAAGTCTTTGGGGTGTCAGGAAATTATGGTGATGGAGCTTTGCCCAGGAACATAAACTGGAGACAGGTTCTTGTCCCAACAACCTTACAATCTAAGTTTAAAAGCAGAGAGTAATAACAGAGATGCAAGTTATCATCAAAGGATATTGATCCTTAAGCTTCATTTCAACTGGAAAGACAACTAAGGCCCCAATCCTATCCAACTTTCTAGCACTGACATAGCTGTGCCAATCGGACATGTGCTGCACCCTGCTGTTGGGTGGCGGAATGTTTATTCCCTTACCTAGGAGCTGCATTGCCCTTACCTTGCTGCTGAAAAGTCAGTTAGGATTGCACCCTAAGGAGTCAAATGTGTCATGGAAGAGGAATTGTGGAAAACAATTTGAAGAAACAAAAAGAGAAATAGCAGCACTTAGGTTTTCTGGAAGAAGATTCATAAGGGTGAATGGATAGGATTTTTCGAGAGAGGTTCTTTAGTCTTGAAGGCATGTGGCTGCAATTTTCTTTTACAGTTAGAATTTCCTTTACAAAATAACCTGTAATCATTTCAACTTCTGTAGGTATCTTGAGTTGCCAGAAAACTCTCTCACACACATACTCAACCTAGACTGGTCTACTCTTGTGCATTAAAGAGAAGTTTGATGTGCAGGAATCAGCAAGGAAATCCTTTCACAATATGAAGCTGCACAATCCTATTGTTTCCCTTCCCTCACACACACCGATGCGGTGGCACCAAAAAGGCTACCACTGCATCCTGTGGTTGGGGAGCAGACCAGGATGTCTCCTCTGGGTAACAGAACAAGCTTTCACTTGCCCGGGGTAAGCCTCAGCTGCATGAGGGAGGGGTCTACTCAGACCTGTGCTAGCTAAATTGCTTCTGCTGAATCCACCACATTCCCAGACCTGTTCACCCATCCCCTACCTGTCACTGACCTATTCTGCCCTCCCCATCTCATCACCACCTCAATTCACCCACCCTGCCCCCATTCTGCCATTCTGCCACCCTTCCCCTCCATCTTACCTGGATTGATCCACTGGTGCTGGCAGGAAGGCTCTATCCATCCTGTCAGCATCCTCAGCAGTAAGCTGAGTAGCATGCTGCTGGATCACATTTTACAGCTGGCACTGACTGCTTTACAGCTGCCAGAAACAGCAGAAGAGGTACAGTGACAATGGCCATTAAGTATAGGTTTGGGCCGTTAATATCAGGATGCCCATCCTTTGTTCAGTGATCATCTGTTCCTTCCTTCCTATCAGAGACAGGAAAAGAGAGCACAGTCCCGCCTCCCCCCATTCATTGCAGACATTAACCCTTCCCTGCCTCCCGGCTGGAAACTCCCTGCTACTCACCTGGTTGGAATGCTGCCTCATGAGGTTTTTCACACTGCGAAAACAGTAAGCAAGCACACCCAGACACAGGCAGACTCGAGTCAGCATGTGTGGGGATGAGTGCCGAGTCAGGGGGGCCCTGACTCAAGTCTTTTCAGAGTCTTCCACCACGCCAAGTAAATGAAAAATGCACATTTTCATGGCTCGAATTCAAGTTACTGACTTGATTTCCCATCCCTGCAATTTAGTATGGGCACCTAGCTTGAGGGAGAAGCATCTGTTCACTTCCCCCCATTGGATGTTAGCACCCTGGTTGCAAAAAGAGATTGACTCAGGCCAACGTCCTATTTTCCCCACCAATCCCTGGAAAGTGCGTAAAGGCAGTAAAATGACTCAGCTCATCCAAATTAGAAAGCATTTAGGATGGACTTTGCAATTCGGGCTTTCAGTGACACCAGTCAGCATCCCTGAGCCAGACAGCCACAGAGGACCAGTAGTTCAGTTCAGTTCAGTTCAGTAAGACCTTTATTGTCATAAAATACAGAGAAAGAACAAAACAAAACAAAAATATACAAAGACAACACAACATAGACATCAGTCTTATCCTCACATACTGCCCAGAGTTCCAGAACTCTGCCTGGCAATTACCCCAGATAAAAAGGCAGCGACCCTATCATAGTTGGCAACCTTCAGTCTCGAAAGACTATGGTATCGCGCTCTGAAAGGTGGTTCTGGAACAGCGTCTAGTGTGGCTGAAAAGGCCAATTCGGGAGTGACAATCCCTTCCACACTGGGAGCAAGTGCAGTCTGTCCCTGGCCTGTCTCCCTGGCTATGGGCCTTCCTTCTTTGCCTCTTAGCCTCAGACTGTTGGCCAAGTGTCTCTTCAAACTGGGAAAGGCCATGTTGCACAGCCTGCCTCCAAGCGGGCCGCTCAGAGGCCAGGGTTTCCCACCTGTTGAGGTCCACTCCTAAGGCCTTCAGATCCCTCTTGCAGATGTCCTTTTTATCGCAGCTGTGGTCTACCTGTAGGGTGCTTTCCTTGCACGAGTTCTCCATAGAGGAGATCCTTTGGGATCCGGCCATCATCCATTCTCACGACATGACCAAGCCAACGCAGGCGTCTCTGTTTCAGTAGTGCATACATGCTAGGGATTCCAGCACGCTCCAGGACTGTGTTGTTTGGAACTTTGTCCTGCCAGGTGATGCCGAGAATACGTCGGAGGCAGCGCATGTGGAAAGCATTCAGTTTCCTCTCCTGTTGTGAGTGAAGAGTCCATGACTCACTGCAGTACAGAAGTGTACTCAGGACACAAGCTCTGTAGACCTGGATCTTGGTATGTTCCGTCAGCTTCTTGTTGGACCAGACTCTCTTTGTGAGTCTGGAAAACGTGGTAGCTGCTTTACCGATGCGTTTGTTTAGCTCGGTATCGAGAGAAAGAGTGTCGGAGATCGTTGAGCCAAGGTACACAAAGTCATGGACAACCTCCAGTTCATTTGCAGAGATTGTAATGCAGGGAGGTGAGTCCACATCCTGAACCATGACCTGTGTTTTCTTCAGGCTGATTGTCAGTCCAGAATCTTGGCAGGCCTTGCTAAAACGATCCATGAGCTGCTGGAGATCTTTGGCAGAGTGGGTAGTGATAGCTGCATCGTCGGCAAAGAGGAAGTCACGCAGACATTTCAGCTGGACTTTGGACTTTGCTCTCAGTCTGGAGAGGTTGAAGAGCTTTCCATCTGATCTGGTCCGGAGATAGATGCCTTCTGTTGTAGTTCCAAAGGCCTGCTTCAGCAGGACAGTGAAGAAGATCCCAAACAAGGTTGGTGCAAGAACACAGCCCTGCTTCACGCCGCTTCAGATGTCAAAGGGGTCTGATGTGGAGCCATCAAAGACAACAGTGCCCTTCATGTCCTTGTGGAAGGATCTGATGATGCTGAGGAGCCTGGGTGGACATCCAATCTTGGGGAGAATCTTGAAGAGGCCATCCCTGCTGACCAGGTCGAAAGCCTTTGTGAGATCTATGAAGGCTATAAAGAGTGGCTGTCGTTGTTCCCTGCATTTCTCCTGCAGTTGTCTAAGGGAGAATACCATATCAGTGGTGGACCTGTTGGCTCGGAATCCACACTGTGATTCTGGATAAACGCTCTCTGCAAGTACCTGGAGCCTCTTTAGTGCAACTCGGGCAAACAACTTTCCTACAACGCTAAGGAGAGAGATGCCACGGTAGTTGTTGCAGTCACCCCTGTCGCCTTTGTTCTTGTACAGCGTGATGATGTTTGCATCCCTCATGTCTTGAGGTACTCCACCTTCTCTCCAGCAGAGACAAAGGATTTCATGCAGCTCAGTGATGATGATCTCTTTGCAGCACTTTAGGACTTCAGCACGGATGCTGTCTTTTCCAGGTGCCTTGCCAAAGGCAAGGGAGTCCAGGGCCACATGAAGTTCTTCTAGCATTGGTTCACTGTCAAGCTCCTCCAGCACAGGCAGGCACTCAATGTTGTTCAGCGCTTCTTCGGTGACTACATTTTCTCTGGAATATAGCTCAGAGTAGTGCTGCACCCAGCGTTCCATCTGCTGCACCCGATCCTGGATGACCTCACCTGTTGCAGACTTCAGAGGGGCAATTTTCTTCTGTCTTGGGCCTAGGGCCCTATTGCGACCCTATTGCGACCTGTTGCGACCCTATCAAGGGTCTCAGATTCAGGTGTGGAGAGGAGAGACTGAAGCATGATTGAGTCCTCCCAGCCCTGCATCCTAGTTAGCATAGGGCCTAGATATTTCTTGCGTGAGACGTCATGAAGTGGGCAGTAGAAAAGGGTATGTGTTATGGTCTCAATACAATCCCCACCACACTTGCATTTCCTCTCCGAGTAGGGAATACCACTGAACCTGCCCGATAACACGGCTGATGGAAGAGCATTACATCTAGCAAGTGTGAATGCTCTCTGAGCCTGTGGGCACTCCAGGTGATAAAAGAAGGAGGCCGGTTTCCCAAAACTGATTGGAACATGGAGCTAGAGTGGAGAGTATGTGGTTCTGGCGGCGTTAAACAGCTCTTGTTGTTCAATGTCAAGAATTCTTTCTTTGACGATTCTGTAAGCAGCATCACAACCAATCATGCCTAGCTCTGCAGTGTCCAGCCCTATTGACTTGAGTTTGGTTAGAAGATCAGGGATCTCTAATGGCAGGACTGAATCTGACAGTAATTGGAGCATTAGGCCAGAGGAGGTAGGATTATATAAAATCCTAAACCAAAATTTCAGTAATCTTAGCCAAGCAGTCGTCTTTAGCCGAATTAACCCCACCTCGAGACACAGAACCGAGTAGGGAACGCACCTGGGTAAACCCAAAATCTTCCGCAGAAAGGAGGCCTGAATGCATTCTAATGGTTGGTTAAAAGCCTTATACCAGACGGGAGAGCCATAAATGACCAGGGAAAGAATCTTTCCCTTAAACGCCTCCAGAGCGGCTGGAACATAACCATTGCCACAGGTAAAAAAGAAACGGGAAATAGCTGAGGACGCCAGTTTGGATGCCTTCTGCACTGCCTTACGATGAAAAGCCCAAGTGAGCCTGTAATGGAAGTTGATTCCCAGGTACTTGAAATGCTTAACCTGCTCCATTTTATTGCCATTACAAGACCATTTAAAAGCCTTCCATCTGTTGGCAAATATCATTATCTTAGATTTAGCATAATTGATTTGCAATTTGTTGGACAGAAGATACTCTTCAGTGCGATTCAGCAGACGTTTTAGGCCAATCCTAGTACGGGATATCAGTACTGCATCATCCGCATACAGAAGTAGTGGCACTTGACTTGCGCCAAGCTTCGGGCAATGGCTATCTACTTCCTTCAGGGATGGGGCAAGGTCGTTTAGAAACAGATTGAAAAGCATGGGGGCCAAGACACAGCCCTGTTTGACCCCTTTGTTGATAGCGATGGAATGAGTTAGATTCCGACTCCAGGAGCGTCTAACCCTGCATGAAGTATTTAGATGGAGGGACCTAATCAGCAGCAACAATCTTTTATCAATCCCCATGTTTTCCAACTTGGACCAAAGAAGCTCCCTATCCACAGAATCGAAGGCACCTTTCAGATCAAGGAAGGCTACATAAAGGCGAGCCTTGCATATCCTAACCTGCTTATGGGCCAAATGAGATAGGATCAAGCAATTGTCCAAAGTTGATTTGCCCCGACAAAAGCCAGATTGCTCGGAGCCTAAGATGCCTTGCGAAGTAACCCAGAGAGTAAGTTTTGCATAGATATTTAGCATAAATCTTACCTATTACAGAAAGCAAACTAACTGGCTGAAAATTTCCTGGTGTGGTAGGGTCACCCTTTTTATGGATAGGAATAACTGTCGCTGTAAGCCAGACATTGGGCAATAGGCCAGAACTGTCGATCACAGTAAAGACGTGGGCAAGTAACTGGGCCCACCATTCCGGATCGCTTTTTAAAAGCTCAGGTGGTATTTCATCTGGACCTGCAGCCTTCCCTGGCTTCAATTGCATAATTAGTTCTTTAATTTCCTCAGGAGTCACAGGAGGCCAGATAGGCAGATCCACAGAGGTGAAGTCAGGGTAGGTGTCTGGGGATTTGCTCTTATCATAAAAAATGTCTGTGAAGTGTTGAACCCATGTAGATGATGGAATAATAGCAGGGTCGTATGTTTCTGATCTACACGAACCTGCTACAACTGCCCAAAATTGTTTATTATTTTTTTGTTGAATTGCTTGATGCAGCTTATTCCATTGAGTTAAAACAAACTTTTTCTTTTTCTCTGTCAATAAAACTCTTAGTTGTTTTTTAAGGATAGAGTATTTAACCAAACAATCGGGGTCATTGTACTTTCTAAAATCTAAATAAGAAGCCCTAATACACACCTTAAGATTCCTACATTCACTGTCAAACCAATCCTTTTTGTCAAATGCACCACAGGATTTAACTAACTTGGGCTTGGTACTCAAAACCTTAAAAACATGACCAATAAAACCTTCAAAGGATTTGATTTGAACAAGGGGATCCGGATCCTGTAGAATGGCCGATAAAAAATCTCTGCTTGCTGGTTCCGTACTTAGACGATGGAAATTTGGGGAAAGGGCGCTGTTAGCCACAATTTTATACCTGCACTCTGGATTTGTATCCATCTCAGCTTGTGATGGAACCCTCCCAGAATGGAGGTCAAGGACCAAGATTAAAGGTAAATGGTCACTAAGGGTTAGGTCCCCAATGGTAAAATCTTTCACATGATGTTTCATTTTAGTGGAAACTAAAATGTAATCCACAACGCTGGCGCCACGAGAGGATACAAAAGTAAATTCATCAGCGTTGGGGAACTCTCTTAGCCCGTTGAGCCAGATCATGTTAGAGCTGATGGAAAACTTAGCAAGGGCCATACCATTAGCATTATAGTATGCATCTTTGGACCGCCTGCTTAGTGTGCAAATGGGGGGGGAGGGAGCTGTCATCATCCACATCCCAGGCTCTGCAGAAGATATCTGCTGAATTTCCCACCCTGGCATTTAAATCGTCCAGCAAAGCGATTTCAGCAAGGGGGTGGGCCCTCTTAAGGTCATTCATACATGATGATAGATCATTCCAGAGCTGGGTCCTTTGTAAACTATTAAGCAAAGGAGGGATATAAGTGTTGACGCAGATTAAGTCAATGTCTGCAAAAGACACCCTCAGTGCTTGTATCTTACAACCTGGAATGATGTCCAAAGGGCATGACTTAAACTGCTTCAGTACAAGGCTGGCTAAACCCACCAAAGGATGACCATTAGAGGTGGGTTTAGTTGCAGGTACTACAAAAGCCTTGTAGCCAGGCATATACAGATGGTCCAAGACCCATGTCTCCTGCAACAGAATAATATCAAAGGTTCTAAGATAGCTTAAGAAGCCACTGTCATTTTTCTTATTCTTCCACCCTGCAATGTTCCAGGAAAGAATTCTTAGTTGGGAAGAAGTAGCAGGGGCTGGAGAAGCATTAATTAGTCAATCTTTGCTTCCTGATGGACACTCAGCACCAGAAGGATGATGAGACATGCAGCTACTCAGGGCTAAGTTGGTCACAGGAGATGGTGTAAAATCCCTGGAATAAGGGATGGGAATTGCCTCAGTGGCTACTTCTAAAGCAGATTGATGAGCAGATGCTGGCACTGGAAGGGTCAGAGGATGGATTTCATAGGTCAAAGTTTCCGTATTATAATTGAGAAGTTCTGCTTTAACCCTGTCCAGGGATCTGATAATATTTATTTGTTCTGGTCTTGTGAGTTCCTTAAAGGTGCTGATGGCACACTCCACAATGTCATCCCCCTCCAGCTGTAATTCCATTATCAGATCTTTAGCCACCAATGCAGGAGGATCTGCCCTAGGGCCTTGTTCCGTTGACAAGGGGCCTTTGGGGGCTGGGAGCGCCCTTGCAATGAGTGAATGGTCGTCAGTAGGTAAATGCACTGGGAGGTCAGTGGTAATTGGGTTAGCTGAATCTGGATTTTGGCCATTCACTTCTATGTCCCCAAGTAACCTGGAGGGTAGGTGGGAGCCAGGAATCTTTGGCAAAGCTTTACAGGACTCAAGAGCTGATTCCAATTCCTCATCGCAGGGAACAGCAGACGTTGCCCCTGATGGTACCCCATCCAGGGCTTTAGATAAGGAGTTCATATTAGGCTGTGATGAACTTGGGGAAGATGACAAGACCTGGGCTGAGTCTCTAGGCAATTGTTGGATAGCCACAACATGATGCAAGACCTCCTCCGAGTTAGTTGAATGGCACTGCAAACCCACTCCATTGAGATAGTCCACCTCACTGGCCGATTCATTCATCAGCACAGGCTTAAAGGCTTCAGAAGGAGAGCTATCCATAGGCTCAGCTGCTCCAGTTAGGGGGGGGGGGTATGCAGACAGAGGGTGACTGAGCTCCCACCATCTCAGATATCAACGAAGAATGTGCCTGGTATGGTGCTTGAGGTTCGGTGCTAGCGCCAGAAGGCTGGACTTGCCATTTGCTATTAGAAGCTGCACTAGTTGAACAGCCAATTGTTGAATTAACTGGCTGAGAGAAAGCAAAAGCTTGTGGCTTGTGCAGTGAAGATTTCAAGTGAAGCAAAGCATTTCCTAAAGAGTCAGTGGCAGCCTTTAACTCATTAGCATTCAGCAGCACCAAGGGGCTTGAATCAGGAGAAAAGCAATTGGCAACTCCCATGCTCTGGGTACGATTATCTCTCCTCCAGCGACTGGGCACAGAGCCAGCCTGTGCAGTTTCCAAAGCTGATGGGAGAAGAGAAGGGGGAGGCTGCGTTCTGTACCTTGGGAGCAGAGGTTCAATAATCATGTCGGTAAACACCCTCCGCAAGAAAATGCCAAAGGACCAAACTCTTCCCATGCAGCTGGCCTGGGATCCAAGAGGTGCCAAACTTCAAAAGAAGCCGGGTCCAATTTGGAGACTGGGAAATCCAAGGGAGTTTTATGATTTCCTGCAGATTAACACAGTCAGCCTGAGATGGATCAAGGTATAATAATCTGCATAGAGAGTCTTTTGCCCTCAGTTTATTGGCCCAGCGCCCCTTATGAATGGGAGAATCCTGGAATTCCAGCAGTATCTGATTTTTCAACAAACAATAGGCAGCTTCTCCACAATCCAGATTCTCACGCAGCCCCAGCAGTTCAGCTTCCCCTGGCTTGTTAAAGTTCAGACCCAAAGCTTGAGCAGAGAGGGAAGGTAAAGGCGGTTGAATGGCCTTGTGAAGTGAGTACAGCTGGGCAAGAATAGTATTAAGCTGTTTACATACAAAAAGAAGCGTGTTTCCAATGATAATATTGTAATCGCCCAACAAGGTCAAGAAGCAGTTACTGGGATCGTTCTGCTGAGATAATGACTGCTTGTCCTGTGGAGAGGGAGCTGAAAGGATGGGTGAGGGAGGGCAGGCTGACGCCGTGCCAGTATGACTGAGGGAAGACTGGTAATTCCTCTCTGCCTCTGATTTGGAAACATGAAGAGCTTCATATCTGTTGGGAGAAGCGAGATTCATGAGCTCACCTACTGTGTCTGACCATGCTGGGAGATCCTCCAGACGTAGCTGCTTGGCTGACTTGGTAGGAGAGTTGCCCTGTCCAGGGGAGTGTTTATGCCTTCTCCTCTTCCCCATCGAAGCAGCTTTTTAAAATCCACTGTAATCCAAAGATAAGGGTGCAAACTGGAAATAACTGGTAGTGTTGCTTTGCTCTACCAGGACTCAGGAAGCATCCAGAGGACGAAAAAGAGTCAAAGGATCCAACTAAAGAGAAATATCAGGACATAAAACAGGAGCACAGTAGCAGGGATCCTACCAGGTGGCCATCTTGAATCCCAGCTCAGAGGACCAGTACTGACTTTCCTTCTGGCCCTTACATACCTTAGAATGCACACCTACTACCCAACCTTGAACCCAGCAGCAGCCAGAGGAGCAGCAGTGCCAAAATGGTGACTGCTGCATCCTGTGAGCATTGAGGCTACCGCCAGGAACTCCTCAGGGTAAGACAGCATTTGCTACCTTACCCTGCGTAATGCCGTTGCGGTCTCAATGCCTCTACGCCTCCGTTTGAGTGGGAGCAGAGCCAAGGAGACCTGTTTTGGGTCACCCAGCTCGGGAGAGAGTTCAGGATTTGGTGGCAGACTCTGCCACTATCCCCACCCTCCTCATGGACCCGATCTTTCGCTTCCTCAGACCTTCCTCCACCCCTTTCTATCCACTCCCCATCTCTCCCCACCCTGAAAATACTCACTGTTGGTCAGCGTTGGAAGAGTGGCGGCTGGTCAGCTGTGCAATGCTGAGACCCAGCAACTATTGGCGCTGGTCCAGCGCCAAAGCTCCCTCCTCCCCCGGTGCCGCAAACATGTTTTACAGCATGTTCACAACACTTGTATGCATGTACCACAAGCAATAGAGCCCTCAGAATCAGGCTCCTAGTCTCTATTCCTACTTCCAGTTCTATACTATCCCTGCCAGAACTGGTCACCAACAGAAGACAGACTGAGGTAGGAAAAAAAAAAAAAACCTTCACCAATGGCCGATCAGGTGAAAGGCAAAAAATTCCAAATGGTCCCGCAGGTGACCTACTATTCTCAGATTAACTCATTTCCAAACCCAGAATGGGGAAGATCAGCAGCCCAGGGTGAGGAAATGCTGAAGTAAGACAGCCCTCAGCTTGATCTAATCAGGTGACATTATGTTTTCACCCTGTCTCATGCAGGGGTAGAATCCAGCAAATAGGTTACCACTTGCGGTGTGGTGTGGTCGCATTCCTCACATCACATACCGTAAGCCATGTGGGATACTACCAGGAAGAGGTTCCTCATTGGAGAAAGAGTGAGAGTAAGTGAAGATGGCATATGGCAAGATGGCACATGAAACCTCACACCACAATAAACTTGTGCCACAGGAGGCCTTTTTGTTGCTTTTGCCGCAACAGTTTGATATGGTTTCTCTTCTAAAAAAAAAAAAAAAGATTTTCACAGCACCATTCCAATTACTGTGGCCTGTTGTTTTTCAAACCTTCAGGTGAACCTCTGGCAAGGCAAAAAAGGGGAGAAATATTAATAATTTCCAATTTTCCTCTGCTCATTTGGAATATATACTTGTGTAGCTTGAAGCCGTTCTAAGTGCAGAATGTACAAAGACTCCAGGCTGTGTGGGACATCTCATTAAACCTATTATCTTTTGCATATATTTTGTGCAAAGTCTACAAGTTAATTAGTAAATATATTTTCAATTATTTACTCAGCATATCATAAGTTCACCTTAAGGCGCAAGAATGCAATGCATTTGAATGTTACAGAACAACCTAGTTGGGAGACAAGCGCTAGAAGAAACCAGAGTTGTGCTGAGATTTTTAACAATCAATTCTGATTGCAATTTGGTGCAATCCAAACTGCCATAAGGCACGTTTACACCTCCTCATGAGTAGAGGCATGCTGGCCTGCAGAGGCTGACATAAGCCTCTGCGCCAACAGAGGCACTGAGCCTTGCATCAGCCAAGCTCAGCCAACACAAGGCTCTGGGGTGGGAGGGGAGGAGGTGGGGAGGAGGCAGGAGGGAGGCGTTTTGGGGTGGGCGGAGGGCGGGTGGTGGGCGACCCTGGGGGCAGGCAGGTGGGGAGCAGGAGGCAGAGATGGGACCCAGCAGTTATGCTGGATACCAACCCCCTTTCCTGAGGAACACGAAGCGGCTTCAAGCTGCTCCATTCTCCTTGGACTTGTGCCACCTCAGGAGGTCGCGCAAGTCCAAGAAGACCCATTGGGGCCAGGGTGGCTTACCTGGAGGTAAGGGGAAAATTTTCCCCTTACCTCTGTCTGAGCCACTTTGGGCACCTATCCTGCGCTGGATACAGTGAAAGCCTCTTGGCTTGCCTGTTCCAGCACAGGATAGGATTGTGTCCATAGTGTCATGACCCCAAAAAGTTAGGTTAAAAAAAATTGTTTTAGTTTGTTTTACAGCCCATCCCCCTGTAGCGATGCAGCAGTGCCTGTAAAGCTACTACTGTATCCTGCAGGGGATTTTTGGCTGCTGGAGGTCTCCTCAGGGTAAGAGGACATTGTCCCCTTGCTGTAGGGTAAGCCTCAGCAGCCACTATGGGTCAACTCAGACTTCCACCAGCTATATCACTGGTGCAAGTCTGAGTTGATCCATATAGATGGATCAAACAAAGTTCCTTTACTCAGGTGATTTAAAAACAGCCTTGCTGAACTTTGTGATGTTAAGATAGAGTCATTAAGAGCCCAGTCCTGTGGTCCACAGCATGGCTCCATAAGGCATGTTTGCAGGGCTCACTGCCAGGCTCCTGCTGGTGCTAGTCCAGTGCCAACCGGTATTGGGCTAGTGCTTGGCGGTGGCCCAGGTTCTGTGGCTCAGCGGTCTCCCAGACGGCTGGGCTGCGGAACAGGAGGCAGGGGCATGGGGGAGGCGTTCCGGGGAGGGGGGAGGCCAGTGGGGCGGGCGGGAGGCATGCCAGGCAGTGGGTGGGAGGTGTGTCGGGGGAAGGGATAGAGACGAATATCAGAGCTGCGCTCTGCAGAATTCACGGTGCTTGTACAGGGTTACACGAACGCCTTTACTTTAGCGCCAACCTTTTGGTCGGCGCTAAAGAGAGTAGCCCCATTGTGGGGCTGCTTCCCTTACTCGGGGGAAGGGGATGAATGTTCCCTTCTCCCAAGGTGCCTTCCACGGTAGCACAAGAGGCACAGGATTTGGCGGGAGCCCTCCTCGGAGCCACCAAGCCTGGGTGCTGTGGGCAGCTCAGGATTGGGCTGCCTGACCACAATCCAACAATCAGTCTCTGTCCAGACCCTTAGAAAGGATTATCTTTCTTTCACATGTTCAGGGAGAAGGGAGGGGGTCGCTTGGAGAGAGAATGATTGACGGATTGGCAGCTGGCTGCCCTCTCTCTAACTATTGTAAAAGACAGTTTTCCTTTCATTTAAAGGGCCCTTCTCATCATGTTGAGATAAAAATTTCTACAACAGTAAGAAAAGCATTTTAAAGGGGTGCATTTTTCCCCTTCTCCAGGAATCAGCACATTCCTTCTCATTGCAGTGGTCATTCATGTTGAGTCAAATCCATGTATAAAAAATCCTTGTATAACAAGGTTGGACCTGCACTTCATTTACTCTATTTAATCAACCATGTATTGATTTATTTTGCTTTGTAAACCACTCTGTAAACTATTCTTGTTGAAACCCCATATAGAACTACTAGAATAATAACAACAACAACAACAACAACAACAGTAGTAGTAGTAGTAGTAGTAGTAGTAGTAGTACCAGCTGCGATACAAGGACATCTGCAAGAGGGATCTGAAGGCCTTAGGGATGGACCTCAACAAGTGGGAAACCCTGGCCTCTGAGCGGCCCGCTTGGAGGCAGGCTGTGCAGCATGGCCTTTCCCAGTTTGAAGAGACACTTTGCCAACAGTCTGAGGCTAAGAGGCAAAGAAGGAAGGCCCATAGCCAGGGAGACAGACCAGGAACAGACTGCACTTGCTCCCGGTGTGGAAGGGATTGTCACTCCCGGATTGGCCTTTTCAGCCACACTAGACGCTGTGCCAGAACCACCTTTCAGAGCGCGATACCATAGTCTTTCGAGACTGAAGGTTGCCAATACAAAAGTAGTAGTAGTAGTTAAAAGTACCTTTACTCCATTATAGTATCATAGGATTTTGAGGCCCTTCTGGGTTATAACTGGGCCTTTTAGCTACTCCACTTCACCAAATTGGTTGGCAACCTTCAGTCTCGAAAGACTATGGTATAAGCCTACAGCACCTGGTATTCCCTGGCGGTCTCCCATCCAAGTACTAACCAGGCCTGACCCTGCTTGTCTGATCTTGGAAGCTAAGCAGGGTCAGGCCTAGTTAGTACTTGGATGGGAGACCGCTTGGGAATACCGGGTGCTGTAGGCTTATACCATAGTCTTTCGAGACTGAAGGTTGCCAACCAATTTGGTGAAGTGGAATAGCTTCAAGCTTCAAGGCCAAGTTATAACCCAGAAGGGCCTCAAAATCCTATATAGGTATGAGCTTGTAAGGTGGTTTTAGTCTATATCTGAAATATGGAGATACTAAAGATATCAAGATGTCATAAGGTGTAACAATGCATTGACATGCTGTAAACGCTCTGAAGTGGTAAGTAAATGCTAAATAGGAATACAGGTTGTGCATCCCTTATCCAAAGTGCTTGGGACCAGAAGTGTTTTGGATATCAGTTTTTCAGAAAGGATTAAATACATTCATTAGTTATTAGTCACCATAGTTAAACAGAATCTCCATATCCAGGGCATTAGATGCGTGTTAATACTGAGTGCAGGGAACAGAGAACTGAGGCATCAGGCCCTGCTTCTCAGAGGTAACTGACTGATGGAAACAGAATGTTGATAGAGCTTTAAATCAATACATTCATCAGGGGGCTCTCATGTTCATATTAACCACAGATTCTTACTTGCAAAGGAAAATGTCAGGCAGGAGATGTTCATTTTCAACAGAAAGTCATCATGATGGAGGTATTTAGAGTCTTGTTATTGAAACGTAATCTCAATTCTGAAAGTATTTTTGAAAAGCACACTCAAGGTACATCCTATTTTACTGAAGATGCTGCCCAATGAGCTCATTAAAATATTGTTGCTATGCAGATATCAAAAAGGATGAATATAATTATTCCCCTTTTTTGTCTATTATTGATGGTATGATAGATACTACCAGAATTAATATCTGCTTCACTGAAAAAAAAATGTATGCAAGTCTATTCCTTTGTGAGAGTAGCTGGATTGCAGCTTCATAACATAAATTTCCATGTTTTTGCACACACTTCCATGGAAAAAATGGTATGTGTCACTGAACTTAAAAAAAAACCAAAAAACTATATTTTTAAAACACTTTTAAGACTAGATTTGCCTGTGTGGGACTAATAAGTTAATTATACCTGTATTAGTAATAACTTTACTGTGATACAGAGTGCTGCTGACGTATTGCCTGCCTAATGGGGAACACATTCTCATTTACCTCACTGCCAGCAAAGCCATCTGTTCCTCAGGACAAGTACTCTTTAAAGAAATCCATCTCGGTTATACCTATGTAAGAATCCATTTTGTAAAACTGATGGCTTCAATATGTAGGCAAAAACGGTAAGAGTGAAATTCTATGGAACCATTTACTTGCGTCGTCAGCCTGGGAGCCTGCTGGGAAATGAGAACCTTGGGATTTATTCAAGTCATGCCTTCCTGTACTTTGAGGTGATATAATCTCAGTGCTATGGAGACAGTGCACTCAATTCCCAGTAGCAAGGAAATGTCTTATCCTACTCAAGATTTGTCTAGCCAGATTATTACTACTGACAGGCTGTAAAGGAAAAGTGTGCTGCTTGTGAGCAAAAGTATGGTTGGCTGTGAGGTGGCATGGCACCTTCCCAAAAGGCAACTGCTCATTGACATGAACTTCCAAGGTGTGGGAAGTTCTTTGCTTACCAGGCATCCTGAACCTTCTCAGCCTGAAGATTCTCAGCCTAAGGCAATGGCCATGCTATTGTTTACAATATCGTAAGATGACACGGAATTAAGAAAACCTTCTAAATAAATAAAGACTGTTCTGCCTCACTCCTGCTTACCTTCATTCCCCCATTAACTTCTTGAATAAAACTGGAAATGAAAATTAATGAATGGATGAAAGAATTTTAGTGGATTTGTAGCTGCCCATCAGCTGATTGATTAAATTTAAATGGTGTTTGCACATTGCCAAAACCTCTATATAGGTGTTATAGGTGCTTTTTTGAGAGACCAATTACAGTTTAATTAAAAAGCTACTGCTTGTTGACACTTTGGTTGATTAATCTACTGATTAAACCCTATGAATTGTATAAAGAGGATGCAGCAGACTGTCACATCATCAGCTTACATGGTTAAACACCTCTATTGCTGTCCTTTCCTCTGTCCATCACCAAGCACAAACCTTACCTGGCAAATGTGGTATCTCTAGATTATTTTGATTTTTTACTTCAGTTATGAAATAAAACCCATTATCCAGCCAATAATAATTATTTTTACATGTTATATACCAAATAAATCAAATAAAAAACTAGAACAAGCATGCTTCGGCACCCACAGGGGTTCCGTTCCTGGAACCCCTGCAGATGCCAAAACCCATGGATAATCAATTTCATGGGTCAGGGCATGCTAGCCCTCTGAACGTGACTGGAGCTGTGTTCCAGTCATGTTTGGAGGGCCTTCTGAGGTTGACACTCAGGAGGCCTTCTGAGGCTTCTGGAAGGCCAAAAACCAGCACTTTCTGTTTTCAGCCCAAAACCAAAAGTGCTGAATTTTGACCTTCCAGGGACCTCAGAAGGCCTCCTGAGGGTCAGGGAGAACATGCACAGCCTCCCTGTGCCTCAGAAGGCTCTCTGAATGCGACAAAAGCATAGCTCTAGCTGTGTTTAGAGAATTGCAGATCAGGCAAATCCATGGGTTCATGGTGAGGTAAAACCACAGGTCCCAATTCTGCAGATCTGCAGGCACAACCTGTATAAATCACTGCTATGTGCCAATGATGTAAATATGACATTGGCTGGCAAGGTGGGGTTTTCCTTTTCTAATAATTGACTCAGATTACACTGAACTCTTTTCTGATTTGGGTTGAAAATAACATGGTTTGCAGAACACAGTTATGAACTGAAATGAAGAATGTGGTTTCACCTATCACTAATCACATTTTTTTATTTCTAAGAAATGAACCCTAAACCCAGACATATTAGAGTCAAATTAATGCATGAATATCAAGAAGTTGTGGCCATCGGAAATAAAAAATGTAGCTTTAAGAGTGGCATAGAAAAGGAATTTTGACTCTTCCAGCTTCTATTGCCATTTTAACATTGTGAGATTGTAACTCTAAGGGGTCACTGAAGCCAAGAAGCCACTGTGAGGAGATGACATTCACATTTTTATTTGAATTAACTGTGGTTCTTTGGCTTCAAGCTTCTAGACCCCACACTGTCTGCTGCAGAAAGTTCTTCTTCACAGTTATTCATTTGGAAAAAATACAAAGAGACTATCTCTAGGTCTTAAAAATTCAGGTGCACATGAAATCTTACATCCAACTTCATATATGCTGCCTTCATTAGTGTTATGGCTAGGTTCATTTATGGGCTACTATCCTGAGTAATTTCTGAGAAGAATTCCCAAGAAGCTACTCAAGCGCCTGCCTCAAGCTGAAGGTGCAACTGTAGAAAAGATGTTCTATATCTGCCATTATAGGAATGAATGTATTGTGTTGTTTATCCAAAGCGTTACCTTCTCCTTTCTTTTAACAATGACTCTCAGTTCCTCTTCTCGCATTTAGAACATAAGAAGAGCCCCGCTGGATCAGGTCAAAGGCCCATCTAGTCCAGCTTCCTGTATCTCACAGTGGCCCTCCAGATGCCTCAGGGAGCACTCAAGACTTCTGCAACATGTCACATTTTCCAGAATTTGCAGGGGTTTTCTCCTTCAGACTGTGCTCCCCCTAATAAAAAGTTAGTTAGTAGGTTACTGAGCATCATTTTTCCTGGCATTATGAGCACAGAATTGTTTTCTTTTAACAGGTTATATTTATTGAAATCATTATGTACAAAGAACAGCAACTTGCAGTGTTGTTAATTAACAATGAAGCAGGAAAAAAAAAATCACCAGAACAATAAATCTGAGTAAAATAAAACCCATTTATTTGAAAATTCATTTTTTTTCCCAGATAGGCAAGAAAAGTAAACTAGGCAGTGGAGGACCACCCAACAATTTAATCCCTGAATATTTATTTATATCCCACCATTCACATGCTAAAACAAAGGGGGCTCACAAAGCTCCATAAAAACAATATGCAGAACAATAACTACAATAAGGTCAGCTATCCAGACCAGAACAAGGAAGCAAAATAAAACACCACACATGACTATGAAGACCCATTGTCCAAGAAGATCCACACTATATGATTTTGCTACTTTGGCCCTAAAAGCCCCATCTGACATTAATGGTAGCAACTATAGCATGTCACTTTTTCATGCCATGCCAGTAATGTTAGGAGTCCAATCCCATTGGGCTTGTCTACTGCCAGAGCCAGCATTCTGGCTGATGAGGTTGTCTTAAGGCAATTGTAAAAGCCATTCTGGCAGCGCTGCTGGAGCGCTGGCAGAGAGGCCTCAGTGGCTGACATTGCACCGGAGGATGGAACAATTCTGCTGAATTGGCAGCAGGGGCAGAACAGGGTAGGGGGAAGGCCAGCAATGGGGTGGAACGGGAAGGCAGGAAACATGTTGGGAGGTGGAAAGTTGGCATCCAACTGGATACTATCCCCTTCCTTGCCTCCCAACACACCCACTTTTACTCCTCAGACTTGTGCAAGCTGAAGAGCTGGCACAGGCCTGAGAAGAAACATTGGTGAGCAGGAGGCTTACAGGGAGGTAAGGGAAAATATTTTTCCTTGCTTCTCCCACATCACATGAACTACTGTAGATACTCGCCTATAAGTCACAGATAAGGTGAGAACAGGTTTTCAACCAAAACTCATGGAATGTTCCATGACCCTCAGATAAGTCAGGGGTAAAACTTGGGGAATGGTGCTTGTGAGCTGCAGCTTGCCCTGGAGGCTAATTGAAAGGGGGGAGGAGAATCTGAGTCACGCCACTGTTATTGAAGACAATAACAAGGTGTTTATGTCGTACTGTGTGCCATCCCACCCCAAAGCAACAGAATTGAACATTGCATTGAACTGATTAAAAAAAATCCAGATTTGAAACTGCAGAAAAGCATTTGCATTTTTAAAACTATCCAAAACAAATGCAGCACCAATATAAAGCAACATAAACAGCTTACCTCAGCACAACACCCTGCTTCAATTGCTGCCGGACAACTTTTTATACTGTTAAATGTTGTTTTAAGAGGCACCCCTGGGTTTGGAGTTAAGGAACATGCACAGAAGACTCTATAAGGGAGATCCAGCAAATGAAAACAAAGTTGCCTGTTGTAAGCTATCTGCAATCACTCAAAATGTTCCTCAGACGCTTCACAGACCCTCCACAGGCACTTTTAAAGCTCCTCCGGGTTTTTCCTGGCAGCCACAACAAGAAATTTCTACCAATAAATCAAGTGTAGATTGACACCTCATTTTATCTGTGGGTCACTCAGGTGACAGTGCTGTTCAGGCTGTGACGGCTGCCAGGAGAAGCCCGGAGGAGCTTTAAAAGTGGCTGTGGAGGGTCTGTGACTTCATCACCAGTTACTTCCAGTGGTACTTCCAATAAGTGGATCATGTAAAGTGGTACAGCAGGGGCAAATTCTGAGAAACACTGCCCTAAATCATGTGAACAAAGCCAGTGATGTGGCTATTTCCCCACAAGCATCACTTTTCCTAGGAGATAGACCTATACTGCCCTAAAAACAAGTTGTAGCATGGACTCTTCTCATCTTCTAAAGGCTGATACACAGTCACAATGGCATAGGAAGTTTATATATAGGAAGGAGACTGTAGAGGTAAGCAATAAAAACAATCAGGATCATGCTGTGCTTATATCTATTAATTTGATTTACATTGCGGCAGAAGTTATTAATCAGGAGCAGAAACTAGGTACACCCCTGCTTTCCTAGGTGTCAGAAGCAAGTCAATCACTGTGGTTTGAGAATAAGTAGAAACATCTGAATAAATGGCTTGCAGCTCCTATTTATTGGCATGCGTGGTATGAGGGCTCCTGCCTTCCTCTGGGCTAGGAAGTAAACAAGATGAAGCCAGTTTCAAGATTCTCCCAAGCCTATAAAACTGTGAAATGTGAGTTTAAATGCCCAGGCTACCCAAGAGATGTCTTCTGTGCAAAACAGAGGGCTAGCTGGCACTCCTTCCTTGTACATTCTGTCTCCTAGAAACTGAAATGAACCACCCTCTTACTGTTACTCTATTTTCCCATTAGGGTTGACAACTCAATTTTATACGTGAGTATCACAGGGTATTGTGCTGTTCACTCCAAACGGTCCCAGCAAATCAATGCCAACCATTCTGAGCGATCTGCCATAAAACATCAGAGGCATTAGGAAAGGTTGCTATACTAGTGATTAACACAATGAACAGCTGAGCAAATAAGGCCCAGATAACCTGGAAAAGCCTATCCATTCACATATACTGCCAATATTTAGCCTCATTGTTATAGCTTAATAGAATACTGGTCTAATTACCAGCACATTTATTTGAAATAGTTTGTAAATGAAGTTGTGGTCTGTTGTCTGTGCTGTCAGTGATACTGTCAAGATTGCTTTCACTTTATTTTTATTTTAATTTAAAAAGTAACAAATGAGGTCTTGAAGAAGTTGAAGGATCTTCTATGCAGTTCCTAAATGATCTTTATTTTTATGGAAAAGAAAAAATATAGTTTTAAATAAAAAAGCAATCTGTGACCATGATTGAAGTGAGACTGTTTCTGTTTTTAAATGTTCTGGCAGAACCTATTTATTTTTCACATTTCATACCACCCTTCCTCCAAGAGGCTCAGGGTGGTGTACATGGTTGTTTCCATCCTTTTGTCCTCATAACAACTCTGTGAGGTAGGTGAGGATCAGAGAAAGTGACTGGCCCAAGGTCACCCAGGAAGTTTTGTGACTGAGCTAGGATTTGAACCTGGATCTTCCAGGTCTAAGTCCAGCACTAGAACTACTACATCATACTGGCTCTCCAGAAGCAGTCCATTTCATTCTGCCTAAACACAAGAAAGGACTACATTCCGCAATCAATAGAGGCTTAGTGCAACTAGAAATCACTGTGAATGCTTCAAAATAATGGTGGTGTCAGAGTTTAGGCACTGGCTAAGGACTCATCCCTTTCAGAGGGCCCATCAGGGCAGGCCAATTCCTGAGTCATTAATACCAATAGCAATGGTACTGCACAATGCACTATCGGGGTGGTGCCCAGTGCACATGTGGGCCCAGTGCAGGGCTTTATTGCAGAGGCCCCAGCACAATATGGTGAGGAGTTGCAGTGAATGGTTTATGACCTAATCCACAAGGCTTTACCAGAAGCCTCAGAGCATGCAAAGGGAAGCCTGCCATCCTGAATGCCAGAAGTCTCAATGGAATGTGGCACTGTCCATAGCAAAATGGAAACAATTGGTCCATTTTGGAAACAAAGCCACCCAGTCTGTTGCTGGGGTTCCAGTCCAGATTTTCTTTGGGTAGAATTCTCTCATCCATACGGAATATATTTCTTTCTCAAATATACAAAGCATTTTTCTCACTGTTCTGAAAAGTTTAGTGGGTATGCTTAGCAAATTATACAGACAACCCTGAAAAATTAGCAAGCATTTCATGGAACAGTGTTTAATTGCTTTTGCTTGCTTCCATCCTTGGTCACACTGTGTCTACCGTTTTGCTTATCCCACCCTCTCTCCCTGTTGTTATTTTGTCCTGTCCCTCTTCTCCTACTCCTTCTGTTCACACCCTACAAGGTTGAAATTTAGATTGTGAGCATGCCAGGTTATCTTCATTTCTTTTGATTCCCCTCAGAGGTGCTTATAATGTTCAAAGAAGGATGTACAAAATGGTGTGAAATTACTACACTCTTACACATTTCATATGCCCTTAAGTTTTTCAAAGTGTGGGTCATGACCCACTTGGTGGGTCACAACCTGATTGCTGGTGGGTCATGAAGTTTTAGGATAAGTGGATAGCTAAGAAGGCAAATGCATAGAGCCCCATGGAAAGTGAAACTGAGTCATATTGCGTGAGCAGGTCCACTGGAAAGGGAAGGCTGCGAGGAATCCAACAACACGAGAATCATCCCGCTCTGATGAATGTAGCCCCCAAAAAACACCCGAGAAGGAAGTCCCTCCCTCCAAGCTGACAAATATATTGAGCCCTATGGAGAGCAAAACTAAGCTACACGTGTTTACTCACAAGTAAGCAAACATGCCCTGGCTCGTGGTCAGATCAGGCAAAGAGGAACGCAAGGTAACCAGAATGGTCCCAATCTGATGAAAGTGGAACTCAACAAATGCTCCAGAAAGCAACCTCCTCCAAAGAATAAAACAGAGGCTTGAGCTGGTAAGGTGAATTCTTCTCTTTTTTTAGACTTGTAAAACTAGATGGCTCCTGATAGTGTTATAGTTTAAATATAAGAACTTAAATTGAACTGGTCACTGGGTAGGACTGAAAATCTTACTGATTTGTGCGTGTTCTACTTGGTGCAACAGGGCTGGCTTCCCCTTATTTAATTATTTGTTTTACTTTAATTCAATTATTTATAAATTTATAATTATTTATATTATAATTTATAATAATAATTATTATTATTTATAATTAATCAATATTAATTTGTTTTAATTTTAATTTGCTTGATGATGTCACTTTCAGCCATATCATTTCTGGTGGGTTCCAGACAGATTGTCATTCTAAAAAGTGGGTCCCGGTGCTATAAGTTTGAGAACCACTGGTGTAGACAAGTCAGTAATGTTTCCGACTGGTTATAGATGGAGGTATTACTTATACAGGTATTATACATACTGTATAAGTATAAGTATACTGTATAAGTATAAGTATATACTTATACTTATACAGGTATTATACTTATACTCATTATTCAATACAGTTCCATGGGTGGTGTAGTGGTTTGGGAGGTGGACTTAGACCTGGAAGATCCAGGTTCAAATCCCCCTTCAACCACAAAGCTTCCTGGGTGA
This sequence comes from Tiliqua scincoides, assembly GCF_035046505.1. NCBI lineage: Eukaryota > Metazoa > Chordata > Lepidosauria > Squamata > Scincidae > Tiliqua > Tiliqua scincoides. The sequence goes on along the minus strand of NC_089823.1, from coordinate 124,039,574 downwards.
CCTTGGGCCAGTAATTTTCTCTCAGCCTCACCTACCTCACAGGGTTGTTGTGAGGACAAAAGGAGGGGAGCAGTTGTGTACACCACCCTGAGCTCTTTGGGGGAGGGGTGGTATAAAAATGTGAAAATAAATAAATAAATAATTCCAGAACCCCCAGTAGATTAAAAATTAAAAAAACAACCAGTGGATACCAAATCAATGAAAAAATAGCTTTAAAGGCCCACTTCCAGTTTTCTTGCTCTATCCCGATGCATCTGGGGTGACAATGGAGGAGCAAGAAACCCAGAAGTGAGTCTTTAAAGCATATTTTAACTTCAAGAAGCTTGCAACCAGTGTGGTTTAACACCACGAAGGTAGGAAATTGTATTGTGGTGCTTTTTTTTTCTTGTTACAAGGCATTTAAAGGTGGACCCCAATATCAGTGGTGAGTTGATTCAGTGGATGCCAAATCAGTGGATACCGAGGTTCCACCTGTATTCCATCACATCCTAAGCATGCTAAACCTATGGATCTAAAAAGAACACAGGCATCCCAATTGTAATCAAGAGTTACAACAGCAGAACAGAGGCTTCGCTGTCATAAATGACTGTGCATGCTGCTGTCATCCATTTTGGAACTGCTGCTGCAAACAGCAGCAGTGTTGGTGACCTACTGCCACTACCTGTGGGAGTGCAGGTAAGCAGGTGCGGGAGCTGGGTGGTAGGACAAATGGGGCAGGGAGGGGGAGGGAGGGGGGAGTGTCTGAGCAGGGATGGTGGCAGGTGGGAGGTGGAACAAGGGAGGAAGGGTGGATCCTGGCAGCACTAGCATACACCAGGATCTTACTCCCAATTCCTCTCCCTCTCCTTTATTCTCAGTTCTACGTCAGCAGAATTACTGATTTGGATCTGAGGAGACCCATTCAGACAGTGGAGCTTTGCCACAGGGTAAGGGAATGAAAGTTTCCTTACCATGAGAAGGAACCAGAAGTGATTGTGAGGAGCTCCAGAAGGATCTCTCCAAACTGGCAGAATGGGCAGCAAAATGGCAGATGTGCTTCAATGTCAGTAAGTGTAAAGTCATGCACAGTGGGGCAAAAAATCAAAACTTCACATATAGGCTCTCCTGATCAGGAGAGAGATCTTGGGGTGGTGGTGGACAGGTCGATGAAAGTGTCGAACCAATGTGTGGCGGCAGTGAAGAAGGCCAATTCTATGCTTGGGATCATTAGAAAAGGTATTGAGAACAAAACGGCTAATATTATAATGCTGTTGTACAAATTGATGATAAGGCCACACCTGGAGTATTGTGTCCAGTTCTGGTTGCCGCATCTCAAAAAAAGACATAGTGGAAATGGAAAAGGTACAAAAGAGAGCGACTAAGATGATTACGGGGCTGGGGCACCTTCCTTATGAGGAAAGGCTGCGGTGTTTGGGCCTCTTCAGCCTAGAAAAGAGGCGCCTGAGGGGGGACATGATTGAGACATACAAAATTATGCAAGGGATGGACAGAGTGGATAGAGAGATGCTCTTTACACTCTCACATAACACCAGAACCAGGGGACATCCACTAAAATTGAGTGTTGGGAGAGTTAGAACAGACAAAAGAAAATATTTCTTTACTCGGCGTGTGGTTGGTTTGTGGAACTCCTTGCCACAGGATGTGGTGATGGCATCTGGCCTGGACGCCTTTAAAAGGGGATTTCTGGAGGAAAAATCTATTACAGATTACCATCCATGATGTGTATGTGCAACCTCCTGATTTTAGAAAAGGGCTATGTCAGAATGCCAGATGCAGGGGAGGGCACCAGAATGAGGTCTCTTGTTATCTGGTGTGCTCCCTGGGGCATTTGGTGGGCCGCTGTGAGATACAGGAAGCTGGACTAGATGGGCCTATGTCCTGATCCAGTGGGGCTGTTCTTATGTTCTTATGAGGAAACCTCCGTGACTGTCCCCCAGCATAGCACATGCTCTATTGGTGCAGCTGCATCACCGGGGCTGTTTAGTTAGGAGTGGGCCCTTCATACTTTTATCTGTCAAAGAACAAGACAGGACCCATTCCCATGGGACAGCTGTGTCAGCCAGAACTCACATTCCAGTGGCACAGCATGCTTTATGGCCAGCAGACCCAAGAAAAACTCCAGCATCAATATGTCAGCATGGGGAAACAGGGTGGGTCTATTGTTCAAGGTGAGAAAAATCATACAATTATAATAAGCTTTAAGGATAATCAAGTCTAAATGTCTATAAATGATGGCACCCAAAGGGTTTGGGTTCCTGGTAATTGTTTCCCAGCTTCCTCCGTGCTTCCTTTACATACTCTCACCCTCTCCCAAATCTGCAGCTTGTCTAGTAGTTCATCATTTTCTCCATTTCAGTTTTTAATACTTTCATTAAAGATGGCATGTAATAATACCTTCCCATGTGCTACAATTCAGGAAGAGGACTTCTATGATTCATGTATGCAAATGTCCCAAATGTACACATTACCAAAAGACGTTTTTGCTTCTTCAAAGTGGGCATACTACCACAGCAATCTATTAATGAAAGATAATGGAGATTTCTGCCAAAGATCATATTCATTTGCTAGCTTTGTTTTCAGAAAGATGCATGCATGTACGAACTTTAAAAATCAATGCAATCATACATAACAGAAAAATCAATTCCAAACATCAGAACACTATGGCTAAGTTGACTGTGGATGTTCTGTGTGTTCTATTTGAAATATTCTGATTTTTTCTTTTAATATTGTACAAGCCAAGGCAGCAGCTTGCGTTTCACTCTATTTCAGCTTCTGAAGCAAGCCCACAATTATTACAATGATTCTTGATGAATTCGGAGTAGTATTGATTATTTTTAACTGTCCACAAGTGGGCTATCAGTACTGATTTACATGCTTAGAGCAAAATAACAAAGACAGTATTTTTGTAGTATTTCATGTGTGAGCCTTTAAAATAAAAATCTATGCCCACAAACATTTTATTTGTGACTATGATAATTTGTCAGTTCTGATTTCTTCTCCCTGTGTTCCTGGATTCCTTTTCCTTCACACAAGAGCTCTGAGCAGCATTGCTGGGACTATTACATCTAGACATGTCTGAAACCTTGCTAAGAAATGTCATTGCTCTTAAGACAATTCTTATACCTTAGGACTGCCAGCTTGCAAACTGACCCTGTTTCTCCAGTGTTTTGCTTTTTTTCCTCTGGTGGATGAATGCCAACAACTAAGCTTAAGCATTTTGGGACTACTACTGGATATGACCACAACATCAGTTTCTTCGCCATTTTTCAAGCTTGGTTGTCTTATGACATCACGAGGTCTTGCCTCAAAAACCTCAGATCTTGAAATGCATCCAGCCTAAATTCTACTTGTGGCTGCCCCTGAAATTCCTACATATGTGCTGCTCAGGCAAACAGTGAGCAAAAAGTCACATTATGTAAAATTTGGTGACAACATTGGCGCAGGAGGTGTGGTCTGGAGGTTGAGCTGTGGCTTTGTCTGAAAAGCTAAACAGGATCAACTCTGGTCTTGCCTTGGATGGGTGAATGGAAGCCTCTGGCAAGTGTGGCATGTGGAGGAGTCAGCTGGCAAGAATCGATAACGTCTTGAGAACTGCATTTGCAGCTGCCTGTGGAGGCTTGGAAAGTGCAAGAGCAGCCAGGATGATGATTGCACTATGAAGAGAAATACCCGGAGAAATGGAGGGTTCTATGAATTGTCTCATAGAAAAACCCAGTTTGTAAAAGTTTATGGTCACCCTGCCAATTGACACTGGCGTAGCTAGAGGGGGGCGGTGCACTAAGTTTTGCAGGAAGCCTCCCTGCAGCATGCAAGTGGCTCCTCCCCCTCCCCTTGGGAGCCATTTGCCTCTGTTCGCCCCCCCCCCTTACCCACATGGCTCCAAAGGGGACAGGAGGAGCCGCTTGCATGCTGCAGGGAGGCTCCCTGCAAAACTTAGTGCGCTGCCCCCCTCTAGCTATGTCAGTGCCACTTGAAACTACCTTGAGTCTATGAGAAAGGTATAGAAATGCTGTAATAAATAAATAAAAAATGTGAACTCCCCCACTTGAAAGTCTGGCCTTATTTTGAGGGGAGTGGGTCCATCAATGATGGGGGATCCACTGCTCTCTCTCTCCGGAAATTCACTAACTTAAGGAGGGACATTATGGAATGGGACTATACCTGCACCCTAATAGTTTAAGCTCACATTACTGAGGGGGTGGTAATAGGGGTTGCTGCTAACACATAGGGTTACACATGTGCTGCTAACACATACTGTTGAATATATTAATAAATGTTGAGGCGTTTCATCCCATTTCAGTGCCTTGGGTCTTTGTTGGGTGGGGATAATTATTTTAGATGCTGGTCTTTGGTATTCACTGAAGGTATATTCAAAACTGTTTTTCCCCCGGTTCAGTGAACTGATACAGATGAGTGTCTCAGCAACTTTGCCATCCAGGGTCTTTGCCACTTGATCTATTTATTTATTTCTCATGACATTAATATTTTGCTTTTCCATGGGAGCTCCACTGAATATTTTGCTTTCCCTGAACAGATATGTTGCTTCTGATCTCTACCCCAAGTAGAAGTGGAAGTAGAAATAGGCCCCAGGAGCATTTGCCTGGCTGTCATTTTGGATCTGGTCATGGGCCGCACAACCCAAGGACCAAAATACTAGCCTGCATCTTGTCTTCAATCTTGAAACCTCAGCCTCTCTTGTCAAATACTATTCTTATGAGTGTGAATGAACTTAGCAAGACCTTAAAGATTCAGCCCATTAACTGAGAGAGACGGGGGGGGGGGGAAGGCTCTTTGATAAGAGGAGAAAGTATTTATGTGTCTATTAGACAAGAGAGATTAAAGGAAAAGAAAAAAAATCCATCCTTGAAAGGATGCCAAGACTGGCATCTGTGTATATTGTATGCCACATTAGGGTCTGCCCTATTGAAACATTTCTAAATGTTGCCTTGATGACTAAGTACTTTTTCAAGGTTTGTGCCAAATCTGCCTTTCACTCGAGCATGTAGCAAGCAACCATATTATCTTAGGAGCAGTGGATAATTAAAATCTCTGTTCTGTGAGATGATAGGATCAAGAAGGAAGGTTTAGATCCCAGGAAAAGTACATAATGAAAGACACAAGAGCTCTCCCCCGCCCCCTGCCCCCAATTTTAACTAAGGCACATACTCTGCAAACATTCTGGATGTTTCAGGTCTAAACTCCATGCTTAGTTTTTAGTTTCTTCCTCACAATTCAGTTCCATTACTATCCTAGTGAGAGTTTTAGGGCGCAATCCTAAGCAACTTTCTAGCACTGGCATAGCTATGCCAGTGGGGCATGTGCTGCATCCTGCAGTTGGGGGACAATGATGGAGGCCTCCTCAAGGTAAGGCAATATTTTCCTTACCTTGGAGTTGCATTGTCCTTATGTCAGTGCTGGAAAGTTGGTTAGGATTGCAGCCTTAGTTGGCCACACTCTGTAATACCGTAATTGGCAGTTTAAATACTTTTATGATAAACACCTTGGAAAAGATAGTGGACAACAATCCCAGAAAACATGCACTGATGAACTTTTCTGAATCTTAGAGCCCAATCCTTCCCTTTTGCTGATACAGCTGCACCAAAAAGACATGCACTGTATCCAGAAGAAATAAGGGAAAATATTTTCTCTTACTTCTGGGTAGGCCTCCTGATCACCAATGGTGAGCAGGTACAAATTTGAGGAGAGAAATGGGGCACGTCAGGAGGCAAGGAGGGGGAAAGGATAATGGCACAGGTCATGTGCGACTGTACATACTCTGTTCTACTGTTGTAAACCCTTTGTGTGACAGCCCAATGCTGAAAATGATTAGGCTATTATGTGCGCAATAGATAGACTTGGAAGAAGAAATTTCTATCAGTTTCTTGAAACTAGCGGAAGCTATCAGTCTCAAACCAGTCAGATGTTAAGCAACTTCTTCCTGGTCCACTGAGGATTGCACAGCTTCTTGCCACAGGGGATTGGCCAACAGTCTAATTGAGGACTCCCCAGGAATGCAGAAGGGATGCAGGGAACTATCAACCAAAGAGGGAACTATCAACCAAAGAGAGAGTGATATGGTACAATCATAATAAAGGTTATGAGAGAACTATCAACCAAAGAGAGAGTGATATGGTACAATCATAACAAAGGTTTACAACAGCAGAAGAGGTTCTGCTCTTGTAAATGGCCATACAGCGGCCATTTTGGAACTGCCACCACTGGCGGAATGGGGGTGTTCTGAAGAGGGAGAGGGCAGGTGGCGGGCAGGCCCGTGGGCTGACTGGGCCTGAGGGGGGGCCAGGATCCAGCATTTAGGCTGGATCCTAACTCCCCTCCCAGGGGGCCTGGCCTAGCACCAGGACAGTTAGATCTGTGCCACATCTTTAGGTGGCACAGATTTGAGTAGCCCTATTAAACACAGCAATACAGGGTAAGAGGAAGTAACTCCCCTTGCCCTGGGTTGCGCTGCAGCCAGCCCCAACCCTGTGCTAGATACAGTGCAGACCAGCTGGCCGGCCTGTTCCAAAGCAAGATAGAATTGGGCTGCCCCGGCTCACAGCCAGTCCTCTAATGGAGCCTAATGAAGTTTCTTGATCAAGCAGATTGGCTCAAGGAAGTGAATGTCCTGTGTGCACACATGTCCTGACACCTTGACCCCAGCCCCCATTCCAGTACCAACCACTCCTCTTTGTACTCCCCATACAGAGAGGGCAAAACCTGGGGAACAGAAGTGGGAATGTGTAGAAGAGAATAATGCACGGTGGTGTAAAGTATTTCCCAGGAGCCACTCTAGTCACTACTCTACTCTTTCTTTGCATACTCATCTGATTTCTGTACTGCAGCGAGTCATGGACTCTTCGCTCACAACAGGAGAGGAAACTGAATGCTTTCCACATGCGCTGCCTCCGACGCATTCTCGGCATCACCTGGCAGGACAAAGTTCCAAACAACACAGTCCTGGAACATGCTGGAATCCCTAGCATGTATGCACTGCTGAAACAGAGACGCCTGCGTTGGCTCGGTCATGTTGTGAGAATGGATGATGGCCGGATCCCAAAGGATCTCCTCTATGGAGAACTCGTGCAAGGAAAGCGCCCTACAGGTAGACCACAGCTGCGATACAAGGACATCTGCAAGAGGGATCTGCCTTAGGAGTGGACCTCAACAAGTGGGAAACCTTGGCCTCTGAGTGGCCCGCTTGGAGGCAGGCTGTGCAGCATGGCCTTTCCCAGTTTGAAGAGACACTTGGCCAACAGTCTGAGGCTAAGAGGCAAAGAAGGCCCACAGCCAGGGAGACAGACCAGGGACAGACTGCACTTGCTCCCGTTGTGGAAGGGATTGTCACTCCCGAATTGGCCTTTTCAGCCACACTAGACGATGTTCCAAAACCACCTTTCAGAGTCTCCATAGTCTCTCGAGACTGAAGGTTGCCAACAAGAACTTTTTTTCTGGAAGAGAAGAGAAGAGAAGAGAAGGAGCACCAGCAGTCAAGGGAAAAGCAAAATGAAAAAGAAAAAAAAATAGGGGACATGCACATAGAGTCAGTAGTTAAAGGGGATGAGGAAGGTTTGGGGGGAGTGGACTTAGGTCAATTGTGGTACCTCACATGGTGAAATGTTCTGTACAAACCATTTTCTCCATATAAGACTAGATGTCAGGGAGAAGGTTTATAGCCCTGCTGTATCCTCTGATGTGCTACTTTCCTATTTGGAGGCGATGTTTTGAGGACAACAACAACAACAACAGTATTTATATACCGCTTTTCAACAAAAGTTCACAAAGCGGTTTACAGAGAAAATCAAATATCTAATGGCTCCCTGTCCCAAAAGGGCTCACAATCTAAAAAGATGCAACACCAGCAGACAGCCACTAGAAAAGACACTGCTGGGGTGAGGTGGGCCAGTTACTCTCCCCCTGCTAAATAAAAGAGGAGCACCCACTTGAAAAAGTGCCTCTTAACCAGTCTTAACAGGACAGGAGCATAGCTCCCACTTCCAGGTTGCAGTGGCAGAGTACAGACACAGGTTTAATGAACTAGGCCAGCGTTTCTTAACTTTTGTCTTTCCATATACTACTTCTCATGATGCACCTATTGGAAGTACTGAAAGAAAGAAATTTGGTTCTTGCTCTGACCACTTTTTGAGTAAAATCAAAAGGCAGGAATCTCCTTAGAGTTTTTACCTTTTATTATAGAGGTGACAAACAGAATATTGCTTCCATGCAGTACTGGATGACTCAAAACTCCACCCAACCCAGTTGTGAACCTACCATTAGGTCCAATGGGGCAGATGCCCCAGGTACAAGCCTCTAGGACCCTGCAGAAACCTCTCTGAGGCTCTGAATGGGGTCGGAAACTGTGTTTATAGCGGAAACACAGTTTATAGCGTTGGGGAATCTCAGAGAGGTTTCCCCAACACGAGCTGAGGTCATGCGAAGCTCTGTGAACCTCAGGTGAGTGGGGGAGGCAATTTTCATGCAGGGGGCGGCGACAGCCTGAGGGGGGCACCATTGCAAACCTTTGCCCCAGGCATGGGGCTGGGGAGGTCCACCACTGACCCAACCAAGTAAGGTTTAAATACCCTTAAAACAACAACTTACATAAGCAAATTAAGTACAGTCCCTCTTATGAAAGCTCTTGGCCCTATCTTCCCAAATTATTTCCAAATTAGGAGGTCACTCTGCCCTGAAAACCTCACTCCCCAGCATCCTCCCTTGAATCCAATTCTTGAAAGTCTCTGGCCTTCAGCCTACTGGTCATAAACATGATTTTCACAAAACTATTCTTCTGCCATGCAAGCAGACAAAAATCATGGGTGGGAGCCATGAGACAAGGCCTTTACTTTATGCCTGCATGTATGCATATATGGTTATGTTCATTCCTTATCCTCTAAATGGACCCAGATAATTTCCATTAGATGAATATAGGAGTATGAGTATAAGAGTATATGAAAACAGGTTTCAGTTCAGTAAGACTTTTATTGGCATAAAATACAGAGAAAGAACAAAACAAAACAGAAATATACAAAGACAACACAACATAAGCATAAACATCAGTCACTACCCAGAGTCTCAGGGCTCTGCCTGGCTATTACCCCAGAAAACAGGTGAAAATCACTGATTTTTCCAACAGTACAACTGGAAATAACCAGGGTTGGAAACTCAAGTCAGTGATTCAGACTCGAGTCATGAAAATGTGTGATTTTGGGTGACTCGGAGTCGCGCGCACGGAAGACTGTGAAAAGACTCAAGTCAGGACTCTCCTGAGCGGCACTCATCCCCACATGTGCAGACTCGAGTCTACCTGTGTCTGGGTGTGCTTGCTTACTGTTTTTGCAGTGTGAATAGCCTCATAGGGCCAAAGTTCCAACCAGGCAAGCAGCAGGAAAGTTCCAGCTGGAAGGCAGGAAAGGGTTAATGTTTGCAATGAATGGGGGGAGGCAGAACTGGACTCTCTTTTCCCATCTGTGATAGGAAGGAAGGAATGGATGATCAGTGAATAAAGGATGGGCTTTCTGATATTTTCATTGGCTAAGGGACTGCAAGAGGAGGAGCCAAGAGGGGGGTTCTTAACTTACAATTGACTGCAGAAGCCCAGGGAAGGGGAGCAGGCAGGAATGGGGGGAGAGGGAGTTCATAGCAATCACGCTTTCCAACCACGGCTGGTGGGGAGGAGCAACGCTCATTGAATGACCAGCTACAGTGGGACTACTTCTGAGTAGGGCTGCCAAGGATCATGTTGTCCTGGTAAACCGCATACTGCTGCTTGTGACTCTTCTCCCTCTTGCCACTTCTGTCCCTGCTCTCTCACACTCCCTCCCACCCCTCCTGTCCTGTTTACAGATGGGCAGGGACATCAGGGGAGTGTTCAAAGAGAACTCCAACACACACCCTGGCAGCATCCCTGTTTTTTTCCACAGTGGGCTTTTTAAGGGGGGAACTCAAGCCCTTTAGAGTCACTAAAGGGTGATGTTGGGCTTCGTGTGGGGGCAGGGCAGTTGTTATTGTCCTTGGAGCTTTGTTCCCAGTCTTCCAGGCCTTCCCAGCAGGAGGAGGAGGCCTAACGAAGGGTGGAGGGAAGTGCCTCAGGCGCCTTAGCTGGGTGACCAGAGGGATGGGGTTACAGCACCCTTCTCCTCCCTTCTGTCTCTTGAGGGTGGTGTTCACAAGCAGGGCAGCAGGAACTGCTCCACACCATGCCCCCCCTCATCACAGGCTTCCTTTATGAAGCCCTCCCTGCTTCACCCTTCCTGCCTCTCCCTCCTCCCACTTCCTTTGTGAGAGCCTTAAAGGGGCCTGGGGCTGTGATCCCTACCTCCCTTCTTTCCCTTGTGTTTGGTGGAGCAGGCAGCTGGGTGGGCATGCCTAGGGTCCAGGCAGCCTCTCTCCTTCCTCCTGCAGCTTTTGCTGCCAGTCTGGGGACCCTCCCCCGGCCTCTCCAGGTAAGTTGGGGTGGGGGCAGAAGCAGCTGACCCCGACAGGTGACTCAGCGATTCTATGCCCCCGTTATGACTAGTTTTCAAGTCAAGTTGCAGGAGGCAGTGACTCGGCGACTTGACTTGAGTCAAGCCACATTGGGTTTTCCCATCCCTGGTGATGATGATAAGAGGCTTAGGGCAGGCGAGAGGGCTTTTTCAAATGCACAAAAACTGAGCACTGGAGCTCTATCCACCAAGCCAAACTTCCTACCCAGTGGTGTCACTAGGGTTTGCGTCATCCAGTGTGGGATGCCAGTGTGTCACCCCCCATGCAGTGGGCGGGGCAACACCCCAGATGGTGGGCGTGGTGATGTACCATCACTCTGCCCCCACTGGTTTTTTGGCTGTACCGTTTGATAGAACACAGATAGAACATATTCTGCATGAAATTACGCATTGATTGATATATAACATGATGGTATTATTCTTCGAAATTATGACTTTAGTGATTTTGGTCACTAGTGATGTCACACACACCCCAGGGTATCGACTTACTAACACCTTATTGCAGCAGTTCTCAAACTTTAAGCATTGGGACCCACTTTTTAGGATGACGATCTGCCCAAGACCCACCAGAAGTGATATCATGGTGGAAGTGACATCATCAGGCAAATCAAAATAAATAAGTATAAATAATTAAAGTAAAACAAATAATTAAATAAGCAGAAGCCAGCCCTGGTCCACCAAGAGAATTTCCTCTGTAGCCTGCCTGCAATAGCAACCCCCCTCCAAATTATTAAGGTTTTCAGTCCCACCCAGTTCCCAGTTCAATTTAAGAACTTCTGTTTAAACCAGATCACTGTCAGGATCCACCTGGCTTGGCAAGTCTCAAATAGGTTCACCTTATCAGCTGAACTTGAAGCCTCTGTTTTGATCTTTTTTAGTGGAGGGGGGATGCTGCCTTCTGGAGCAATTGTTTAGCTCCAGGTGCATAGGATCAGGACCATTCTGGTAGCCTTGCACTCTCCTTCACCTGATCTTCCACACCAACCAAGGCACATTTGCTTACTCGCAAGTAAACTCAACCATGAGGCTTAGTTTCGCTTTCCATAGGGCTCAATACATTCATCTGCTTGAAGGAAGGGACTTTCTTCTCAGGTGTTTTTGGGGGCTGCATTCATTGGATCAGGACCATTCTGGTGTCATTGGATTCCACTCAGCCTGCCCTTTCCGACGCACTAAGGCAAGTTCACCTACTAGCAAGTAAATGCGGGATATGGCTCACTTTCACTTTCCATAGGAATCTATGCATTTTTGTTCTCCTGTTTTTTGGCCATAACTTTTGATAGAAAGGAGATATTTCACTCTGGTTTTTTGTATTGCCTTCTGCTCAGAATTCCACATCCAACAGTATATAATATGATGGGGTTACTCCAAACCACTGCGATTTTAGCGCGTCACCCCCCCTGTGCGCGTCACCTGGTGCAGCCCGTACCCCCTGCACTCCCCTAGTGTTGCCACTGCTCCTACCGCTGTTCGTCACATCATGTTGCAGTGTCCAACCTGCTGGGTGCAGTGTCCACCTGCTGGGTGACAGGTGTCCGGTGGTGCCATGCATACCACCAGAAACCACCTCATATACCACCAGTGGTATGCATACCACCAGTTGAGAAATACTGAACTAGGTCTCTGTGGTGCGCAGAGATATGCATTAGTGACTGGCATTGAAGGGCCAAAATAAACTGAACATGTGAATTGAAGATTAAAAAAAAAGTGGGTTCATTTTTTCTTCATCTCTCAGCAATTCAAAACTTTCTAGGAGAAAAAAAAAATTCCTATGTGCTGACTTTGAATTGTATTTTAAAATGAAGTGTTTATTTACAATTGGCATTTCTGAGCTAACAGCTTGTGGCAGTCATCTCACAAATTATGTTACTTTCTTGCAGCTCCGGCAGCATAAGAATGGAAGACGCCACAAAACCAATTTTCATCTAGCTTCTATGTCTGTTTAAGCAATCAGAATAAGAATTTTTATGTTTAAAAATTAACGTCTTTGTTTAAAAATTCAACAGTGAAGTTGCATTCTGGATTATTCAAATCAGAACAAAAACAGAATGGAGAAAGATGATTTACAGTTTCTCCCTTCAGATTATAATGGTGCCACATCACAAACAGTGTTGAGATCAGAAAGATGACTTCCACAGGCAATTGGCTGGAAAATGCCAATTGTAATTTGTACTTTATTTTAAAGCACATGTCCATTTTATTCAGGATAAACAAGTGTTTTTTCCCCCTGTACTCAATTTCAGAAGTCTCAAAAAAAAAAAAAAGTGGAAATAGAGATAACAGAGTTTACTTTTGACTGGTCTGGGAACAGATGGTGCTTTTCAACTTCACAAATCAAATCTGAATATTCATTCACTTTGATGAATACTTGGCCTCTTATTTGTAGCATGGAAATCTATGACATGTACTTGATTCATCATTTTTCTGACTCTGTTCCTTTCAGCTGTACTTCTAACTATGCCTGAGCTCAGCAGAGGTCAATTTGGAATAAGCTTAATCCACCATTCAAGATCAAGTATCCACCAGTTGGTTACTTTGTTGCAAATGTAAGAAGATGAAAGCCACATTTATAAAACGTATGAAATCAAAATATAGCGCACAGTGCAATACAGACATACTGTAGACAGCTGCCTACATTAGACAAAATTGAGTTCTTCTGGGCCATTAATGGCAATAAAGAGTGTTACCATCCACCATCCACATCTTAAACTGGCACTTTATGCAAGCAGCAGAATCAAGTGGTTAAGCTTTCCCAGGCTACAACCATTTCAGACAGTATGTGAGGGGTTGTCTTTTGAAAACTCCATACAGAAAAGTTTGCCGCAGAGAGAGAAAAAGAGAAAGCACATCAGGGAGAAATTTCTGATGGACCCTTCTCCCAGACATGCTAAGTTTTGAAGGTATAATAAGGTTTTTAGATGAATGAGCATCTGGATTTGCAACTGAGAAGATGTGAAGAGAGTGATTAGAGAGACTCTCCCTCTCATGCACATGCACACTTGGGATCGCCTATGAAATTGATCAGCTGTGAGTTCGGAATAATAAAAAGAAATAGTATTGCGCACTACACATAGTTAACGTTAATAATGCCATCAGATATTGAAATATCTTACTATTGAACATGCTGATACTGAATATGATATAATATTGTTAATAATATTATGGTGATGGCCACTGACAGAGCCCAATCCTGAGCTCTTCAGTGCTGTTGGTACAAGCCCTGTTCAGGCAAATGATAACTGTGCATATCGGCCATGATTGTAAGAATGAAAATATGCAAGGAGGTTTGTCTGGACAGTGCTAAAGTGTTGTCGTGGTTAAGAGTATCGGACTAGTATCCAGGTCCAAATCCCTGCTCAGCCATGACGCTTACTTGGTGGCCAGGGAGAAGTCACTATCTTTTAGCCTTAGTTGACTCACAGGGTTGTTGTGAGGACAAAAGAACAGGGATCTTTGTAGAAAAGGGCAGCATAAAAGTGTGAACAATAAATAAATGTCAGTGTCCAAGTTATATCAGGCTGTCCCTACCTGTTTCTGCCCTATGAGAGACAAATCTCATTACTAGAAATGTCTAATGTGGTCATTGGTGCTTTTGCCCTCCCCCCCCCCCCCGGCATTGTACTTTGAAACAAAAAAAGCACACTTTCATTCCTATAATCATGGGTGATGTCCAGAGTTTTAGTTTAGTTTGTCTGAACAGGGCTACTTGTTCTCACTGAGTTGCTCATCTGTAAACCAATGGCATTAGCTCTTTGTGTCACCTGACCTCAACTGCGTTGTACTACCATCCTGGAGCTATTTTCAGCCACAGAGCCTAAACAGACCAGACAGAAATCCATGTGCTTCCTTGCCTAGAAAAAATGATTTGGTTTGTGCAGAGTAAGGAGCCTGGTCCATTCCCATCTACCAGAATCCCCACTAAGGGGAGGAAGGTCAGTTTATGCAGGCAAGCACAGTTCCAACTACAAAGATGTCACCAAATGTCTTTCTCCCTTTCTTGGACATTGGAAATGTCAGCAGAAGTACACTTACAACATAGTTCCACTTCCATAGAGCTCTACAACCACTATACTATTAATGTCTTACAAACCAAAAACACTTTCAGTTGGTCGTAAATAAACACAGAAATTGTATTCACATCTGAGTGTAGTTATTGCATTACAAGAAATAGCCAACTCTAAAGGTGAAGTAGAGTTCAATTTTCAGTGGATGTTATTGATTCTACTTTTGTTTACTGCTGTGGGGCACACTCTTATGAAAGGCAGCATATAGGGAAAGAATCAAACCCAGCTAGAATGACTTGAGGGCCTCCCAAAGCTTTTAAAGAAAAGTTTGAAAAATTATTTTTTTGTTTTGTAAAGGCTCACAAGGGAGTCAGTGTACAACTTAGAATGCAGCTGTCTCAGGCCCCAGGAGTTGCAAAACTACTGAAGTTCAGCATGCTTCAGATAATGAAGTCCAGTTGAGCCGAGGAGGTGAGCATCACTCCCAGCCTCCAGGTACCGGTGGCAATCTAATCAGATCGTTTCTCCATGACACAGAGCACCACATGAAATGGCACCAAACATCCACTCTAACATCCACATTTTGTTTTATCTCTAAAACAAAGTGATAGCTATAAGACTTTGGGCTCAATCCTAACCAACTTTCCAGCACTGGCATAGCTGTGTCAGTGGGGCATGTGCTGCAGTTGGGGGGCAGTTACAGAGGCCTCCTCAAGGTATGGCAATGTTTGTTCCCTCACCTCAAAGTTGCGTTGCCCTTATGTCAGTGCAGGAAAATGGCTTATGATTGCACCCTTAGATGCATCCAGATGTAGTGGGGAGTCCACATAATGTTATGGTGAGCCCATTCGGGCAGACATAGAGTCTTCCCAAAGGACACGTATTTTTCATATTTTCAGTGGAAGACAGCAGTACAGAACTGTTCATAGACTGGGCAGGAGATACTGAGATCACTAACTTATTTTACCTCCTCCCCACATTTTTCAGCATTGTAAAAGGTGTGTGTGTGTGCGCGCGCGCGCACGCCAGGGCACAAGTATGTTTAATGGAATAAAAGTTGCAATGCTTGAAACGTGTTTTTTTTTTTTTTTAAGGCATATAGGCCATCTGAAGCATAGAAGGAAAAACAGGTCAAACTACTGAACTGCCCTTGCTAGGTGGGGCAGGCACATTTCTAGGTGGGGTCAAAGCAGATCCACTAATGAGCAGCTGCAGACATGGCCACTGTGCCGCCCCAGGCACAGGACCACAACATGCCCCCCCCCCAGGATACTTACCCAGTTGTAATGGAGCCTTGTGTAACGTTCTCGAAAGCTTCAAAGCCTTTTGAAGCCTACGGAACGTCATTAAACTGTACTTCTGGTTTTTTAATGAAAACCAGAAGGACTGTTTAAGGGTGCTCTGGAGGCCTCAGAAGGCTTTCAGAGCACCTGTGGACACAGCACAGGGCTTTGCCTGCCCCCAGAACGGCTCCCAAGGGCAGGTAGAGGCAGCAGTGGTGCCTTGGTGGGTGGTGCCACAGCAGGTGCAGTGGTGCTGCCCCACAGGGCCAACAGGTATGGCACCTGGGACTTTTGCCCCCGACCCCCCTGCCCCAGGACCACCACTGCTGATGAGACATGGTGAGGTAGTTGTTCCAGGTGGTAGCTTGGCAGGAGGGGGCAGATTGACAAAAATTCCTCCTCCCCACCTCCTCGTGGCCCAGTTCTGCCCTCCCTCCTGCCCTCTTCTGCCTCCCCTTCCAGCTTACCTTATCAATAGTCTGGTCCACAGCCTTCACTACGCATGAGGTTGCTGTGGTCTCTCCACCAGTGCTCCAGCAACACACAGCTTTGTACATTGCCAGAGACCTTTCTGCAGCTGCCGCACATTCTGGCAACAGATAGGTCCATCGCGATTGGGTCATAAGTCACCATAATTGTCAGTATAGTAGGGTGCTTTAAAATATATATTTTTCCCCCAAAACCACTTAAGTGAAGACATAATTTTTAATATGCTAAGAGCTTATCATGACATACCTCATAGCCACACCTCACAAAATCTAGGCAATAAAAACTTCAAATTTCTTCATTAGAATGGCGTGGCTAAGGTTTAGAAGCTTGGGGGGGGGGTAGGAATACAGCTCCTTCACAGACCAGTATATCATTCCGTGTAGCTCACTGTGACATACTGTATGGGGCTGCCCTTGAAGATTGTACAGAAGCTTCCATTGGTTTGAAATGCAGCTGCTACAATTTTGACAGGAGCCATCCAGTCAGATCCTATGACAGTGATCTTTCACCAGCTTCACTGATTCCCAATTTGTTTATAGGATCAAGCAAAAGTACTTGTTTTGTCCTTTAAAGCCCTAAATGGACTGGGGCAGGTAGTTCAAGAATTTCTCAAGAATTGCTCCACCCCATTTGAATCTGCCCATTCCACTTCAGTGGTCTCCCTGAAGCCCTTTCAAGTCTGTGCTGCCCAGGGCCAAGTTTGCAGAATAGCAAACTAAGAAAGTTTTGCAGAAAGCAAAACTAAGCCACGTGGCCGTGTTTACTCGTGAGTAGGCAAACTTGCCTTAGTCCATCGAAAAGGGCAGGCTGAGAAGACTCCAACAACGTCAGAATGGTCCTGATTCAATGAATGCAGCCTGCCAAAACACCCGAGAAGGAGGTCCCTCCCGCCCAGCTGCAAATGTATTGAGCCCTATGAAAAGCCACATGGTCATGTTTACTTGTGAGTAGGCAGATGTGCCTTGGCTTGTGATCAGGTCATGCAAAGGGAAATGTGAGGACACCAGAATGGTCCTGATCCAATGCAACTGGAGTGCAACAAATGCTCCAGAAGGCAGCCTCCCCACTAAATAGGACAAAAAAAGAGGCTTGAACTGGTAAGGGTAATGTTTTTTATTTTGCACTTGTAATGCCAGGTGGGTCTTTATCCTGATGTGCTTGAAATAGAAGAACTTTAAACTGGGCACTGGGGAGGGCTGGAAATCTCACTGATTCTTTTGGGGGGTGTATTATTGCAGGCAGACAGCAGAGAAAATTCACTTTGTGGAACAGGACTGGCTCCCCCTTATTTAATTATTTATTTTAATTTACTTATTTATAATTATTTATTTTAATTTGCTTAATGGTGTCACTTCTGGCCATGACATCACTTCCAATGGGTCCTGGACAGATTGTCAATCTAAAAAGTGGGTCCTGGTGCTAAAAGTTTGAGAACTGCTACAATAAGGTGTTAGTAAGTTGACATTGGTTGTGTGTGTGTGTTTGTGACTCTACAAATTTTCAAAATCAGAGTTTGGAGGAATAATACCATCATGTTATATATCAATCAATGCATAATTTCATGCAGAATGCAATGAAACAAACCACATTGAAATATCTGTGTTCTATCAAAAGGTACAGCCAAAAAACCAGTGGGGTGGGGTGATGGTACATCACCATGCCCACCACCTGGGGTGTTGTCCCGCCCACTGCATGGGGTGACACAAATCCTAGTGACACCACTGACCCTTACCATCAGGAATTTTTTTCCTGATATTCAATCAGAATCTCTTCTCTTGCAGTTTGTACCCATTGGATCTAATTCTACTTTCAGGCAGTTGAGAACAATTTGTCCCTTCTTCCATATGACTTTTACATATGACATACCCTTCAGGTATTTGAAGAGAGTTATCATATCCCCTCTCAGTCTTCTCCGCTCAGACTGAAAATACCAAGTTCCCTCAAACCTTTCCTCGTTCTCCAGCCCTCTGATCATCTTCGTTGCTCCCCTCTGAACTCGATCCAGTTTGGCTGCATCTTTTTTAAATTGAGGTACCCAGAATTGGATATAGTACTCCAGGTGAGGTCTGACCATTGCAGAGTAAAGTGGAACCACAACTTCTCACGACTTGGAAGCTACAGTTCTACTAATGCAGGCTAAAATTGCATTTGTCTTCTTTGCAGCCACATCACACTGCTGATTCATGTTCACCTTGTGATCCACTGCAACTCCAAGATTCTGCTCACATGTTGTGCTGCCAAGCCAGGTATCTCCCATTTTATACCTGCATCTTTGGTTATTTTTGCATAAGTGCAGAACCTTGCATTTGTACCTGTTGAACTTCATCTTATTCATATCAGCCCAGTATTCCATTTTGTCTAGGACTTCCTGAAGGCTTCTACTATCTTCTATTGTGTTTGCTACTCCTCCCAGCTTGGTAACATCTGCATATTTGATGAGGCCCCCTTGTTTCCCTTCATCCAAGTCTTTGATAAATATGTTAAAGAGAACTGGGTACAACTCTTGGTAGTTTTGTGCTCTGTGGGGGGAGTAAAAGTACCCCTTTGCCCCCCTTAGTGCCCTTCTTAGCCCAGTGATTCTCAAAATTTTAGGGAGATTTACTCCCTATGGGCGCAATCCTAACCAATTTTCCAGCACTGACATAGCTGTGCCAATGTGGTGTGCACTGCAACCTGCAGTGGGGAGGCAGTCAAGGGGGCCTCCTCAAGATAAGGGCATGCTTGATACTTTACCTTGGGGGCTGCATTGTGGCTGAGTCAGTACTGGAAAGTTGGTTAGGATTGCGCCCTAAGTAAGTTTTTTGTGGGGGAGGGCCAGGGCAGTGACACGATCCCCAGGATCGTGTTGCTAAGGGGGGCAAGGGGGGGCTTTTATCACTATTACTAGCGTAGGGCTGCCACAGGCTCCAGGAGGCGTGGGGAGCTCCCCGCAGCCCTCTGCAGGGCTCCAAGATTCTTGGAATGTTAAGACATAAATGCACACAAAGCACTTCCTCATTGCAAGGAAGTGCTTTGTGCACACTTATGTCTCAATGTTCCAAGAATTGTGGAGCCCTGCGTAGGGTTGTGTGGGGCTCCCCACGCCTCCTGAAGCCTGCAGCAGCCCTACGGTAATGAAAATGAGTAAAAGCACCCGTCCCCCGTCCCCCTTAGTGATGTTATCATGGAGATTGTATCGCAGCCCTCTCCTCTTCCCCCATCCCTCAAAGGGATGGGGGAATCTTTACACAAACTGTCAGGTTGCAACCATCAGTTTAAGAACCACTGCACTAGCCATTATGGCAGACCACCTTCTTCATTCTTCAGTGTGCCTTGTCTCCTTGTGCTCACCGGAGAGTAGCCTCCATCCAGTTGGCCTAGGTGACCAATTTTTTTTTTTTATTATTTTTGGCCTGTCCCAGGCTTTTGTTTTTCAAAGCCCCAGAAATATTCTCAGACTTGCAACTTGTTTGGGACATTTAGCTAAAACAATTGATATTTTGTTTGGCATCAACAGCAGAAACAAAATGGGCATTTACTGCATCCCAATTCAAATTGCCTCTATAGCTTGATGATTCTTGTTTAGACTTGTGTTGTAAGTCAGGCATAGCTAAGTTTTATTCATCTTTCTCAAGTGGGACTTTTCACCCCCTTCCTTTTTTTCCTAATTATACCTCTTGAGTGAAAGCAACAGGGAGAGGAAGAAAGTGTACTAGCAAATGCCTAACTCCTGAATGGGAGATGACAAAAGCTGATGAGAAATGACAAGATGCCTTTGATTCTTGCTCTTCCAGCTTAGGAGAGAGCTGATCTCTAATCTTTGTTAGAGAAGGTTTTACATTCAATGGAGAGGAAATGGAACATTTTCCTTTAAATCTGCAGCTCCTACTGGCACTTCATCTAAGGTCTCTTTCTACACACTATTATTTAATGCACTTCAGCCACAAAAAGAACACTTAATTCATTTCATTCTGAAGTAGAATAGCTAATTTAGTAGCAGAGCTAACCTTCAGTTGAGCAGGCTAGAAAATATCTCAGGGTTATTAAAGATTTGCTTAAAAAAATTATTTTTGCTCATTTCACCACAATGGAGTCTAAGAAACAAGAGAGCAACTGAAAGATACAGCATGATGCTCTCTACTATAGCAGAACTATGTGCCTCTCATGTGAGGGCACATGACTGTGTGAGTGCACAAGTAATGCAGAATGTGATATTAGGGTTCAGAATTTTAGCTTTTATTTTAAAACAAAGTTTCTAGACCACATGGCTTGAAAGTGTGTTTGTGCACATGTGTACACTGATTAAATTGCAAAAAAAGAGAACAATCTGTATAAGACTACCCCTTGCAATGAATTTCTTTTTTATAAGTCATAAAAGAGATAGCAACATTGACAACTAAGAAAAGTCATCTTTAAAAGAAATCTTACAGCCCAATTCTAACATACCCTGGAGCAGTATACACATGCACCACCTAAAGAGGTGGTACAGATCCAAGTGTAAGGCTAGGCCGCCCAAGAGGGTGGTCAGGATCCAGCATAAGTACCGGAACTTGGCTGCTCCCCCCTCCCAGGTTTGGTCCTCCCACCAGCTTGCCCACCACCCACCCTCACCCACCCCAGAATGCCCCCATTCCACCCTCCCACCACCCTCCCCAGACCCCACACTGACCTGACTCAGCCAGCACAAACTCACAGTTTGCTGGTGCAACAGTACTGGATTCAGCCTCCAGAGGCTGGCACATGTCCGTGAGCTGGCCTCCCAATTCCTGAGGTAGTGCAAAAGTGCCTTATGGCACTTCTGTGATGCCTTTGGGTTGGCGCAAGTCGCTGACCCAAGATCGCATCTGGATTGCGCTCTAAAGCAATGATTCTCAACAACTGTGGTCATGTCTCCACATCCTGATGGGGCCCAAAAAAACAAACAAAAGGGGACAGCAATTCCAGTTCCAGGTTCTTAGACAAAATCCTGCACTGGACCTCTATGACAAGCACTCACATGCTGTCTGCCTCTGATGATACATTGAATGTTATTGTGCCTATCACTCTGATGACTATGAACCTAATTTTTCCCTTGATCAATGACCTCATATGCGCATTGAACATGAAAGAGGATTGCCTTTTGTGTGGGGCCCTGTAAGGAATAAACAAAAGTTTAGGAATGATCAGAGCCACCATTTTTACATGTAACTGCCTGTTCTCAGTTCTGTTTCTAGGAGACCCTGGAACATAGCCCTGAAGTCGGCTCCCCATTGTGCTCATCACCTGTATCCAATGGTATTTTGGGTGCTACCACTGACACCAGTCTATTCAGGGGCCAGCAAGGCCAGGTGATCCTCTGGGTGTGGACCTTCAGTCAGTGACTAACTTGGCTGACCCTGACACACAAATGTATTATACTTGTATACTTATTATATTTTAAATGTATTAAGGGCACAATCCTAACCCTTTATGTCAGTGCTTTCCAGCACTGACAAAAGGACAATGCAGCTCTGAGGGAAGGGAACAAACATTCCCTTACTTTGAGGAGACACCCAACTGCAGGATGCAGCACATATCCCATTGGCACCACTATGCCAGTGCTGGAAAGCACTGACATAAGTGGTTAGGATTGCACCCTAAATATATTATACTTCCACAAAATAAACATACAAGAACAGGGTTTTCTGCCTCACATGCACCTATTCTCTCAATTGGCCTCTGTTTGGCCAAGAAGGAGGTTCCTTTTTAATGGCAGAGCCAGAAAGGCCAAGTATGGGGGTGTTATGCCTCCATGATCACAGTTCCTGAAGAAGTCCCCATCATGCCTCAGAAGAGGGTTCACTGACCCTCCTTTTGCCAAGTACAACGTGGAAGGCTCTGCTAACTTGACCTTTCCTTCTCTATACCAGCACATTGATGGTTTATCTTTTATACCTTCCCTCTCCCAGCTGGGCCAAGCTGCCCGCTCTTCATGATTTCTAGTTTCTCCTTCCTGCTCCCTTGTTGCCCTGGCAACCAATAAGGAGCAGGAACAAGAAATCTCCCTTCACATTTGTAGACCAGATCCATAACTCTTGCTCTGTTCCTTCAGCCGCCTGAGAAGCAGTACAGTTGGCCACACCAAATGGAGTTGCCCAAGTTGGCCACGTGCCAACTGCCACAGACCCAGACAATATAGTTTAATTGAAAAACACATTTCACTTTTTAAAGAGTCCTTTAATGAGACACCGTGTGCTTGTCTAGCATCAATTTATTTCCTTATGTTGGGTTGAAGTATGAAACCACTCAGCAGCAGCTCATTCTCTAGTTTGTCTTGTTGCTCTGCAACTGTCAGCGAACCTTCCTGTTTGCATAAGTATGATCTTGCAAATGGGATTAAAACTTTTAAAGCGTTAGTTACATATTCAGATACTCATGCCTCTGTGCCATCCAAAAGTCTTCTGAAGCAAATGAATACTGATGAACCTTCAGACTGAGAGTGTATGAAAGTTTTGCCCAGTAACTGAACAAATGCATCTCTTTGTTCACTCAGGAGAATCACCAGCCTTTCCAGAAAGGGAGCACAGTCATTATGAAGAACAATGAAGCAATGATTTGTGAGGTGTGCTAATGCTCCCATGTATTCCTTCTTTAGCAAGGGACCTTCATGTCCTTGCCCTTGATGAGGGAGGAGAGACAGAGTTTTGTGTGAATACAGAAGTACTTTCTGCTCTGCATGCTCCGTTCTGAGCAGTGATCACACCAGTTAAATCCTACAATGTGCAGGCGAGAGAGTGAGGACAATGAGGCATAGCGGGGTGGATGAGATCAGCTAGATTGAACACATGCAAAGGGAAATAGTTGCCATTGTGATAAAGTCTGCTTTGAGTCTTCATTGGCTTTCATGGTGGTGCAAAATTTTAAATAAGGGGGCCTCAGTGCCCAATCCTATACAACTTTCTGGCACCAATGCACTGCAGTGCAGCTCCAAGATAAGGGAACAAACATTCCCTTACCGCGAGGAGGCTTCCGTTACTGCCCCTCTCCTACCAGTGGATGTGGTGCATTCCCCAGTGGTACGGCTGCATCAGTGCTCAGATGCTGGATTGGACTGGGCCCTACACCTGAATGTGAATCCCCCTACCTGAAATTTCTGGCCTCATTTTGAGTCAATTGCTTTCAAACTAGGCCTGACTCAGTGGGGTACACCCAGTGGTGGGATTGAGCCGGTTCGCCCCGGTTCTATAGTACCGCTTCCTAGTTCACCTCTTGGTTCGGAGAACCGGTTGTTGGCTGGGGAGCGCACACGCAGCTATGACCCTCCTGCGACTGCACGGAGAATGCAGGAGAGGGCGCGAACGGCCAGCCTGTAGCCTTGTTGATGAGGAGCAGTTCAGCTGCTCGCCACGCGCCTCTCCTCCCCGGCTAGGCTCAGCACTCCCGGTGAGTCGGGGGCCCGGGAGGAAGAGGAGGGCGCTGGAGCCCAAAGAGCCCCCGCTGCCCCCAAGGGCGAGCCCCCCCGCCGCCATGTGTCCCCACCCGCTAACAGGAGCAGTTGCCCGCCCTGCGCCTGTCCTCCCCGGCTGAGCTAGCTGGCTCAGCTTTCCCGGTGGGTCGGGGGTGCGGGAGGAAGAGGGGGACGCTGGAGCCGCTCCCACTCAAAGAGCCCCCGCTGCCCCGGAGAACATAAGAACATAAGAACAGCCCCACTGGATCAGGCCATAGGCCCATCTAGTCCAGCTTCCTGTATCTCACAGCGGCCCACCAAATGCCCCAGGGAGCACACCAGATAACAAGAGACCTCATCCTGGTGCTCTCCCCTACATCTGGCATTCTGACTTAACCCATTCCTAAAATCAGGAGGTTGCGCATACACATCATGGCTTGTACCCCATAATGGATTTTTCCTCCAGAAACTCATCCAATCCCCTTTTAAAGGCGTCTAGGCTAGACGCCAGCACCACATCCTGTGGCAAGGAGTTCCACAGACCGACCACGCGCTGAGTAAAGAAATATTTTCTTTTGTCTGTCCTAACCCGCCCAACACTCAATTTTAGTGGATGTCCCCTGGTTCTGGTATTATGTGAGAGTGTAAAGAGCATCTCCCTATCCACTCTGTCCATCCCCTGCATAATTTTGTATGTCTCAATCATGTCCCCCCTCAAGCGTCTCTTTTCTAGGCTGAAGAGGCCCAAACGCCGTAGCCTTTCCTCATAAGGAAGGTGCCCCAGCCCCGTAATCATCTTAGTCGCTCTCTTTTGCACCTTTTCCATTTCCACTATGTCTTTTTTGAGATGCGGCGACCAGAACTGGACACAATACTCCAGGTGTGGCCTTACTATAGATTTGTACAACGGCATTATAATACTAACCGTTTTGTTCTCAATACCCTTCCTAATGATCCCAAGCATAGAATTGGCCTTCTTCACTGCCACCACACATTGGGTCGACACTTTCATCGACCTGTCCACCACCACCCCAAGATCTCTCTCCTGATCTGTCACGGAGGGCGAGCCCCCCCTGCCGCCATGTGTCCCCTCCCACTAACGAGGGCAACAGGAGCAGTCAGCGTGCAGCCTCGCTGACTAGGAGCAGTTCAGCTGCCCGTCCATCGCCCTGAGGATTGCAGCCCCAGCAGAGTTTGCCACACTTTCCTGGGGGTAAGCCCCATTGAACACAATGGAACTTACCTCTATGTAGGCACTGAGCACAATCCTAACCAGGTCTACTCAGAAGTAACTCCTATTTTGTTCAATGGGGCTTACTCCCAGGAAAGTGTGGATAGGATTGCAGCCTCAGTGACGAAGATGAGATGCTTCCTTCTTCACATTCTGATTGACAGTGGCTGCAATCCTAACCACACTTTCCTGAGAGTAAGCCCCATTGAACATAATAGGAGTTACTTCTGAGTAGAGCTGGTTAGGATTGTGCTCAGTGCCTATGTAGAGGTAAGTTCCATTGTGTTCAATGGGGCTTACTCCCAGGAAAGTGTGGCAAACTCTGCCACACTTTCCTGGGAGTAAGCCCCATTGAATACAGTGGGACTTACCTCTGAGTAGACACTGTCAGTCAGAAGGCGAAGAAGGAAGCATCTCATCTTCGTCACTGAGGCTGTGATCCTATCCACACTTTCCTGGGAGTAAGCCCCATTGAACACAATGGGGCTTACTTCTGAGTAGACATGCCTAGCATTGCATTGTCAGTCTGGAGGAGAATGAAACGCAGCCCTGGGACCTCCAAGGGGCACCTCGTCCTTCCAGCTCCAGACTGCAGAAGTTTTTGGAGCTCCCCTTCCACCTTTGATCCAGGCAAGAGGGTCAGTCTCCCAGTGTCTCACCCCACCAGTGGCTCTCCCCAGAAGACTTTTTGCCCCTTAGGGACATCAAACCCCCCCCCCATCTCTCACACAGGAAGGGACTGAAGATCGCTTATGTCTCCCAGGCACACTTCTCCAGCTTGGATGGGCTCAAGGTCCCCAGTGAGAGGAGCCAAGGGAAGACTTGCCTTTCCCTGTGAAGTGCAGGTGCAGCTCCACGCCTCCTGCTGCTGCTGCCCAGAGCAGATGGGTTGCTAACCCCTGGACTAAGCTAATTACTGGGCTGGGGCACCTTCCTTAGGCGTTTGGGCCTCTTCAGCCTAGAAAAGAGACGCCTGAGGGGGGGCATGATTGAGACATACAAAATTATGCAGGGGATGGACAGAGTGGATAGGGAGATGCTCTTTACACACATAATACCAGAACCAGGAGACATCCACTAAAATTGAGTGTTGGGAGGGTTAGGACAGACAAAAGGAAATATGTCTTTACTCAGCATGTGGTTGGTCTGTGGAACTCCTTGCCACAGGATGTGGTGATGGCCTAGATGCCACCTGGCCTAGATGCTTTTAAAAGGGGATTGGACAAATTTCCAAAGTCCATCACAGGTTACAAGCCATGACATGTATGGTGCAACCTCCTGATTTTAAAAATGGGCTACGTCAGAATGCCAGATGCAAGGGAGGACACCTGGATGAGGTTTCTTGTTATCTGGTGTGCTCCCTGGGGCATTTGGTGGGCCACTGTGAGATACAGGAAGCTGGACTAGATGGGCCTATGGCCTGATCCAGTGGGGCTGTTCTTATGCAGCCTTGACCCCCTCCCCTATTTTAACAGTAATTATTGCCTACTCTTTATTCTATAATTTCAGGGAACAAATGTTCCCTGCCCCCCACCACAAGATGCAGTGCATGCCCTATTGGTACAGCTGCACTGGCACTGGAAAATTGGATAGGATTAGGTCCTAAGTCCTCTTAACTGTAACTTTCCAGCACCAAGTCCTGGAGGTTTCCTTGTGACAACGAAATGTTTGTTCCCTTACCTCGGGGCTGCATTGGCTCTGGAAAGTTGGATAACCCTTAGGCTGCAATCCTACTCACACCTGGGAAGCAAGCCCAATTGACTATAGAATGTGATTTGCTCCTGTGTAGGCTTGCATAGGATTGGGCTGCTATTCCCAGTGTCCTGAGGATGGTACAGTTAGCATTGCTCCTTCTGTCGAAGAAAAGTTCCTTTTGGTTATTCTCCCTCCCCCCATGCAAGTGAAATGCCAGGCTGACTAGAAATTGAAGATTTTTTGAACAAGTTTGCAAATTGGGTTTAGGTCTTATCACCTAATGAAAAAGAACTGGAGAAGCACTGGGAAGAACTTGTGATCAGGGTGAACCTCAAAACCTGCAAGGCTTGTTACATGTGCTCTTAATTTTTATTTTTAGGCTGGGTTGTGGGTGCTGGGCACCTACACAGCTGCAACACTTCCGAAGGACTGTGGTGGGGAGGTTCTGCCTCACCTGCCTCCCCACCCACTGCAGGCCCCTGCTTTGCACTCCCTGGTCAGTAGCAACCCTCAAACATGTGGGAGACTTGCCACTAGAGTAGACCAAAGTGATGGGTATCTGCTGTTGCCTGTCGGAAAGCAACCTAGAAAAATAGTCCCCTCATAGTACCTTTTTGCTCATTAGTGAAACTGTCCTTCAAGGCTGCCATTCTCTCTCAAACCCTGGAAGTCAACAACTCCCCTTGAACTTGTTGGGCTTCTGAGTAGACGTGCATTGGATTGCAGAGTTGGAAGTTGGAGGGGGAAGCTTTAGAGTTCACTGGAATTCTTTTTGGGGCTGGGTGGTAAAAGCAATAGAGCAGCATTTCTCAACCAGTAGTACTCATACCACCAGTGGTACTTGAGGTGGTGCCCAGTGGTACTCATGGCAGGACCCACCCCAGACCTCCACTGCCTGGCAGTGAGACCAGCAATACGATGCAACAAACAGTGGTAGGAGGCTCAGTTCTGCTTTTCTTGCACTCAAAAAAGCCTTCCCATCTACCCTGGGAGCCCAATCCTATGCATGTCTACTCAGAAGTAAGTTCCATTATAGTCAATGGGACTTACTACCAGGAAAAAGTGGATAGGATTGTAGCCTGAGCCTCTCTCTTACCGTGGTTTGTTGCATCATGTCTCGCCTCTTAGTATGGAAATAACTGGTGATAAAGTCATTCTAGTTACTTCCAGTTGTACTTCCCAGAGGTGGGCCATGCAAAATGGTACAGCAGGCGAGAGGCAGATGCTGAGGAATGCTGTAATAGAACAAAAAAGAAGGGGAGATATAAAGATGTTACTATGCTGTTGTTGCTTTTGGTTGATGATGAGGTGTCAGACTATGTGCTCAGTGCACTTTTGCTGACCAGATGTTCACCACTAAAAGTGAACCAGATCCTTGAGAGGATTGACTGCTCTGGTAAAAATCACCAAGTTCCCACTGAGAAGGAAGGTGGCCCAGCTCAAAGCCCAGTGCAGCAAGTTGGTTTGTGCAGATGTGAAGGTGCTATGCTGCTGTGGTGTCTCCAGAGGTTGGTAACCTGGAGCCCTGGCAGTTCCCACCTCCTCTTCTTGGTGCCTTCCTGATTTCATTATACAACTGCCTTGAGAATTCAAGAAAAAATGTCCATGTGAAGTGTGCATGTCAGCCGCATGTTTATCCTCCTTGGAAACTAGTGGCCAGAGGCCTGTAAGTATGACTATAGAGGACAGAATTGCAGCCTTGCAATTTGGATTTAGACATTGGGTTACAGTAACTTGGTTAAAGTTACAGTGCAATCCTATGACTGTCTACTCAGAAGTAAGTCCCATTATGTTCAATGGGACTTACTCCCAGGAAAGTGTGTACTGTACAGTATAGGAGTGCAACTGTAGTCTTTCAACTTCCTTTGCAGCAGACAATTGAAGCTGAGTTGCTCATTAGGACATAGAACCTGTTGTTAATTTATTTGAATCCCACCACTGGGTACACCCTCTTGCCACTGCTCCCCTGCCCTTTCTAGGAGTTCTCCCCCACATACCCCCAAATAAAAATACCTTATTTGGGGAGGGAGAAGGAGGGGAAACAATTATCCACAGCAGAGAGCCACCATAAGCCAGAAATGATTTATTCCTGGTGAGAACCATGGGGCTTGTAATTTCAGGCTCATATTTCACTACCAAATGTTTCCTGCAATGGAACATCATAAACATATTTTTGTAAGTTGTATAATTTCATTCTGAATACATTACAAATTAGTTTTCCAAGCAAGTATGCTCTAGGATTATTAATTTATTTTTTACTTTACCTTTGCAGTATATTAAGTGGAAATCAAATGACAATATTTAAAATATGATTTTGTCTAAAATAAAAATACAGCTTTAGAGTGCAGTTATACTAATCCAGAAGACACTTGCCCATAAACTATGCTTGGTAAAGATAATCCTCAATAGAACTCTAAGCCAGAGGTCTCCAAACCCTGACCCAGGGGCCAGATGCGGCCCACGGCGAGCCTCTATCCGGCCTGTAGCCAGCCTCTGATCCCCTGAGAGCCTCTGGTCCAGTTGACCAAACACAACCAGAGTTGTGCTTGTGGGGTGGGGAAATGGGGGTCCATTTATTCTTTATTTCCTGGTCTGTGTTGGTACTTGGAGAAGTCCTGGACATTTGAGCCCATTCATTCATTCATCTAAGTTCCATCTCTAATGTATTTATTTAAATTTTATATTTAATTTTTTGCCGGCCTGGACACTGTGCCAGATATCTGATGTGGTCCTTCAGCCAAAAAGTTTAGAGACCTCTGCTCTAAGCTATTGTTTAACAAATGTAACAATCCTACCGTTGGCACATTTCAAAGGCAGCTAACAATTAATCCTTTCCCTTGTGGCAGCGGTTCACTCACGTAGTTTATTGGGAAAGGGGCTTGAACCAACAACTTTGGTACTGTATTACTGCACGAATATCCAAAAGAATTTTTTTCTGCGTGTAAGAGTTTCCTCCTAACTATTCAGCACAATAGCATTTATGTCCAGGCTTTTGATTATAAATATGGAGAAACATCTTCCTTTCATCGGTAGAAGAGTTGCACGTTCTATGAAAAACAGTTTATTTGCATCTACAGTGTTGAGCTTCTACTCCTAAACTTTAAATCCACAGAGATTAGTTATTCCCTCTTGGCAAGTACTAACAGCATCAACAGTATTGCAAACAGTTTTGAAGAGAAAAAAAATTGCTGAGTAACACGTTTAACATATCTAGGTCAGATTTAAGAGGAAAGAAGGATTTCTGAGACCAGAGAGTTCAAAAAAGAGCAAGCAGGGAGGTAGTTTCTAGTGCTGTAATATAAGGAGAGGTTTCAGCTGGACAAGTCAATCATAAGAAAACAATGATGGAATTGTTTCCCAGGACAGAGCAAAGTTATTCTGAACTTCAGAAAGAAATTGTCATTACAATGTGCCTCAGAAGAAAAATAGAGGAGATACCAGAGCAAAAAAAGCATCTCCTACAGGAGAAGGAAGTAGCTACTCTTTCCAATGATTGGTCACCAAGATGGCCTCCAGTACACCTTGACACTTTGAGCCTCCCTCCTCTCTCTTATTGTACAGAAAATAACTATCTTCTTCCCAAGGAGGCATTCATCTACCAACCCAATCCCCCACTTGTATAAATTGTCATATCATCCTGATATGTTTTACTGAGGTTTTACTCAGACTTTAGCATCCCACCCTCTGTCCATTTTACCCACTAGTTGGCCCAGATTTCCAGTTTCTTTTTAAAGCGAGTTCCTAGTGCTCTGGCCTTGAGATATGAGACAAATGGCCTAAACCTATCCTGGGCTGGCCTCCATGGTGCAAGGTGACTTGCTCTGAGCTGGCTGGGAGAGGTATGTACAGATAAATTTTACTCACCTGTCTGGCCACCCCATGATCTGAATATACCTATTTAGAGCTGCACCAGTTTTCTCATGTAGAACTCTTTTCTCACCAGCTCTTTTCTCATGAAGAAGGGGGTACATCAGGCCAGGAATAGGGATATAGGAATCAGTGGGCACCACTGCTGCCAAGATCCTTCCCTGTCCTGCCTCTAATCCATCTCCAATCTGCCCCATCCCAGCCTGAACCTTGCCCCAATCCACCACCACTACCACCACCAGAAACCTGTTGGTCTGCAGGGCACCACTGGTGGCATGTGGCCTTCTAGACCAGGTGTGTCAAATGCATTTCATACAGAGGGCTGAATAGCAATCATGATGCCTGCTGAGAGCAGAAAGTGATGTCATTAGGCAAGAAGTGATGTCATTAAACAGTTCATGACCGCAAATAAGCACTTTTTCTCACTTGGGAACTCATTAGCTGCAAATGACAGAAGAGAAAATATACATATCTTGATCATATTCAAGCCGCCCTGGGTCCCTTTAGGGAGAAGGGCGGGATATAAATTATTATTATTATTATTATATGGGAGAGCTCAATTTTCAAGTGGGCTGCCCTTTCAGCAGTAACACCTCAGCATGGCTCAGCAGCTGAGAGCCTGAGGGCCGGATAAAAAGCTTCCATGGGCCACATGCAGCCCCCAGGCCTTATGTTTAACACCCCTGTTCTAAACTTTGCCCTGGTGGCAGCACTACACAGAGCAGTGGAAATGCTGCTGCAGTGTTGTACTATGCAGATAGGATTATAGTGCAGATAGGATTATACCAAAAGTCAACAGGCAGTGTTCAACCTCATTGTCTGAGAGCCTGCCAGTGAGGGAAGGCAGCAGTGGTGTCGCTAGGGAGTGCAGAGGGTGCGGGCCGCACTGGGTGATGCACACAGGGGGGTGACGCGCACAGGGGGGTGACGCGCTAAAATCGCGGTGGTTAGGAGTAACCTCATCATATTATATACCATTGGATGCAGAATTTTGAGTGGAATGCAATGCAAAATACCAGAGCAAATATCTCCTTTCTATCAAAAGTTATGGCAAAAAAAACTGGAGAACAAAAAATGCATGGATCCCTATGGAAAGTGAAAGTGAGCCGTCTCATGCGTTTACTCATGAATAGGTGAACTTGCCTTAGTCCATCAGAAAGGGCAGGCTGAGAGGAATCCAATGACACTGGAATGGTCCTGATCCAATGAATGCAGCCCCCAAAAACACCTGAGAAGGAAGTCCCTCCTTCCAAGCAGATGAATGTATTGAGCCCTATGGAAAGCGAAACTAAGCCTCACGGTCACGTTTACTTCCAAGTAAGCAAACATACCTTGGCTGGTGGTTAGGCCAGGCAAAGGGGAATGTGAAGCCACCTGGTCCTGGTCTGATAGAACTGGAGCTCAACAAATGCTCCAGAAGGCAGCCTCCCCCCCCCCCCCCTTAAAAAGGATCAAAACTGAGGCTTCAGCTGATAAGGTGAACTTTTTTGAGACTTGCCAAGCCAGGTGGCTCCTGACAGTGATCTGGTTTAAACAGAAGTTCTTAAATTGAACTGGGCACTGGGTAGGGCTGAAAACCTTACTGGTTTTGGAGGGGGGTGTTATTGCAGGCAGGCTACAGAGGAAATTCACTTGGTGGAACAGGGCTGGCTTCTGCTTATTTAATTATTTGTTTTACTTTAATTATTAATACTTCTACAGGCAATTGATTGCTAAGCCAAATCTAGCAGTCATCTGCATGTATAACACCTACTAACTGGGCAGTCACTTTCTAAAAGGATGACCTCTTATGTTTAGCAAGGAGAGAGCAACTGACCCTTTTTACCCCAGCATTTTTACCCCTTTTTACAGACAAACTGGATCATGACCTCGGTTTGCCTTTCTACAGCACAATTCTGAATCAATTTAACACAGGTAGGTGAGTGTGTGCTCAGACAGTCTGATGAATCATAAAGCTCATCCCTTCACCACATGTAACAGGCCGATCTAACTTGTGATCTACCAAGACAAGTATATTGGTCATGCCAGATGCTTGACAACTCTTGTAAAAGAAAGCTCAGGCTAATAATAAAAAATAAATTTTAGTTTAGGACGTATCAAGTTATGTAGGCTTTTATGATATGGGTTTGATCATCCAAACATGCACCACCACTTTGGGTCTCTTCACAGATAAAAATAATAAATAATAATAATAACAATATTTATATACCGCTTTTCAACTGAAAGATCACAAAGCGGTTTACAGAGAAAAATCAACTAACTAAATGGCTCCCTGTCCCAAAAGGGCTCACAATCTAAAAAGATGCAAAAAGAATACCAGTAGACAGCCTCTAAGACACTGCTAGGGTGAGATGGGCCAGTTACTCTCCCCCTGCTAAAAAAGGAGCACCCACAGATCATAATTTTATTAAGTTTATACCTTTAAAAAAAAAAAACCTAAGTGTGAATTTGACAAAAGCATGTTTAAAAACATGTATGTAATACATGCAGCCCAATCCTGAGCTGCCTGGAGCTACCGCAGTACCAAAAATGGCTACCATGTCATCCAGTGCACCCCAGACAGTTGCCGCCTCCTTCTTGGGAAGAGGAGACTTTTGTCCCCTTCCCCTGAGTAAGGGAAGCAGCCCTGCAATGGGACTACTCGATTCTACGGCAGCTCTGGGCAGAAACAATGAGTTCCATGTCAGATCACACAGCCCGACAGAGCTCAGGATTCAGTGGAGCTGAGCTCCACCAATCCCACCCTTCTCCTACCCCACTCTCTCCCCTGGCAACCTCCTCCCCGCCCCGTCTCCACCCTCCCCCACCTCCCCCTATCCTGGAACATCTCCTCCCCACGTCCCCCCCATGCTCCCACGTACCTCTCCGCCACCCAGCGGTTCGGGTGATTGCCAAGTGGTGGAACACCTGCTTTCCTCCAGGACTAGCCCAGTGCTGGGCTAGCTCCAATGCTGGGCCAGCATTAAGCCTTGCAAAAGTACCTTATGGTATGTTTGCAACAGTGCACGTCAGCGGTGAGCCAGCACACAGAGCTCAGTATTCATCAGATTGGCTACTGTTGCTCAACCATGAACCTAGGCTTGTTGCTTTGTGTGAATGGTCCTAACTACTACTACTACTACTACTACTTCTTCTTCTTCTTCTTCTTCTTCTTCTTCTTCTTCTTCTTCCTCTTCTTCCTCTTCTTCCTTCTTCCTCTTCTTCAGCATTTGTTACATGTGGTGGAGGGGTCCACTATTTTGGATCAAAGTCACCATTTCTCTCTGGTCCAGGTGTAGTTGGGTAATTTTCATGTCACCATGCAGCGTGTCAAGCCAGCACTGCTTCACTCGGCCCTTTGGTCATTTACTGTTGATTCCCAACTGAAGGCCCTTCTGCACCAGCATATCACCATCAGCACACAGAACATGGCCGTACCATTGAAGCCAGACACCTCTCAACTTGTTGGCGATTGGACCGACAGTGTACTGCTGCCGGATGTTGTTGTTGCTGATGTGATCAAAACAAGTGATACCACTGATCTAACACAGCATCTTTGTCTCCATGACACCTAGGTGATGTTCAGCATCTCTTGTCATCCTCCAGCATTCAGCTCAATAGAGTGTGACCGGCTGGAGAACCATTCAGTAGATCTTCGATTTGAGATGGTCTTGCTGCAGATTTCTTGCTGCAAAGGACACTTTCTGCACCACTTTGTCCAGGTTCTGTTTACTCGCACAGCGGTCTTGTGACTCAGGCTGCCATCAGCCGCAATCATCGAGCCAAGGTATCAGAACGTCTCAGCACGTGGCAGGTTGATGCCATTTATGCAGATTGTCCCGAGCTCATTGGAGTCCATAGTCGTGTACTCCATCTTCTTGATGTTGAGGTGGAAGCCAAACAATGCGAGATAGTCGCTCCAAGCTTGTACTTGCTGCTTGAAGTCAGCCTGGTTAAAGGACACAAGAAGAATATCATCTGCATAGATAAGTGTTCATGGTGCTGGCTTTTGCAGATCACAGGTGATGACGTCCATCACCATGATGAACAGCAATGGAGAGAGTGCTGAGCCTTGGTGGATGCTGACAGTAACACAGAAGTATTTTGACATTTCAGTGATGGCCTGTGCATGACTCTCTGGATCCTTGTACAAGAGTTTCACCCATAGAACAAGTTCTTCTTGCACTTCTTGGCTACACAGTGTGTACCAGATGACGTCATGCAGCACGCGATCAAACGCCTTTTCAAGGCAACGTGCAGTGGCTTTTGCTTCTCTTGGTGCCTCTTCAAGCAGAAGATGGGAATGGCCCCTAACTTACTGCCAAAAAATAAAAAAATAAAATCCACAAACTGGTACAGCAATAGAAAGAGAAACAAGTTCATTAGCATATAGATTCAATGCTTTTTTCCTCATAAAGGACAAATAAGGTTCTTTTCTGATGCCTGTTTACCTTGTTAACAGATACACCCTAGAATCTAGATTACTCAACAAGCTTGACACTTAATCAAGGAAAGTCAATAAAACAGAGTGAGCTTAAGTGAAATGTGCAATCTAGCAATATTTTAGCTGCAATCCAACTAAACATTTTGTGCTATCTTCGGTTTTTCAATTTTGCAGCATTTCAAGTTTGCAGGCAGTATTTGATCACTTCAGGCATATTTCCATATAATATTTTTTTCCCCAAATAGTTTCCTAGTAAATTAAATATGGTATAGCATTAAGTCCATCCAATACATCAAAGCAACTGGGGGAAAGTCTGTCAGGAAATGGTAAATGTATTTAGTTTTCAAAAGTCAAAGAAGTTCCTACAATCATTTTATGGAAATAAATGTCTTTTAAGAAAGAGAAAAGCAAGATTACAGGATAAAACAAACAAGAATAAGGGATGAAGTAAATGCATTATAAGAGTACTTGAGCAAACATTATCAGGGAAAAGTATGCAGAAGAATTTATACCTGCTTATTTCCGTAAATAATCCCTGGATCTGAATAATGGTTTCAAATTGTCAAGATATAGTTAACTCTGTGATGGCCAATTCGTAACAGAAAAAAGATAAGACCTTGGACTCTACAGATTCATTTTTTTAAAAGGTGTCTCTTACAATGGTTTGATATGTCTCTTCACTATTAAAGTAACCCCAGTTTACCTTTCAACTTGCATTTTTTTAAAAAGAAATAATGTTTCTCTTGCAGTTTGGGAGCATAACAAAATAAGTTCACATGGATAGCAGATCAACAGAAATTGAGAAGTTCCCATAAGACAGATGCTGACAATAAATAGGGGAAGAAAAGTAGTGAAAGGTTACAAGAGAAGTTTCTATCAAGTTTGAGTCAAACTATTTCTCAAGGTCTCTCATCCTTCCTCATTCTGCTGCTGCTGGAGCACCATTGTGAGAGAGGAAGGGAGGTAAGTGGAAAGGGGGAATTTGGAAGCTCACAGGGGTTGGGGGAGGGATCAGACTCTGTAGTGTTCCCAGTGACATCACTGGGATAACACTGGGCTATGACAAGTTCCAAATTGGGCTTGAAATAAACTGAACTATTTTCTGAATTACGGAATATCCTTTATTTTTTTAACTGAAACTGAATGGGGGAATTTTCCCTGTCACTGATAATTACTGGTCAGCTAACTGAGGAACCACAATCTGACAACCAGTGTGCTACATTGCAGTTCAATCCAATGCACAATTATTCAGAAGTAAGTCCTGCTTATTTAATGAGGCTTGCTCCACAGTGAGGGTGCCTAAGTTGCAGTATTATGGCCGAACTATATTTTGTGCATATGTTCAAAACATCCTTAGGGTCCTGTGTGTTTGTTCTTTTACAGCTAAAAAAACCCAGGGGTCTGATCAGGATTGAGCATGGAGGGCAATGAAAGCTAATTTCATTACAATTTCAAGACTAATAGCAGTGTTGGAGGGGTACACATTTTTGTCAAGACTGCAGTGTGCTGGAGATGGATCTTGAGCCTGTTCCTTCCACAGATGCAATTGACTTAAAAAAAAAAACAAAAAAAAACACGCAGGACTAAATTATGTGTTTAGCAGAATCTGTCATTTGGGCCTGTTTCCCCTGAGAAAAAATTCAATTGCTGTCCAACCTCACAGGCAGTGAGTGCAAATTTCATTATTTCCAGCACACTACTCTACTCTACTCTACTCTACTACTAAGACGCTAAATGCTACTTTGCATTTCACTCAAGTACTACTGTTTGCCTCTGCCTCCCTTCTACCCCCTTTTTCAGTCAGGGGTGAAGCAGTAATCCTCCACCACTGTTGGTTTGCACTTTTCAACTCAGGTCCCTCACAGGAGGCTACAAAGCATAGCCTCAGGGACAGCTGGTGGAGCTTTATTGAAGACTGGGAGAAAAAGCCACTGATACCCCCCCCCCCCATAAACTATTTAGGTCACCCTGGATCTTTTGGTGTAGATTCATTCAAAGTATTTGCCTTTGTAGCACAGACTAAGGTTAGGGGAAATCAACTGAGAATCTGCTTTGTGCCAGAAGCTTTGACAACCATTGTCTAGCCCAGGGGTGTCAAACGTAAGACCTGTGGGCCGGATACTGAATGCAGAAGCTTTTTATCCAGCTCCCATGATAATTGGATTCTCCCAGCACCACCTTCAGCTGCTGAGCTGCTGACACATTGGCAGAACACTTTGGCTGAAGTGGCACTGCTGAAAGGGTAGCCCACATGATAATTGGGCTCTCCCAAATCTTGAAAGTGTGATCAATATCTGCATGTTTTCTCTTCTGTCATTTGCAGTTAATTAGTCCCTAAATGACAAAAAAAAAATGCTTATTTTTGGTTATTACCTACTTAATGATGTTGCTTAATGATGTCACTTACGATGTCACTTCTGGCCCTCAGCAGTCACCATGAATGCTGTTCAGTCTATTGTATGAAAAGAATTTGACACCCCTGGTCTAACCACTCAGAAGAAGCTCCAGGAATGGGCTTGATCTTCCCACAGATCAAGGAAGGAAGCTTATTCTATCTCAGAAATGCAGCACTGTAGAGATTGTTGAGTTTCTACCAGTTGTATGGTAATTAAAAGGCATGAAAAGTCCATCAGAAGAAAAAAATAAATCTGCCTGTTTTACCTTTGAAAAGGGCATGCTGCCACCATTTCCAGTTAAATTAAATTGCAACTAAAATCTTACACTGCAATATGTTTGCTTTCTATGTTTGTAAATGTGCTTGGGATATACGCCTAGTTTTGCCAGGGCCATTTTGGGCATTGCCTTTGTATCAGGCAATATTGCTGTTTTTCAGAGATGGGGAGCCACATAAAATAAAACTGTGGCAGGAGGTCTGGTCTAGAGGGTAGAGCCTCCGTTTCCCTGAAGATAACATCCACAGGTCGCCAGTTCGAGACCACTGGCACCGTGCGGCCTTGAAGCAGCTGACAAGCTGAGCCGAGTTATTCCATCTGCTCTGAGCATGGGAGGATGGAGGCCAAAATGTGAAACCAGATCAGAAAGAAACATCTGAATGTTGGTTCTTGAAAGATTGAACCTTCTTTCAATTGTAAAAATCCCTAAGGGGATTTAAATAGCCTGCCTATGTAAACCGCCTTGAATAAAGTCTGAGGAGAAATCTGACGACCAAGAAAGGCGGTATATAAATACCTGTATTAATTATTATTATTATTATTATTATTATTATTATTATTATTTCAGAGGCAGCCGAGCTTTGTTACACTAATCATAACCACTGAATTTCCACCAGATAGCCCTGAAAGGGAAATTTCATGTCAACTTGAGCAGTTCAAAACTTGAAGAAATTCTGAGGGAAGTGTGTGTCAATAGCACCAACAACATTTTGGGATTCACTTCCATGCTCCTGAAACATGAATATCTTTTTTAAGGGTATACATGAGAGGACAGAATTCATTCAAACAACTCAGCTACATGTGCTAGAGCAGGGGTGTCAAACCCATTTCATATAGTGGGCCAAACAGCATTTATGATACCCTTTCAGCAGTGCCACTTCTGTCTCAGCATCACTTCACAACTCAGCAAAAGCGCTGTGGGTGACAAAGGTGATCCATGGGATATCTCAGCACTCTCAGCACTTTGGCAGCATCTCCCTCTCTCACCCCTCTTGGTCTGGCCCTTACTTCACAGCGTTACGTGCCTTCTGTGGTCTCCTTCCATCTGTCTCTCCCAGAGCCTCTGCAAAGGTGGCACTGCTGAAAATGCAGCACTGGGTGAGATCAATTAACATGTGGGCTGGATAAGGTTCTTCTGGGGCCACATCCAGCCTGTGGGCCTTATGTTTGACTCCCCTGTAGAGGTTTTGCAGAGTGTACAAACAGGTTGTTCAGATAAGCACAATGATGGAAAAGAATCCTAGGGAGCAAGAGTAGAAGCTGGGGGGCAAACACACTGAGATGGCCAGACAATTAGGACATCATCCAAACTGGTCCAATGATAGTCAAGTTGTTCTGTACATTTCATTCTCTGCCTCTCACAAACACAGGCTATACTTTGGGCATTTAGGGCTGATGAAGGAATTTTCTGTGCAGTTGGACAGCCTCGGGTTAGAAGTTCTACCAAATATCTCCCAGTCTAGTGTGAACATTTGCAGGGAGCTTGGAAATTTATGCACAAGAGAAGCATCATGACATTTCTGGGAAAGAAAAAATAATAATTTGAGTATCATTAATGAAATTAGAGGATGCTAAACATTGTTCCGTGTGCTCAGGCATTTAGTCATGCCAGCCACATGACCACAGAAATTGTCTATGGACAATGCTGGCTCTTCGGCTTAGAAACAGAGATGAGCATCACCCCTAGAGTCAGAAACAACTAGGCTTAACTGGGGGGGGGGGACCGTTACCTTTTTAAACTTCCCTAGGAATGGGCTGAGGACTGTATTAGTAGGGGAAAGGCTATCTTTCCCATATATGGAATTGTAAGATCAAGAAAACAAGGAAAATGAGGCAACATTTTTCCTGGTATGATCCCTAACAAGTAGGGTCACTTCTGGTGGACTGCTATATGTAGCTAGTGAGGGTACTGTTTAGTGGAGTGGGTTACAATCTGAACGACACTAATGAAGACTTTTGAAATAGTTAATGAATTTATATTTATCAAAGAAATCTTAATTGGTTGGGAACTTTCCTCATTTGGAAATCACACAAACACCTTTGCAAACATGAATTCATTGAAGCATAGAGACTCTAGCCAGGATCATCAAACTTTTCCTCCTTCATGCAAATATTCACGAGAAAACCGACAAAACATCATCAAAAAAAATCATCCCTGTAGCTACATAGAGCTTTTGATGCTCTTCTGACGTGGAAAAGTGTTTTGGTTTTGGTATAATTTTTCGCTTTGAGGTAGTCCTACTGAATTTCTGTTCAAAGCGCACACAGTTCAGCAGGGCAACCTTAGTCTGAGAGGGATGACGAGAGTGACCAGTTTGATGAAAATGTAATATTATTTCCCAAATATGTTTTGGAAACAGGGCTGCTCAAGTGTAACAGTCTCAGACTTGTCAACACTGCTTTCTGCTACAGTGACTCTTCTTTCCTTTTATTCATGGGATGGAACTCTACTGGCGTGGGTTTACTGTTGATATCCTGCCCCCACACCATAGGATGCAGCAGTCACCATTTTGACTGCATCAGCTGGGAGGAGGGTAGTGGATAGGATTGGGCTGACAGTCTGCCTAGACTAATTTGGGCAGGAAAAATGGAGGGAAGAAGAACTGCATTCCATGCTGTGTTTTTTGAGCCTGAGAAAATAACATAAACTTGATGATTTAGGAACCGGTGAAGATAGAGAACATATATGCAGCGTACTGAACAGAGTACACTGTTAGTAAAACAGAGACAGGCAGTCCAATCAACGAGTGCTGGCACAATGGGACGGCATGGTATATACCAGGGGTGTCAAACTTAAGGCCCGGGGGCTGCATGCAGCCCGTGGAAGCTTTTTATCCAGCCCTCAGGCTCTCAGCTGCTGAGCCATGCTGAGGTGTTACTGCTGAAAGGGTAGCCCACTTGAAAATTGAGCAATCCCATATCTTGAATATGATCAAGATATGTATATTTTCTCTTCTGTCATTTGCAGCT
Organism: Tiliqua scincoides; assembly: GCF_035046505.1. Lineage (NCBI taxonomy): Eukaryota > Metazoa > Chordata > Lepidosauria > Squamata > Scincidae > Tiliqua > Tiliqua scincoides. Next base: position 123,999,075 of record NC_089823.1, on the reverse strand, counting down.
AATGAGTTCCCAAGTGAGAAAAAGTGCTTATTTGTGGTCATGAACTGTTTAATGACATAACTTCCTGCCTAATGACATCACTTTCTGCCCTCAGCAGGCATCATGAATGCTATTCGACCCTCTGTGTGAAAGGTGTTGACACCCCTGGCACTGGCATCACTAGGGGGGTGCGGCGGGTGCAAACCGCACAGGTGACGTGCCAGGGGTGACACACCCTGGGGGGAGGACGCGCTAACAGGGTTAGGAGCTACCATGTCATGCCATACACTTTTGGATGCGGAATGGCCAATGAGTGCAGTGAAAAAAACAAATTTGAAATTGCGCCTTTCATTCAAAAGTTATGGCCAAAAAACCAGAAGGAAAAATGCATGGAGCCCTTTGGAAAGTGAAAGTGAGCCGTATTGCACATTTACCCATGAGTAGGCACACTTGCCATAGTCCATCAGAAAGGGCAGTCTGAGAGGAATCCAATACACCAAAACGGTCCCGATCCAATGAATGCGGCCGCCAAAAAACACCTGAGAAGCTCCCCCCCAGCTGCGAGTCTGAGCCGGAAATGAAGCCACATGGCCGCATTTACTCACAAGTAGGTGGACTTGCCTTAGTCGAGGCAGGCTGAGAGGCTCCAAGGACATCAGGATGGTCCTCATCCAATGAGTGCAGCCCCCAAAAACACCGGAAAAGGAGGTTCCTTGCTCCCAGCTGCCTCCCTCCCAAGTACATCCCAAGCAATGGTACATCCCAAGCAATGGTACATCACCACACCCACGTGGGGCATTGCCCCGCCCACTACATAGGGTGACGCGCATGACGTGCGGGCTTCCTGCACCGGGTGACGCAAATCCTAGTGAACCCTGAACCCTGGTCTGCACTCTATTCAGCACTGGCTAAGTGGAGTCTGGAGTTCTATTTGAGGTAAATAGATCTAATCTCAGATCTATGCCAGCAATATCACTGGCACAAATCCAAGAAGACCCATGTAAGGCCACCACGCCTGGGAAGAAGGTTAGGATACAGTCAAGGCTTCTACTGAACCCACTCCCTCCCAGGCCTCTCCTGCCCCTTGTTCCACCTTCCTCCATGCCAGTATACCCCCTCCCTGCCTCCATTCCACTCTCTTGCCGCCCTCCCTGCTCCTGTGCTGCTCGGCAGAGTATTCACATCCACCAATGGCAAATGATCTGGTTGCAGGCCTTCTCGCCAGTGCTGCTTGCTTGTAAGTCATCACAAACATGCTTTATGGCACACTTGTGACACTTAGCACTGGTGCAGGAGTTGCAGCACTGGTGCCAGCAATGGTTAGGATTGCACTGTGGATGTGACTTCTCACTGTCAGTAAGGCTGATGCTCTCTGCCTTTGGCAAGGTCTACTTCAGTCTTGCAGGTAGTCAGTTGCTCAAGCTGCCTTGAGAGAGATTATAACTGTCATTATTACAGAAGGCTGTGGAGAAGAAAAGCCATTGTGAACTGGCAGAGAGAAGAACACCATCAAGGACACAGCAGATAGCGTTTGAGAGCACTAAAATGAGGAGATGTTGATGGCAACAACAAAGCCCCAGAGAGATGATCAAAATAACCTGAGAGGAACACAGTGATGGAACAAAAAGCAACATTAGTTCAGGTCAGATCACCAAACATTGCCAATAAGATTAGTAATGTAGCACACAAAGGCTGAAAGAAAGATTACTATGCAATGATTAGTTCAGAGGACTCTGCAGAAAACAATGACCCAAAGGTAAGAGCAGTTCTGTTTTTCATTCTCCTGGTATCCCAGCCAACAAAGCAGAAAAGCATATTTACCTAATGTGGTTGATCATATTTCCTCGCACTGCAGAAAAAGAAAAAAGAATTAAAATGTATGCAAATAGCTGTGTAATTGGTAGAGAAGTGCCTAATGCTAATATTCATAATAATATTTGATTTGGATTTGAGAGACCAACATTTAAATAATAATGTAAATATTATAAAGAAGAAAACTCCATGTGATGAGAAAAGCATACAAAGATGCACGTTTTTCACATGAGCAAAAAGGAAATCCAGGGTGTTGCCTTTTCTTTGTTTTATTTGGATATGTGGTGTGGGTCATGCTTGATTATGTGTGTACATAGCCTTTGGTGCCTGGCAAGAGAGCCCAGCCCAGAGTTGTATTGTTAATTTGTATCTTAATTGATGGCAAGAAGCCTCAGATCCTATAGGCCTCAAGGAAGGGCATACTTATAATTTGTCAGAGCAATCACTCCTCTCCCCCCCCCCCCGGGCTGGTTTGGAGGAAGTTGTGCCTGGCTTTCATTTCTTGGAAAATTCCATGTGCAGTCACACCTTGCTTGTGAACAAAAGTCAAATCTTGAGAGCTTCCTGACTTGAAGTAAACAAAGTGCTTTCAAATGTTTTGTCCTTGATGGTGTTTCCTACTCTTTGTACATCTGCGATGGCTCTTCTTCATAGCCTTCATTATTGACACAAAAGAAGGGTCCCTCAACCCAAGCTTCCTTCACCAACTCCTTGGTTAAATTCAAGCAAAGAGTTAATTGCACCACTGGCCTCCAGAGCTAGCTGCCACATCACTGGCAGGGTGCAAAACAATAGAAGCCCCTATTTAGGGCTAGGAATGAGCAATAATTTGCCACCAAGTCAAAAAGGAAGATTCCTTGATGAGTTCACCTTACAAAAGATTCCATAGAATTCCATGGGTAGAGGTGTTTATTTCTGGTGAGCAAGATAGGATTACAGCCCTAGTCTTAATTATGAGTAAAATAAATAACACTATTATCCATGGGTTAAAAAATAAAAAGTATTATAAACTGGGTGACAGGCCCCCACATGTCTTTGTTCTTCATTTCTATTCCTGCTGCCTTGCTGTTGCTATGGTCATTCTTTGACCCACTAATGCTGTGTAAAGCACTGCCAATCCAGGCACTATCCAAGAACCCTGTGCCAAGTGGGCACCCAGGACTGGTAAAAAAAATCTACTCCCCTTTCCAACTTTTTCCCTTCTTCTCCATTTTCCTTCCTTGAGCACAACTGAGAAAACTGCTACTTCAGTGACTGCTGGGCAAGAACTCTTCCTGTATGAGGTCATTGTGCTAGCATGTGCTTTGGCAACTATCCTTTTGTGGGCTGCCTCATAATGTGCCCTCCCAGGAAAGCAGCTTCAGCACTCTTGCCCAGCTTTGTTCCCTACAACTAGCTATGATTACAGTTTAGTCTCTGGGGTTTTTTTTCCAAGCCCTTTCTGCCTTTTTTGTTCTGCTTTCAATTCAGGAGCTTGCATGCTCTTGGTCACGTGATTCCACCTATATCTTGCACAAAAATATTAAAATAGGACCTGCAGTCTGAAGTAGAAAAATCCAGAAATCTACCAACTCAGCTCTCACTCCTCCTCACCCTGTTTGCTGTGTAGATTAGACCCTAGACTTTGTCAGTGATAACATAACAGCTCTACAACTCGGTCCCAGGCAAGAAGGTTCAGACTCAGAAACCAGCCCAAGATCAGTGTCCTTACAGGATCATATACATCGCAGACACTTGCCCATAAGTCGACCCCACAGATAAGCCAAGGGCAGGTTTTGAGCCATCAATCTTGGAATTTTCTATGATCCTCAGATAAGTCGAGGGTTAAACTTAGGGGGGTGTCTGACTATATTTGTCTGATTTTACCTGAGGCCAGATCTTGAAAAATAAACTACCACTAATTGTTACCTAAGAACTGTAGTCTCTAATTTATAGTAAAAGAAAAGAAAAAGATAGTATAGTAAAAGAAAAAGATACATTTTTATTCTTTTTAAATTCTGGTCTTCACCACCTTTTTGTAAACATTATCAGAGTAAGTGCACTGTTAACAACACACCAGTAAAACAGTGGTTCTGAACCTGGTATTCATGTACTCCCAGGGACACTCAACAGGACCTTTAGGAAAAAGAATGGAATAATGGCAGAAAAAGGCAGGTCGTGCTCCAGAATGCCTTGCAAGACAGGAATGCCTTGCAAGGACCAGCAAGGCAGGAAGGGGGATAGCTAGTTGGCTGTGAAAGCCCCACCAACAGCTAGTTTTTGGTCATCAATTCATCTATGAACCAGTGATTGAAAACCATCACAGTAAAAAAGCTGAAATATAATATGAAAAGTGATCAATCACCCAGAATTTCTCAGTACACTTCTGGTGCAAAACAGTGCAAAGGCAGTCTTCTGTTCCTCAAACAGATGAAAAGAGAAAGTATGTGATGAATACATGAAGTCTGGGTTTTCAAAGAGAGATGAGGGCTTGTATTATTACAAACATTTTGCTAATAGGAAGGCTGCAATTTATGGAAATGGGCTGCCAAGGGATATGCCAGTGAAAAAGGTTGAACCATGAATCAAATCCACCTTTAAGGTATCTGGTTTGTTAAGCCAGAAGCTCTATATACAACCCATAACACATAACTGAGAGTGTACAATTCAATTCACTGCAGAGAGATGCAGCTGCATATATTTGCAGCCCTTTTTACTCAGAAGTAAACCCACTGCTTTCCATGGGTGTTATTCTTAAATAATGGTGCACTATTTAATTGTAGCCTGGGACTTTGCTTCAAATGGAAAGGAGGATCCCATCCTGGTGTTGAAAAAAGCAGACCTGCTTTGCAAGCATTTGCAAAAGGGAACAAAGGAAGGAGAATAAAAGGTTAACTTTGGCTGGAATTTCCCAGTTGCTGTAGAAACAAATGATCTCTGCAGTGCCTGCCTGCTGCTCAGAAAGAAAGGAAACTTTTCAGAGTTGAAAGGCTCTGCCCTCTGATTGACCCGGAGATCAGGCAAAGTGATAATTTGAACTTGATTACTTGCCAAAAATTTTACATACTATAGGCGAGTATCTATGGTAATTCTTTTCCTTCCTTGGGCCACCTGACCAATGCTGAGCTACTATCAATAATACCATTCACTGGACATCTGCTATGGTGGTACTGAAGCAAGTCAATGGGCATAGCTCCCTTTGTTGGTAAGTTACCACGGTAGCACAGGAATAAGGTGCCTTCTGAGGTCAAGACGCCTTGAACCTTTTGTGTTCATGTCAATACTGTATTCATGCATCCAAAATTCATTAAAAAGATGCCAAATCTTCTAAAGTTTTTGGTTCTCTGTTCACTTATGCCCCAATCTTATAATCCGCTGCCATAAGTTTTGGTTTGGTAGTGTGAAATCCAAGCAGCTATCTTTGCACTTCAGGGTTGCCTCATTGAATCGGCTAAGGGAGGCTTGGTGAGGATTGTGGGTAGTATGGGGTGGGGAGTGGACCAGGCAGGGGATGGATTGAGGTCAGGAGGGAGTAGATCTTGAAGCAGTGGGTCAAGTCAAAATCCTACCTCCTTTTTCCTGGCCCTTGGATTTATTTCACCTATCTGTTGTAGGTCTGAGGAGACTCATTGGTGGCCATGCAGGCTACAGATAAATAAGTAAAAAAGATTTGTACTTTCTTCCCCTTGGTCATCTAATCACTGTTCCCCATTGCATGCAGCATGCATGCTACGAGCTGGCAGGGAATAAGACTGGGCTGTTAATCTTATATTTGTTTAGTGTTGCCATCTCAGCAATATTCCAAATGTTAGTAATCCACACTTTAGTAGTTTGTGTAACTGAATTTTGCCATGTTCTTGCCATTACAGCCTCTAAAAGACTCTTGTCCATGCCTTTTTGATTGAGCATTGGCAGCCAAGGCTCAATAGAACTACTATTGTGAAAATGTCATTAGATTGCTGCACCCAGTCCTGCCCTTTCCCATGTCCTTAAAACTCAGACAAAGGGATTAAGTGATATGAATCCTTGTCCCCAGCAAAAGCTGTGATACTGATAGCTATACTTGCATTCTAACCGTTTAGGAAAGTGTCATAACAGCAGCTGGCAAATGGGAAAATGCCAAATCTAAGTGAGTGCCTTGCAGGTCAATATGATTTACAGCGCTCCTTGCAAATGCAGTTAGCAAAAGAAGTATTGCCGCATAAACAGAGTGAAAACACAACAAAATGGCCCAACTCTCCCTCAGACATGGGACTCGACAATAAGTCTCTAAAATGCTTCTCTAAGCATATCATGCAGCTGTCAATTCATAAGAAAAGGTTTGTTGCAAGACAGCAAAGATATAAAATGACGAGAAATGGGAAAGGAAAAGAGAAGAGATTCTTGATATCTAGGAATATTAGGTGCAGTATTGTCTTTACCCCACAGCTGGCTGCATTCCAAACAACACTAAGGATAACAACTCTCTCTCTCTCTCTCTCTCTCTCTCTCTCTCTCTCTCTTTTAAAGCACTATCAAATTTGCAATGGCTGATGTACTTCAGTATCTTGGCACCATCAAACCCTAATTTTGCATTAAAAAGGAAAAAGGAGGATGCTCAAAACATGCCCTAGATTTTATTTTGATTAACAACACACACACACCAACTGGTGTCTGACAACACTTTAATAATAATAATAATAATAATAATAATAATAATAATAATAATAATAATAATAATGGTATTTACAGGTCCAGCCTTGTTATACACCTTTTTATACACAGATTTGACTCAACACGAATGGCCCCTGCAAATGAGAAGGAATGTGCTGATCCCTGGAGAAGGGGGAAAATGCACCCCTTTAAAATCAGTTTAAAAAACTGAACAGTCCTTTAACAACAGCCTCCTTAATGAGAGAGAGAGAGAGAGAGAGAGAGAGAGAGAGAGAGAGAGGGCAGCTGGCTGACAATCCATCAATCCTTCTCTTTCCAGGCGATCCCTCCCATCCCCCTGAACATGTGAAAGAAAGGTGATTACTTTGCATTGGTGAAGGGAGGGACTGAGTGAAGCGCCTTTCTTTCTAAGTGCTTGGAGGACTACTGATTCTTGGATTGTGGTCTTAATGACTCTATCTTGACATCACAAAGGTCTGCAAGGCTGTTTTTTAATCACCAGAGCAAAGAAACTTTGTTTTTTAAATTGATTTGCTATAGTGAGTTTTTTGCCATCCATGTGAGTGCTTGGAACAGAACCTATGCTAATAATGAGGCTCAACCTGTATATATCTTTCTAGCCATTGGATTGCTCCTTTGACTTTGTTCAAGGTGATCTACATGGGCAGGCTTTCTCTAAACCCCAGAGGGGTTTTTTACAATAAACAAAGAAGTTCTGTCTCTCAAGAACACACTACTTTCTAGCTGGACCTTTTTTTGTCTGGTCTTCATTCTGGCCATGTTGCCTCCCACACTGACAAACAGCTACAGCCAGCTTCTTGTCTCCCACTGAAGAAAGCTTCAGCTCAACTTGTCAGTTTCAAAGTCTTGCCACACACCAGCAATCATACCAAGAAAGCAGAACTCTGAGCACTTAAAATTATAACCTTGAGTTAAATTTGGGTCATATAAATACTGGCATGGCTTCCCAATTCGACATAACTTCTCTGATGCCAATGCAGCCATGTCAACAGGGCACATGCTGCATCCCACTGAGGAGCTGCAAGTTCCAGAGTCCTCCTTGAGCCAAGGAAATATTTGTTTCCTTGTCCCAGGGCAATCCCCTGCTGCCCTGCTGTGTCTACTCAGGCCTGTGGCAGCAATTCTGTTGCAACAAGTCTGAGTGGATCTAGGCAGATGGATTGAGACAGGGAAGGTGGACAGGATATTAGTGGAGCTATTGCCCCCTCTTGCCCTCGACACACCCCGATTCCCTGCCTGGGTCCTTGCCTCCTTCTTCCCCCTGTCTGCTGTGTTCTGCCCACTGCCTGTCCCCTTTGCCAATTTACTGTTGCCAGGGCTCCCACAGTGGCCACTGTCATCTGGCCACTGCCACTCAATATTTGTGGAGGCAGCCAGGCTGCACTCGATGGGCCCAGTCCTATCTTCTCCACCACCTGTCGATGCAGCACCCCCACAATGGTGACTGCTGCAACCTATGATGGGGGGCACTCCAGAAGGTCTCATCTATCTATCTATTTTTTTGATTCGATTTGATTTGTAATCCGCCTTTCTCCCTGGAGGGCACCCAAGGGAACAATTGTTCCCTTATCTAGAGGTAAGCCTCCACAGTGCAAGTGTGTCTACTCGGACATACGGCCGCCATTTTGCAGGTACAGGTCTGTGTTGACCCACACCACAGGACTGGGCCTGCAAAGGGAGCTAAGACATCAGTAGCACTGGCACTGCCAATCTTGCCCTTCTCCTGGGCCCTCATTCACCCACCCCTGCCCTCTCCCTGCCCTTATTTTGCCCTCTCCCTATCACCCCCTCCTGCTTCTCCAATCATCTTAAGAACATAAGAACAGCCCCGCTAGATCAGGCCATAGGCCCATCTAGTCCAGCTTCCAATATCTCACAGTGGCCCACCAAATGCCCCAGGGAGCACACTGGCAAGAAGGCACAGGCCTTCCCACCAGCACTCCTGGCAGTGTGCATTTCTCGTAAGTCTGTTACAAGGAAGTAACAGAAGACATATTAAATACATTTCAGTTTAGCAAGCCAATAGAGAGAAGTGGTGTCTGCTTCCTCTTCATCTATTTGTCCACCTGCTGATGAGATTGAACTGAAAGGGAAAAGCCAGAGAGCATGTAATTGGCATTGGTGTCACTCCCTGTCCTTTTGGCTGGTGCAAATTGGCTGACTGCTCATGCGTTCTGCTCTACAAGGGAAGAAGTGGCAACAGATCCTAGCAAAAAGCTTTCTTCGATTGTCTCTCCCTTTTGTTTTGCCTGTTACAAGCTAGGCAAAGTTGGATATGGTGCTTATGGAAAGAGCTTTGCATATTGTGTAATAAAAGTCAGAATTTTGTTCCAGGCTACCTAGAATTCTGTGGAAAAAAAAGAATTCTGTGAATTATGGAAACTAATTATACGACTTATCAATTTTGTATTATTTCTCTTACTTTGCACAATAAATTTTGCACTGATTACTACTCTGCATAATGTATTCCACTTCCATTAGTTATCAGGCATGGCACAGAACTCTGACAGAGGTCAGAGTTCTATGCCATCCCTGGAAATTCTATTCAGCAACTCTTCTCGTTGGTGGCATTTCATGAGAGATTACACATATATTCATACCTGTAAGCAGGGCCACCACATCCATAGGCCACCTCATCAGTTGCATGGGGTTGGTCATGCCATGAGCTCTCACACACCCATGAAAGGAGAATAGCTTTACGATTCCCTCTTCCAAATTCTAGGACCTGTACAAATAGGGCTGGCCCATCCATGAGGCCAACTGAAGCCGTCCCCTCTGGCAATAAATTGGGAGGTGCCCATGTTTGGGAGGTGTTCAGCTACTTGCCTCCGCTGCTTCTCCTTCTACTTCCTGGTTTAGAAAAGGAAGAGTAGGGCAGAGAGGAAAAGTGGAGGTAGGTGCTGAGCTAGAACATTGGAGAGTGGGAGGGGCAGAAGTTAAGCACATCATTGGGGAGGGGAAGCAACATTTTGCATGCTGTCCCAGGCTTGAAGAGGTCTTGGACCATCCCTGAATAGATAGAGGAAAGTTGCTTTAAAAAAATGAATTGCTGTTGTAAATTTAGTGCAATGCAGAAATGGGACTCATATCCTGAGCTTTTCAGCAAACTACTATTTTGTCTTTGAAACAGCTTTGTATAGCTTTGAAAGGCTATAGCTCTGTGCTAAGATAAGTCTCTGGTAGTCCAGACAGAAGGAAACAATATGAAGTACATCTAACAGTGCCATAACCTATGACTGAGTGGTCCGGATTCTTGCTGTGTGTGGCACAAAAGGTTGCTATATGTCACTGTGCCGGTTCACGTTTTAAGCAGCAGCTTCAGTATTCAGAAGTATGGGCTTCAAAAGTGGCACTTTGCTTAGCATTTCAGGAGATACTACAAACATGGCATTTAAAGATGCTTCATACCTTAATTTCTTTCTCCTCCTGCTGTTTTGGGGCTTTCATTTGCTATGAAAACGCCCCCAGCATGTGAAGAAGCAGTGGGAAATGCAATACTATTCTTATTTTTAACATCACACTTTTATTTGCCATGTCTGCCAAATGCAGGCCCCCTCCAGCTTTCTTCCTTTCTTTTTTTCTGTTGCTGTAACCATAAATTAAAAATAAGAGTGTTATTTCACTTGGTACCATTTGCCTCCATGCATGGTGGGTAGAACACTAATTTGTGTGCTGTTAACATAGGGATCTGTGGAGATCTGACAAATTTCACCAGTTACATTAACACTCTTTGGGCTTTCTTCAGAGTTCTTCAGATGTTTTGCTCCAATGCCGATACAAAACTTCAAATTCATCTGTACTCGATTTGCATTGAAAGCAGAAGGGCATAAATACACTAGTACTGCAATCCTATACCCAACTAGCACCAGCATCCCTGAATATTCATTCCTGGGGGGAGACATCATATTCTAAGACCGTGCAACACAAAAGGGAGAGGAAGCAAGAGTGCTGTTTGCACAGCCCTCCCAGTAATTCTACCAGTGTCCATAGAAACCTAACACCACCCACCAGTCACAGGGCAATAGCTGTTAGTTAGGTATTAGACAGATGTTCAGGGATCACTCTACTCAAGGCCAACACTGGTGACCAGGGAAGTGTTGCTAGGGTGAAACAAGCAGGGGGTGGTAGCAGGTACCGGCCCCCAGGAACAAGTAACACAATGGCAGACACTGTCCGAATCATGGGTATGCCCCCATGACACCAACACAAGGACCTAATGTGGTGCAGATAGCAAAGAGACAAAAAGCAAAGAACTGCCACAGGAATCTCAAGCAGGAATCTCAATCTCAAGGAATCTTATGCTAGTCACATAAGAAATTCCCCTTCAAATGTGGCAGACCAAGCAAAAGAAGATAGGTCCCTTGACAGACAGGAATGTAAAATAAACACATACACTTACCCATGGCAATGTTACAGGGTACATGATAGTGCAAAATGGAAGAGGAAAGAGAAGATAGGCAATAGGATAGTAGTGTCTTGGGATATTAGCATCCCTAAGTGTCATGTGTGGTATTCTCCTGGGGCAGAGTTGCTGCAACTCTGCGGTGGGGCTTACTCCCAGATAAGTGTGTCTAGGATTGCATCCTTAATTACATTGTGACCTTTATGTTTTGCCAAATAGGTCAGCTAACTAGATATTTCCCTAACTATGTATTTTCTACGCTGCAGTTTCTCATTGAAAATCAATGCTTGTGTTCTTTCAAAATCCAATATATGGATATTGATTACTTTAAATTACAGTTGCCACAGTGAATTTCACTGAAAGCAAAAAGTGGAGATGTACAAAACCTACCTGAGAAATTTCTTTACTCTTATTGAAACTTTTTTTGCTCCTGATGAAGTTCTTCAGATGTTCCAAATTTGCCTTAAAATTTCACTTTAGGTGAACTGTGCTGACCCTAGTCTCAGGCTTTATTGTCCAATGTGCAGATGATTTCTTCTCCAACTCCAAGCTCCCTGGTGAGTGGGAGATGATATTCACAGCACAGCATGACAATCATGCAAATTGCAAACCCACAATCATGGTTTTGTGGGTTTCAGGAAAGGATGTATGGCTGTAGAACGCCTTAGTAAATTTTGCTGGTTTCATTTACTTTAATTTACAGTGCTAGTTCCCAGCCATATCAACTTAGCCCACCCTGAGAACAGTTTCTTTACAAGTCCCTAACTCACAGTAGAACATGCAGTGCTGGCAGTTCTGCTGGCTGTTGCTGGGGGCCAGGGCAAATTCCTGCCCTGGGCCTCCATGGTGCCTCTCCCCTTAAGGTGCATTAGATGCAACTCCTGGGTTTAGCGGATCAGCCTGGACAGGTGGGCTCTTTGGTGAGTGTGGGCCCTTGGCCAGAGCCCAGGCTGGTCAATCCCTGATAGTATCCTGAATGATGGCAATGGAATACCCAAAGCACACCTTGATTAACAATCTACATTAATGTTTTCTGTAGTTTTCAGGTATAGACATGTGCAAAATATCTAGCATTAGACAAAGGTGTAGATAAAAGACATACATTTTTATTTTTGTTACATTATATACCTTTGTAGCTTTTCTTTTCAATAAGAGTTACACTTTATCCTTGATCCTCACCTTTGTGATCCCCTCCTTTTTCAGGACAGGAAGACAGTACCTAAAGTCTAGCAAATAACTCTGACTTGGTAAGTGCATATCCTGCTAGCCACTGATACCCTGCTATCTATAATGGTGTTTTGAAATCACACCCTATCTATCGCTACACCATGCTTATCTTTTTCCCCCAATGAGTAAACAAAAAAAGAATATTCAGAAATATTACCTCACTCTTAAAAGGAAAGAAGCTTCTAAGCTCACAACAGTGAGTTTTTATAAGGAAAACCAAGTGGGAGAAATTCACAAATAGGTGTACTTTTCCTCTTTCTGCATTATAACTTCTTGCATCTGCCTACTGTTACAATATTGGAGTTCATCCACTGAATACATAACAGGGGAGAAGTTTTCAAACTGTGTCCCAGAGGATCCCAGGGTTCCTTGAAACCTGAACAAGGAAAAGATCAGTAACAACCTTCCTTAAAATACATTTTCATGGCAACTGACCTTACTTGGCAACAAAAAGAAGCAAGGCAGTTTGAGGTGTGTTCTGGCCATCAGTCCACTCATAAAGAACAACGGCAAAGACCAACATGCCCAGGCAACACCCCTTGTGAACTGACAATTGGGCACATTTTAATATAATTAGAAGTATTTAATACATTTATGCATTGGTTTACAATTAAACAAACTCAAAGTGACTTCCAAACATAACACTTCCAAAAAGAATTGGGAAACAATGGAGTAAGGTGGGGGTAAGGAGTCCTGAACCAGGACACCTCCCCCCCAAGGGCATCCCATTCATCACAAATTGGGGAAGGTAGAAAGTTGGTGTGAGTGGAAGGGTACTTACAGCCCATTCACTGCCGCCCCCAGCCTGCTGTCTCCATTTTGGCTCTTACTATAAAGTGTAAGAAGGGGGTGGGGAAGGCTTATCCCTTTCCCTTGGCATTAAGCACTACCACCACCACCTCTTCCTCCTCTACTAGAGAAAGTGGCAGGGGAAAAAGTGTTGAAGGCAAGCCCTCCCCATCCTCCTTCCAGCACCCAGCAGTGCTGATGCATCCTTCTCCTCCTCTAATGGCCAGTGGAGGGAATGACAGGCACCCAACATTCTCTGTGGTCATTAGAAGAAACAGCAGCAGCAGGACTGGACACTGAGGGCACAATCCTAACCAGGTCTACTCAGAAGTAAGTCCTATTTTGTTCAATGGGGCTTAATCTCAGGAAAGTGTGGGCAGGATTGCAGCCTAAGTGAGAGAGATGAATGGGGGCCTATCTCTAAAGCAGGGTTGGGACGGCTTAACTCTCTCCCACAGCATCGTGCTCTTGCTGCCACCGACGGCTGCAGACGAATGCTGACCTCCCAGGATTCCCCTCACCATTATGAGAGGAGGAGGCAGCAGCACTGGACACTGAAAGGAGGATGAGAACAGCTTACCTCTTCCCTCAGCATCCAGCACAGCTGCCCCTTTCTTTAGCATCCTTCCACTGGCCATTGGAGGAGGAGGTGATGGTTGATGCTGAGAGAGAGAAGTAAGTTGTCCCATTCATGTCTAGTGCTGCCACTGCTACCATGTTCTTCACTTCATCAAATGGCTGATGGCGGGAATGCTGAGAGTCCTCTTCAGCCATTCCAGGAAGTGGAAGTGACAGGGTTTTACTCTCCTTGTAATTCCAATTAAGGACAACAGTGAAAAGATCAAAATTGACATGTCCTTTTGAGAGCCATGATGTTCCTATAAGACCTTGGAGGGTGTAGGGAGGAGAAAAAAAGCATAAAAGCCCAACAATGGCAAAATCTAATATCAGGAATGTCCTTTTAAGAGATTGGAGGAAATGGGGAAACAGCTGTAACAGATATGAGTGCAGGGAATTTTTACGTCTAGTTCCTCAAAATGTTGATGGCTTAAATGTGGAGAAACATATAACAGGAACCTCTGTATTAGAAAGGGTTACCTAGGAAGTTGCCTTATATTCAGGGATTTCCCAGCCTGCCCCTTGAACCCACAGTTCCATGCACTGTGAAAGCACCTAGTGCAGCATTAGGGGACAGGTGGAAGGGTGCCCAAGGGTCCCAGGCCTTTGTCCTAGGGCCTCCAACAACTTGGCCCCAGTACTACTTGGCCCATACAGGTCAGTTGTTGGGTGGCACTGGCTTTCAAACAGGAGTCTTTCCTCTCTGCCTTATCTGGAAACCCAATCCTGGGTTCTTCTGCATGTGAAGCACTGGACTACTATGAATGAGCTGCAGCTGTTTCCTTAAAGAGATTCCTGAAGACTGTAAGACTGAAAAACTCTCCAATATGCTACTTCTTTCCTTGCATTTTGCAAGCTGACATTTCACATTCAGGGTGAAGCTAAAAGGTCAGACATGGTGCATTCTCCCAACACATACCTTGAGAATGAGAAATCAATTTTTTCTTAGTATATGTGTTTTACCATATATCTATGGACATGTATGAGTTAGGGTGACAAATGATTTCAGCTGTTGACAAACAAGCAGCTGTTGCTGTGTCAGTTCTCATGTAATAAAAAGTACAAAAGAAGCAAGTTAATATCTTTTATTGAACAAATAGTATCTTTCATTTCAGAAACAGAGTAATTTTTACTATCCTAGAAGCCCTATTCAGACATGGGTAGTATAGCTGCTATCATCACCTGCATGATTATGCATGTGGCCCCCAATCTACCAAGAAGATTGGAGGATAGCAAATGTCACGCCTATTTTTAAAAAGGGAAAGAGGGGGGACCCAGGAAACTATAGGCCGGTCAACCTAACATCCATACCGGGTAAGATGGTGGAATGCCTCATCAAAGATAAGATCTCAAAACACATAGACGAACAGGCCTTGCTGAGGGAGAGTCAGCATGGCTTCTGTAAGGGTAAGTCTTGCCTCACGAACCTTATAGAATTCTTTGAAAAGGTCAACAGGCATGTGGATGCGGGAGAACCCGTGGACATTATATATCTGGACTTTCAGAAGGCGTTTGACACGGTCCCTCACCAAAGGCTACTGAAAAAACTCCACAGTCAGGGAATTAGAGGACAGGTCCTCTCGTGGATTGAGAACTGGTTGGAGGCCAGGAAGCAGAGAGTGGGTGTCAATGGGCAATTTTCACAATGGAGAGAGGTGAAAAGCGGTGTGCCCCAAGGATCAGTCCTGGGACCAGTGCTTTTCAACCTCTTCATAAATGACTTGGAGA
Organism: Tiliqua scincoides; assembly: GCF_035046505.1. Classification (NCBI taxonomy): domain Eukaryota; kingdom Metazoa; phylum Chordata; class Lepidosauria; order Squamata; family Scincidae; genus Tiliqua; species Tiliqua scincoides. Next base: position 123,983,867 of record NC_089823.1, on the reverse strand, counting down.
CAGGGTTGAGCAGTGAAGTGGCTAAGTTTGCAGACGACACCAAACTTTTCTGAGTGGTGAAGACCAGAAGTGATTGTGAGGAGCTCCAGAAGGATCTCTCCAAACTGGCAGAATGGGCAGCAAAATGGCAGATGCGCTTCAATGTCAGTAAGTGTAAAGTCATGCACATTGGGGCAAAAAATCAAAACTTTAGATATAGGCTGATGGGTTCTGAGCTGTCTGTGACAGATCAGGAGAGAGATCTTGGGGTGGTGGTGGACAGGTCGATGAAAGTGTCGACCCAATGTGCGGCGGCAGTGAAGAAGGCCAATTCTATGCTTGGGATCATTAGGAAGGGTATTGAGAACAAAACGGCTAGTATTATAATGCCGTTGTACAAATCTATAGTAAGGCCACACCTGGAGTATTGTGTCCAGTTCTCGCCGCATCTCAAAAATGACATAGTGGAAATGGAAAAGGTGCAAAAGAGAGCGACTAAGATGATTACGGGGCTGGGGCACCTTCCTTATGAGGAAAGGCTACGGCGTTTGGGCCTCTTCAGCCTAGAAAAGAGACGCCTGAGGGGGGACATGATTGAGACATATAAAATTATGCAGGGGATGGACAGAGTGGATAGGGAGATGCTCTTTACACTCTCACATAATACCAGAACCAGGGGACATCCACTAAAAAATTAAGTGTTGGGCGGGTTAGGACAGACAAAAGAAAATATTTCTTTACTCAGCGTGTGGTCGGTCTGTGGAACTCCTTGCCACAGGATGTGGTGCTGGCGTCTAGCCTAGACACCTTTAAAAGGGGATTGGACACGTTTCTGGAGGAAAAATCCATTATGGGGTACAAGCCATGATGTGTATGCGCAACCTCCTGATTTTAGAAATGGGTTATGTCAGAATGCCAGATGCAAGGGAGGGCACCAGGATGAGGTCTCTTGTTATCTGGTGTGCTCCCTGGGGCATTTGGTGGGCCGCTGTGAGATACAGGAAGCTGGACTAGATGGGCCTATGGCCTGATCCAGTGGGCTTATGTTCTTATGTTCAAGTATCGCATTGCTTTTAATACCAAAAGCCTGCACTGAGACAACCTCCTTTCAACACAATTGTCAGCAAGAGTGCAAGACAGCTGGGCATGGAGTGGGCTGAAGGTTACTGAACGGAGACTTGGGCAGTGTGGTGTCACCAACCCTATGCATCTGCTCAGAAGTAAGGCCTATTTGTTTAGTGAGACTTACTTTCAGGAAAGTGTGTATAGGATTGCATCTTTCACTGTTTGTCTGAAGAGACAAATGCTGTACTTAGGGACAGACCCTCCCCATGTTCAATAATGCTGGGCACCTAGCATTCTTATAGCCCAAAGAACCAGCAGCTCTGAGCACCCATCACTGACAAACCCAGTCTGTGCCAGCAAATGTAACATAGTGGAGGGAGTGGGCCATGGGCAGTTTGGTGCATGGTGGGGAATGGACTGGAGGGATTGGATCTCAGCAGCAAAAGCACACAAGGATTCCCCCTCTCACCCACATATACAGAGAGAATATACTGAGCGCAGCTTAAGTTTTCCCTGAAACTGCAACTTTTGGAGAGGTGGCAATTATCAGGAAAAAACTGAAGGGAAAGAATTAAAATTCTTCTCCCCCAACCCTGTGCCCTAATCTGACTTAGACCCTCCTTTGAATTCCACAGCTGATTTTGACCTTTAAAAAAAAACAAAAACCCAAGAGATCTTGATAATCAGAGAACCCTTCTATCTTTCATCTAGTTGCCCACTAAGGGTCCAATCCTATGCAATGCGTGCCAGCTCTCCACCAGAACTCACTGTCGCAAACATGCTGTAAGGCACATTTGCAGGGGTTAGTGTCGGCCCAGCACCTGAACTGGCCCAGCGTGAGCCCATGCTGGGAAAGTGCCGGAGGTCGGCGATCCATCACCAGGCTCTCCATGCTAAGCACCTGGTAATTCAGACATAGAGACAGACAGAGAGGTAATTCAGGGCATGAGGGGAGGCAGGGAAGAGAAGTTCCAGGGTGGGTGAAAGAGGGGGCAGAGTGGAAGGAGGCAGGACCCGTGGAGCTCAGCTTGTCTGAATTCAAAGCCCTGTGTTGGGCCTCATGGCCATTGATTCTGTGCTGGTTAAATAGCCAATGCAGAGTTGGGTAGCCCCATTGTGAGGCTGCTTCCCTTACTCAGAGAAAGGAGACAAATGTCCCCTTCCCCAAGGAACCACTGCCAGCTACCCAGTTATGCTTAGGATGCCACAGTAGCCATTTTGGCAGACCTGCGCATTGGGCAGCTCGTGATTGGGCTGTCAGATCCTTAAAAGAAGATCTTTAAAGTGCACATTCACTGTGTAATGCAGCCTTGCATTAGTACAAGAGCCTGATTTGGGCAACTAACTTAACACTTCAACATTTTTTTTTCTGCAAAAAGAAGAACCTGCTTAATAATGCAATGCTATGCCTGTCTACTCAAAAGTAAGTCCCATTGTGCACATGTGACTGAGGCAAGGGTTACACTACACTTTGCACACTGAGGTGCTGCAAAAATAATTAGCAATCACTTCCTACTGCTACGAGACTGTATCTTCTGAGGAGTGGGGTCTTGGAGGAATTGGCTCTTTGCCTTCCCCAATTTAACACCTTTAATAATCTGATAATGGGGAGAAAACAGTATGTTAATGAAATTTAGAAATGAAATTAAATGGAGCAGTATTACAGACACCACTGTGAATAGTGTACAAAGGTGACTGTGAGAGATCTGAAAAATAAGAGGAGCATGTAACTAGATTCTACCTGGGAGGGGGAATTGCAAAGAAATAGCCGCAGACAGAGAAACCAGTGAGATGTTCAGAGGTAGAAAAATAATTGTAAAACAAATTACTGACTGAGATCCTTGCAGGAGATGGCAGTTCCGTTCTAATCTCAGCACCTGGAAGTAAATATAACTGGAGTGAGGGAGAAATTTGGCATATTAAAGAAGCCCTAGTCCAATTTTACTAGATGGATACTCAAAGTATTTCTGCATATATGCATGTTTGGCCAAATTCCCTTTCCAAACTTGGTCTAGAGAACCTTAAAGTTATACCTACTTTAAGCTAAGTAATTCCCTTCTTCACTCAAAATAGCCCTAATCCTGCTGAAAGCACTACTGGACTCCACTACTAGGGTAGCTCACCTGCAGAGCTCCTCCTTTCTCCACTCTCCTGCCAGCAGCTTCTCCTACTGCTGCAGTAATACCTTTGTTCCCAGCAGCTCCTAGGCATGGCAGCCACACAGCAGTCTCCAGTAGCCTCCATTCATTCAGTCCATTGTCAATCTGTCATCTTTCCTCAAAGCTCCTTATTTTTCACAGTCTCTCCAACCTCCTTCCTTCTACACCCCTCACCCTCTCCTTTCTCCAGGTCCTACTTTTAACCCTGAGGCCTTGTTGCCTCCAAGTGGCAGCAGCTGGGCAGCACACTCACTGCAGTCTAAGGCCCTGGTTTTAACCCCATGCTTCCCAGATTTGCAAGGGACCACTGTTGATACCACATCCCATCTCCCTGAAGGATATTGCATATTTTTGTTACAGTACTGTAGGCCCAGTTAGTTAGCTAGTTAAGGGCACAATTTGAAGGTGTAGTTGGGCTGGTGCAAGTCTCTTGTGCCAACCCAACGTTGTCGCAAAAGTGCCGTAAAGCACTGTCATGCTGACGCAATTATACTTCGGCTGGTGCAAGGGACTTGTGCTGGACTCCCTGCACAAACAAGGGCCATGTGATGGGTGAGTTTGCACCGGCTGAGTTTGGCTGGTGCAGTGATCTGGTGAAGGTGTGGGAAGGGCGAAAAGGAGGCATTCCGGGCTGGGGGTGGGTGAGCATCCCTGGGGGTGGACGGGCAGGGAGCAGGAGGTGGGCAGACTGGGGCAGTCCCGGGCTGCCCAGATTTGCGCCGCCGATTGAGGTGGTGCAGATCTGAGTAGCCCCATTGGGACTGCAGTGGCTCTCCCCGGAGTAAGGACTGCAGTGGCTCTTCCTCTTGCCTTGGGGCAAGCCTCTGGCTGCCTGCAACTTGTGCTGGATACAGTGCAGGCCCACTGCTCTGTCTGCTTCAGTGCAAGTTAGGATTGCGCTGTAATTTATTTTATAATATGTCACACCTTTTTTTTTTAACAATATTCACCCAGAGAAACTTAAAATAAATAATTAGTAAACCTGATTCAGGTATTAACTACAAACCAAAATTGTTGTTACACAAATGAAACTTGGCGAGACTCAGGCTGACATGGTCCCTCCTTCCTCTTCCTTCACGTAGGAGGGAAAGAAATGTAAAGCTTCCAATCATGGATTTTCATCCAAATATAGCAAACTGTGATTCAAACTATTGTTAGTTAACAAACAAGAAATGCACTCCAGTGGTGTTGTAGGAGTGTCTGCACTCAGGGCAACAACACCCCCCCCCACCCACCATTGCAATGCCCTTTCCTTTTTAAGGATTTTCTCCTTTTTCTTTTCTAAGAAAAGGCATAGATTGGAACATTGCATTGATTTTTTTAATTTTTATCCCCCTTTCTTATAATTGTATCATTATCCCCACCTTCACCCTTGCATCCCTCTTCCTTCCCCACTGAGCCATTGAGCTGTGCTCAGTCCTAGGACAAACAATAGCCACTGCACACAGTCCTAGCACAAACAATAGATTTCACATCTGTGTGCATGATACATTTGCATGCTTGTTAAATGACAGCTAATTTATTTGGAGATTATTTGGGTGGACGGTCAGGAGCCTTTGTTGCAAGTAATTTTTGGCTTTTCATTTGAATAGACATGGTAGAATATGCTTCTGTGTGTATGTGCGTGAGTGCCAAAAATATGGCTAAAGACAGGCTGAGCAATTCCGACAATTTGAGATTCTCTGGCTACAAGCAAAATTTAGGCCTGGACTGTAGGCCCTGTGAACTCAGATCAGAGTTTTGCTCCCAGGAAAGAACTAAACATCAATCAATGGACAATAAATACCAATGGAAAATATCTAGCACTATAACATGTAGTGCAATAAACATCCTGATGGCATAAACAAACAACCCGACCAGGGACAAATGAGGCAGCCCACAATATGTCCCAGTATAAGGCCATGAAATGGTGGAAAGAAAGGAAACAAAAAATAACTCTGTACTGGCAAAGATCAAGAGGAAGAGAGGGGAGTGAAGCAAGCTGCCAAGGAGAGTAAAATCTGGGCCAAGAAAAACACGTGCGAAGAGACCCAAAGATGCTGCAGTTTGTGTATGCACCACAAACACCAGATTGTAACATGACGACATGCTCATCTTCCTCCCCTGCAGCAACTGCAAGCAGAGCATCAACTGTGGCCCATCCATAGACTGGTGTGCTCTCAAGTAAATGTGTATAGGACTGTTGCCTTAAATCTCCATATTAGGTACTAGCCAGATTAATGAGACTCACATTACAGCTGAAGCCTCAGCTATGATAATAATGGAATGGAGACTGATTTGCAATGGAGGAATCATCTGAAACATGGAGGTGAGAGTATTCCTAGTTATTGATCTGTGAACTGTAGCTAAGGGCAAGCACAGGCACGTACCAAGCAGTTAATGCACCCCACACCATACACATAGATGCTTTCCTTCCACAGTTGCAGACTTCCACTGGGTTCCACCACCACAGTTCTGCCCATTGGACTTTAACGTCCTTGGCTAGTTATTGCAGCATCTCATCATTTGGGGTCACTTTCTCTACTTTGTTGCCTTGCTTATCATTCTCATTGAAGTGTGTCCTTTATCAGTTTTCAGAGTTATGAAAAAAATTTCCCCAGATTTAGGCACCTGGTTAAGAAGCCAAACACTTGTACATTTTCCCTAATGGAAAATGGAAAATGCTTTACTGATCATAACGGTTGACTGGTGTATTTCATTTGTGTTCATTTACATAATTTGCTGAATGAACTACATATTTAATCTGTTGACCTTTACTCTTCACTTATCCCACATTTGGAGAGATGTAATCAACGTGCAGAGTTTGCCGAATGCCATTCTTATCTCCTAAAGTTTGCTCAGTCCTTAGCCCTTGAGGTATTTAGAATTCCATAGCATTCCCTTTGCGCCTTGCAGACACAAATAGTCCCTTTGCACCTTGCAGATACTTTCTAAATAAAAGGCCAAACCCTTCATACATCATAAAATATATTAATTTGGTAATGATTGCCACTTGGTCATGAAAATGGCTTGAATTTTACTCAGGTCACTGATTGGGGGGGGGGGGAATACAAATAGTTTGCCATTCATGGGCAAGCCACTTACAACAGATAGCCCCAGTAGTGGACACATTACAACCTGAAAGAACTTATATGGCTTGTTTTGGACTGCACAACACAACGGAGTCATTTATCAACAGGACTAACTGCCCAATCTTATCCCCTGTTTTAAGGCAGCGGGACCGTGTTGTAAAAGGTATGCAAAGTGGCAGTAGCATTAGAGCTGCTCTGTCATGGCCACAGAAACAAAAGTTCCCTTACTGTGAGGAGGCCTCAAGCAGTGTGCTCTTCTATGGCACAGCAGAGTATAGGATTGGGCAGTTAGACTTTTCTTTTTGAAATGAGGAAGCAAAAGTGGGTAAGCAAATAAGAATTAATTGATTCAATTATTAGGGTATGCTTAATTTATACACTATAAACAACTCAAAATTAATTCCCAGTAAATTTACAGCCCATATCCTATCCCCTGACAGCCCATAGCATGCAGCACAAGTGCTAGAGCTTGCTATGATGGGGGAGAGATCAGACAGCCCAGGACAAGCAAATAAAAATCATTGTTTCCTCATCATAGTCTCTCGGTCTCTAATGGGTATCCTTAGACCTATATCGGCTCTGATGGGAGTCAAGAAGTGGGTCTGGAAGAGGGGATAGGTTCTCTTTATCCATTAGTGTCACCAAGATCCTCCCCCTCCTGGCCCTGAACTCTCCTGGCCTGCCTTGAAGCATCCACAATCATCCACCTTCTGTCCCCACCATCACCTGCTCCAGGGAAGGTTTTGTGGGCTAGTGGTGCTATTTCCTTCCTGTCTTTTCTCCACACCATTCTCTTCCTCCAAGACCACCAAAGGAGAATGATGTGCTCTGACAGGGCTCTTGGCTGCCAGGCCATCCCATCCTCATCACATGTCTACACAAAGGGAACAGCTCTAGGGGTCTCTGTGCCAAAGTAGTCGGAGCCTCTGACCAATCAGAAGATGCACATAAAAACTATGAACTATGTGTAAATGCGTAGATAAGTCATTTGACACCTGGGGCCCTTAAATTTTTGTCACCCCATATGACATAATCAATCAATTATTTAATTATTAATTATATTATTAATTAATTAATTTATTATTAATTAATTCACTTTTTATACCACCCTTCCTCTGAGCAGCTCAGAGTGGTGTACATGGTTACTCCCCTTATTTTGTCCTCACAACAACCCTGTGAGGTCCTTGAGACACAGATAGTAATAGTCATGACATGAAATGAATAATAATAATAATGGCCAGAAAAGAAATGCAGTGAATATTTCCCCACAAGCAATGGATGAAATTCTGCATCAAATGGTATATAACATGATGGTATTATTCCTACAAGCCATGATTTCCAGAATTTTGGTCACTAGGGTGTCACCCTCCCCCCCAGAACGTCTAATTGGCCTGTTTTGAGTTAAGGCAGTGGTTCTCAAACTTTTAACACTGGGACCCACTTTTTAGATTGACAACCTGTACAGGACCCACTGGAAGTGATGTCATGGCTGGAAGTGGCATCATCAAGCACAATAAAATAAATAATTATAAATAATTAAATTAAAGAAAAACAAATAATTAAATAAGGGGAAGATAGCCCAGTGCCCAGTTCAGTGTAAATTCTTATATTTCAAGCATAGCACTATCAGGACCCACCTGGCTTGACAAGTCTAAAAACAAATAAAATGGACCTTACCAGCTGAAACCTGTTTTATTCTTTGGGGATGCTGCCTTCTGGAGCATTTACTTAGCTCCACTGTCATCAGATTGGGACCATGCAGCTAGCCTTGCATTCCCCTTTGCCTGACTTGACCAGCAGACAAGGCATGTTTGCTTACTCGCGAGTAAACGCGACTGTGTGGCTTACTTTCGCTTTCCATAGGGCTCAATACATTCGTCTGCTTGGAGGGAGGGATTTCCTTCTTGGGTGTTTTTGGGGGGCTACTTTCACTGAATAGGAACCATTCTGGTGTCATTGGATTCCTCTCAGCCCACCCTTTCCAATGACCTTTGGAAGGCACATTCGCCTACTCACAAGTAAACGCAGGATATGGCTCAGCTTCATTTTCCAGAGTTCCATGCATTTTTTGTTTCCTGTTTTCTGGCCATAACTTTTGATGGAAAGGAGATATTTCAATCCAGTTTTTTGCATTGCATTCTGTTGGAAATTCTGTGTCCAATGGTATATAGCATGATGGGGTTACACGTAACCTCCATGATTTTAGCAATGTTGGGGCATTTGTAGTGTCACCCCCCAAGGGTGGTATCTGGGGTGGACCACCCCCCACCCCTGCTAGCTACGCCACTGGTGTAAAGTATTTCTTATGAAACCTTAACCAAGCCTCTGCTCCTATGTATGTTGTATTGATAGCAACTAGCCTGGGTAGTGGGATATTTTACCATAGGAAGGGAGTGTTTTCCCTGATTACTTTCCTTTCTCCCTTCCCTTCAAGCACCTCCCACCCCAATACTTACTTACCAGAGCTGGAAGGTATCTGGAGGTCGCTGGTGTGTAGAGCTGGTTGCTCGTCACCTGACTCTTGGAAATTGCCATACACCACCAAAATGCTTGAACTGGCAACATATGGCTTCAATAGGATTGGGCCATAAGGCTAACCTATATTTTAGGACTTGCTTCAGAACTTTTTTCTGCCATTGAAATCTCATTTTACTCAGGAAGCCTCTCCTGATCTTGGCTCCCTTTGCATCATGGCTCCTGAAATGGATCACACTCAAACTCAGCAGATAGAAAATTGGTGCAGCTTCACCACAGACCCACAACTTTCTTAAAATCTTTCATTGTCTTGTGTGCAGTCAAATTGAAAACACCATTAATTTAGGTGACTTTTTTAACTGCCTTGTGGGAGGCTAGAGATCAGCCTCAGGCCTCCATCAAACAAAGGCCATTGATTTTCGTTTGTTGAATATGTGTGGGGGAGGAACAGTTGAAGAATAGGAGTAGAATAAAAGTAAGTATTCTTATTTCTATTCTTTTTTCGCACTGAGTTGTACACAGAAAAGCATTTCGTAAAAAGACTAAACTAGAGCTCAGTCTCAAGCAATCTGGAATTTGTTTGATGAATAAGGATAACATCTGCAAAGATCTCAAGTGCACTGTTCATTCACTAAAATTGAATAACTTTTTCCATAGACTTTAATGTGGATTACACCAGTGTCCAGTTATGTACATTTCTGACATCTTTGGTCACTACTATACTCAGTCTTCTTAAACTCTTGGAGGCTTCAACACCAAGCTCCTTTCACCAGCATCACATGCAACTCAAAATATATAACATGTTGTTCTCTGAGCCTTGAATGCAGTTCAGGTCCATATGAGCCCAGAAAGGGTTCCAACTGGACCACCACAGCATGCAGCTGAATGAATAAACATCTAATTGAACCATCAAAGTAGGGGCTATAGTTCATAGAGATGAGTCTATAAATTTCCAGAGTACTAAAAGAGGCAACTGAGAAAAAATGACCAGCAAAACATAAATATAAATCATGCACAAATTCAGTGTGGGTAGCGAATGAGGATCAGGCACTGTGTAAATCTAATAAATGCTATATTCAGTTCTTCAGTATACAAAAGAAAAAAAAAAAAAAGCTGGCATATAGTGATTAAAGGAAGTTGAACCAAACTTAGGAATTACTAGGAGGAGTAATAGAGTAAAGCTTAATACACATGCAAAAAAGGGATGTGGTATCCTGAGGTAATAGAGTGGACTGTGTTACTTTGGAGTTTAATGACACAGTGCTGTCCTGCACCAGCCTGTAAAGTGCAGTGCCACCAACACAGCATCCACTGCATTCTGAGGGCTGGCTAGGAACCAGGCTGTCTGGGAGAGGTAAGTAACAAAAACTTTTGCTTACCCTATCTGCAGCTCTCTGATTCCCTATGGCAGTTCTCAAAATTTTAGGGAGATTTACTCCCTAAGTAAGTCTTTGTGGGGGAGGGGCGAGGACAGCAACAAGATCCCCAGGATCACATTGCTAAGGGGGGTGAGGGATGGGGGAAGCTTTACACAAACTAGTGGGTCACCACCCAACAGTTTGAGAACCATTGCCCTATGGTCCTATGCCAGCTCTTTGGCTAGAGTAGATCTGTTTGGCTGAAGGGGGCATGTATGGGTCAGGACAGGGGCTCTGGATCTTCAGATGCCACTGCCACCAAGATATGCTCCATCCTACTCCCAATCCACCCACATCCTGACCCAATCCCTCCCTGATCCACCCCCACTGCCAGTACCACCCTGACAGCTGTCTGTGCAGTACTGCTGGTGGTGGATGGCTTCCAGGTTTTTACGCTGGCAGCAGCACACCACAGAATGGTAGTGAGGCCACAGTGCCACAGGTCTGCACCTTGCAATCTGCCAGTGTACTGCATGGAAGAGATTGAGTTCTAGTTTAGTCTTTTTTGAATGCTGTCCTATGGAAATTTCAGTGCGAGAGAGAGAGAGAGAGAGAGAGAGAGAGAGAGAGAGAGAGAGAGCATATGTGAGATGAACTGTTCAGTTTTCTACTTGCAAGATGATTTGTTTTACATAGGAGAGCATGTTACAAATGTGAATCCCAGTCTCTACTGTCTGAAATGACACACCTAAATACTGAGATTTTTGCCACTTCAAATTTCAAACTTATGTTGTCATTTCAGGATTAAACATGATTGAATATTTTGATATGGCCATCGACATTCTGGACCTATGAAAATGTAGTCAGGATTTGAGTTGATGTATTATAGAGCTGCCACCAAATCTCATTTATATATGATTTGAAGCAGATTTAGAGGGTTCTGAGGTCAGACAAAACATCGCTTGGAAAGTTAATGGAAAGAAAATGAATTTCATCTTCACATATATGCGACTTAGGGCCCAATCCTATCCAATTTTCCAGCACCAATGCAGCAGTGCCAATGGGGTGTATCCTGTAGTCATTTACCTTGAGGCCTATTTTTTCCCTTACCTTGAGCCTGGATTGTGGCTGCATCAATGTTAGAATGTTGGATAAGAGTGGGCCATTAGGTTGCAATCCAATATAGGCTTTCCGAAAAGTAAGCTCCATTGTAAGACATTGGAACTTAGTTCTGAGTAACCATATATAGGATTGCACTGTAAACTGGCAAACCTATGCACACTTTCCTGGGTGCAAGCAACATTGTATACATTGTAATGATTGTAAACATTGTAATGAGATCTCCAACATTTAAATAAATGCAAAAATTCTTTACAGTTATGTTCTTTACCTCTATGCTCCTGCGTGCTCCTGTGCTATGCTCCTGTGTGCTCTTTCTCCATGGTTTTTAAAGGAACAGCACTGAGTCTGCCAATGCTGCACTTGCATTCTCTTTTCTCCTTCAAGGGATAGCCCTGGATTCAAGTCAGACCTCAGTATACATGGAGGTTCTGTTCCCAGACACCCCGCAGATACTAAACCTGTGGATAATGAGAGGGTCCCTTGAAAGCCCTCCGGATGTAACTGGAAGTGCCTTCCAGTTGAGTCCAGAGATGTTTTGAGGCATGGGAGGGCTGTGTGCAACTACCGCACACCTTAGAATGTGTCCCAGAGTGTTCTGAAATGCACTTCCAGTTTTCTGTAAAACCAGAAGTGTATCTCAGAAGCCTCTGGGACATAATCTGAGGTGTGAGGTGGCCACCTGTGATCTCCACACTCCTCAGAACACCTTCTAGATGTGACCAGAAGGCACTTCTGGTCATGTCTGGAGGTCATCGAAGGGACAGTCTATGGATCTCATTGTCTGTGGGTTCTGTGAGTCCCTCCCAGAAGTTCGGCAAGGGCCTTCAGCCACAGGTTTGGAGCCCACAGTATGTCAAATCTGTGGGTTCTGAATCTGCAGATGAGGAGGGCCCACTGTATTTTATTTTGTCATTGCAATGCCCTCGTTCTCATTTTGGTGGAAGCAGGGGATACAGAAGTATAACTGGAGTCTCATGGGTTGTTCTTACAAATGAAGAACTGGAGGAACTTGATAGCCAGGCATTTGAGGAAGAAGATCATGATCAGCCAAACCAGACTAAGATCCCAATCCTGTGGTCCGCAATGCACCTCCGCGGCGTGGACCACAGTCGCAAACGTGCCGTAAAACACATTTAAGGGGCTTACTGCTGGGCTCCCGCCAGAGCTGGCTCAGCTCCAGCCAGCGCTGAGCCAGCATGCGGTGGGCACCCATGTTCCGTGGCTCAGCAGTCTCTGTGACCGCCAGGCTGCAGAACGGGAAAAGGGGGCGCAGTCGGGGACATGGGGGAGGCATTCCAGGGAGGGGGAAGGCATGGTTGAGAGTGTGGGGGGCATTTCTGGGGGCAGGGGAGAGGCGGGTCCGTGGAGCCGAGCTCCACAGGACCAGGGCACTCAGGCAGGGCTGCTCGCCCTACATGAGCGCCTTCACTTTAGCAGCGACCAAACAGTCGCCACTAAAGTGAGTAGTCCCATTGCGGGACTGCTTCCCTTACTCGGGGGGGACGAATGTCCCCTTCTCCCGAGGAACCTCCCACGGTAGCACGGGAGGCTCTGGATCCGGCGGGGGCCCTTGTGGAGCTGCCAGGTCCTGCAGCTCCAAGCAGCTCAGGATTGGGCTGCCCAGCTGCAATCCTAAGCACTCTTTCCTGAGAGTAAGTCCCATTGAACAAAATATGAGTTACTTCTGAGCAGACCTGGTTAGGATTGTGCCCTAAGGGTTTGACAGTTTCCATTCTCTGCTCCTTTTTTGAATGGGGTGATGGAATTGTTTCCATTCTCAGCCTCTCAAAGAACAAAATTGTCAAAGAAAGAAAAGTGCGGAAACATTGAATGCAAAGCTGCAGAAGAAGCAGCAGACTCAAGATGCTTTCTTCTGGTGGGAGAAACCAATCATGGAAGAGTCTCAGCCCAGACTTTCCAGTGGACTTTCTGCAGTTACAGTACAACTGTGCCCAACTGTGACTAGGGATGTTGATGAAGAAAGAAGTGAGGAGGCTGAGGACACTTCTTGCATCTCATTCACCACCTAATCTCCAAAGAGATACTTTTTCAATGTCACTTATTTTATGTGAAAATATTTTCAAAATGCTCATTTTTCATTGATGAAAAATTATGTTTGAGGGTCATTAAAATCATTACTGGTTCAAAATGGGTGGAGGTACTATGTTCTGGGTTGTTGTGAACGAATCAGGTTGTACCGATTTATGAATGTTCAGGACTGTACACCAATCTACATTTCCTATCCTTATCTTGTGGGAGAAAAATACCCTCTTTTAGACATATGTACAATCCCATTAACTGCTATTCGCAGTGTTTCTTATAGAGGGGATTCCTCTTTTTAAATTGTTTCACTATAAGTCCAAGTTTTCTGGTGCCTGACTCCAACTTAGAAAGGGGAACCCCCTGTATTTTCAGATCCCATTGATATCAATGGGAGAGAGTCACATTGAAGGTTTCTACTGAAATCAATAGGATCAAGGTAAGCCAAGTGACTGCATCATGTCAAGAAACTTTGCTGAAAACAAACTTATTTTAATAAAAACTAGTTACATTTCTTGCCACTGAGTTTCACCTAAAATGAAATGTTGAGGTACAATCAACATTTGTTGATGAAACAGCCCTTCAAAGAAAGACAAAGAGTTTACATAAGACTAAAAAAAAAAAATTTATTGAGCTGTGCACGTTCTTAGGTTGTACTTCTCTACCTGTGAACTCAGAACTGAGAATAATTTCTGTAAAAGCAGAATGCAAAGAAGAAACTATTTTCCCCTGCTTTAGTAACCATAGAAAATCTATGTGTTATAAGATCCTGCAATCCTATACACTTTCATAGAGTAAATCCCACTTTCATAGAGTAAATCCCATAGAATACAAGCAGACTTCTGAGTAGATATGCATAGGACTGTGTTCTTAATTACCTGCTATTTATTTAACACATGATGAAAAACAACACAGTGAGATAAGTCAACTGAAATGCAGAAGAATAACATATAAGGAAAACTCAGTAAGAAAATTTGCTTCTGATTCAACAATGCCAGCTTTTATTTCTTTTCTTTTTTGACAAAACGGACTCTGGACCTGGAAAGGTCAGACTATTTAATCAAGTCTAGAGGAAAAGAGCAAGGGAAGTGGTTCAGAATCCTGCTTTGGCTGAAGAAAAACAGCTTTCTCAAATGAATTTTTTAAAAACAGCAAACTGTGAATCTGGAGTCAGTCAGACTGTCAGGGCCAGCACAGGAGAACGTGTAGGAAGATTTATTTACTTTTTTAATGGATATTCTGCTCTTCCTTCTAGTTTGAGATGTAATATTGAATATTTCAATATATTATGTTTATAGAGTACAGTTGTAGACCACCTCTAAGAACATAAGAATTTTTACAGCTGAGCTAAATGTTCTATTCTGAAAATGTGGGAAAGATTGCAAATGAGAGGGAGCCAAAATCCTCTGATTTTCTTTTTGCTGTCAACAGTGGTTTTACAACAGTGCCAGCTGTCCTTCTCTCATTTTTTCCCCAGTTGTTCCCAGAATCTCCATTAGCATGATAGTACATGTGGTAGTATTGTTGCATTGAGGACGTTGTATTGCCCAGAGTGTGGGCAATTATGTGTTCTGTGAGCAGTTTGGGATAGTATTATGGCTGAGGTATTCAATCTGTGCATCCCACCTCCCTAGTGAGGCGTGGCTAGCCTCCAGGGGCATCACACGGCATCTTGGGGAGAGAGGTGGCCACAGCAGCTCTGCTCTGCTCTGCTCAGCTGCATGTGCTACCTCCTGACTTGCTGCTTTTCTGCAGCTGTGAATGAGGTGGGAGGGACAGCGTGAGGTTGGGAAACATGGTGGGGGGAGGTGGGAGAGAAGCCTGGCTGGGCAGGCAGGCAGAGGTGCCTCATCTCATCATCCCCCCAAGGACTACATTTCCCAGTGTCCCCCTCGCCCTGGGCATTCTGGGATTAGTCAAGGCTGCTTGAGAAGGAAGGAGCCAACAAGGCTGCTCCTAACCGATCCTCACCTTTCTCTTTTTCCTTCCCCTTCAAAAAAGAAAAAAAGCCACTCTTGATGGCTTTGTCTCCAAAAACTGATTAAAAATGAAAAATCCCCATTCCTTTTCAGCCATCCCTTTTTCTTCCTGCCTCCTTTGGGGGGGGGGGCACTCTGTTGGCTGCTATTGTAAGACAAAAGGCACAATCCTAGCTAGGTCTATTCAGAAGTAAGTCCTATTGTGTTCAATGGGACTTACTCCCAGGAAAGTGGGGTTAGGATTCCAGCCAAACAGTCTCTAGGTCTCATCAGTTTGCAATTAGCAGATACACACAAAACAAAGTCTTCCCCTCCTGCAAATTCATTACTTCCCCCTCCCTTTCCAAAACCCTCCAGGTGTGCTGCTAGCAAACTCAGGGCACAATGCTAACCAGGTCTACTCAGAAGTAAGTCCTATTTTGTTCAATGGGACTTACTCTCAGGTAAGTGTGGTTAGGATTGCAGCCTCAGAGTGCTGGCAGCCTTGTTTCTAGTGTATAATTATAACATCTTCATCCCCATTTTGGGGGTAACTGAGGTGAGGTGTTGTAATGGGGAGCTGTGGTCAATGACTACAAGGATCGGGGAGGCACAAGCTGGAAAAGTTCGAGAACCACTGTATTATGGGATAACCTCTGACAATCTATGGCTTTGGTCCAACTAACAAAGTTTGGACTATTCCTTGAGAGATGGACTGTAAGCAAATATATTTGTTAAGACAAGAAGCAATTGTTCTTGTCTGTCAGCACAATATGGTCTGTAATGCTGACCCTTACAACCCAATATATTCACATGGCATGAAGGTGTAAATCTGCTAGAATCACACATGGAATAGTTACACTAGTTGTGGATTTCAAAGTTGGAGAATTTATTGTGCAAGACAAATGGTTTTCTCTGTGAAGTGTCAGTAATTTCATTAACTTAGGCTAGATAAAAATCTTGATATAGTGTAGCACTTATTGATTAAAGCCTATAGTTAACTTTGTTTATTAGAGTAAGGGCACAATTCTAACCCCTTATGTCAGTGCTTTCCAGCACTGACATAAGGGCAATGAGGTAAGGGAACAAACATTCCCTTCCTTTGAGGAGGCCTCCTTGAGTGACACCCAACTGCAGGGTGCAGCACATGTCCCATTGGCACTGCTATGCCACTGCTGGAAAGCACTGACAAAAGGGGTTAGGATTGTGCCCTAAGTTTGCTAGGGGATGTTCTAATACAAATAAGGCTATTTATGTTCTGTTGGCAAACTCTAGACTGATGAGCAATTTTTAAAAATATGTCCAATAACTACAGTTAAATATTATTTAGAAAAATCTTTGGTAAGCTGCTAGTTTTCCTGTATGGTGAGGGGTTAAGGGTCCAGTACTTCAACCTCCATCCTATACACTGCTGTGCCATAGCAACTGCTATTGCCACTGGCCCCACTTTCTCCACATATGTGTTGCTTCAGGGCAGATACAGGAAACTGGACTAGATGGGCCTATGGCCTGATCCAGTGGGGCTGTTCTTATGTTCTTATGCTAGATTGTCTTCGCTTTTTAGAAGATCTCCTGGACAGGGTGGGCACCTGTGGCATCTCTGTAACGGCCTGGATTTTTCATGTGTTCCAAAATGTCCTTGTTGGTGGGATTCCCAACAACTGTGGATGGAACATTAAGTTCAGCTATGGCCTGGAGAAATAAATCCCATCCTTTAGGGGTGCGCCGGGCAGGCAGAGCATGAAGCTGGGTGATCCCCTTCACCAAGTCCAGCATATTGGAACCAGGAACAGGTTCCCCTCTGTAAACAAAAGCAACTTTTTCATCCCAGGATGAAATACTTTTGTTCTGCTTAATTTTGTTTAACAGCAGCCGCGCTTTAATTAATTAATTTTTTAATTAACAGTATTTATATACCGCTTTTCAGCTGAACGTTCACAAAGCGGTTTACAGAGAAAAGTCAAATAACTAAATGGCTCCCTGTCCCAAACGGGCTCACAATCTAAAAAGATGCCAAGAAATACCAGCAGACAGCCACTAGAACAGACAGTGCTGGGGTGAGGTGGGCCAGTTACTCTCTCCCTGCTAAAAAAAGGAGCACCCACTTGAAAAAGTGCCTCTTACCCAATTAGCAGGGGTTAAAGCGCTTCATTCTTAAATCGGGCAGGCAAGCTGTCCAAGACCTCATGAAAGATGTCTTCGTGGGCTGCAGGTAGTTCTGTAGCAGCAGCACCAGTCTCTGGGGCTGATGGTAAAAACAAGCTGAGTTTTTCCTTTTCAGCATCCCCCTATTTGACATGGACCAGGTATTTTTGAAGTAGCGCAATATATTGTTTAACTTTCTCATCCTGGGACAAGTCCCGCCTCTGAAGAACACCCTGCATTTCAGCATCTAAGGAATAAATGGCTGCAGCTCTGATGTTTTCCTCTCTTGGAGTAGGTGCCTTGAGTTGCTCTAGCTGATGGCTAGGCACAAGGTACATTTTTTCAGCATACTCCATTACTGGCTAGTTAAAAGACCAGTTATTAGCGGAATAGCAAAACTTAGTAAGGGGCCAAGAAAACCACCTGACTGCTTCACAAGCTGTTTCTTCTTTTCAAAAACAGCCTTTTATTGCTCAGTCTTTTGATAAACGCGCTTTTTTTTCTCAGCACCGATATCTGCCTGGCAGATAGAGGTATGTTGCCTTTTAAAGTATTGAGCGTGATTTCTGAGATGGCAGAAATTAGGTCACATGAAGCATGAGACAGAATGAAGTGTCTCTGGTGTGGGGAAGCCTTGATCAGCAGTTTTAAAAGGGGCAGATTTCTCTTAACGCAGTTAGACATGTTGTGGGTTGGCCGCAGTTACAAGTGGGAAGCCAGGTGCTTAAGTCGCCTCCTTTTGTTGTGGGTTGTGGTTTTTTTCATAATATATACAACAGGCCAATCGGGGGGAAACAACCCTGTTCTTAGTCTGTAAGCTTCCAGGGTGGTTGCACACAAATCCACCAATAGATAACCATAGGGCTTGGTGGTTGCATCTTGGAAACTCTCTATGAAAAACTTACTGTTTCCTGGGTACATCTGGTGGGCCAGCGTTACGGCCTGTAGTTTATCTCTGGGGTTTTTGAACAGCACCATATATTTTGCATTTAGGGCAATCGTGCGACTGGTTTTCCCCTGGCAGAATATATTCTGTGTGATGAGAAAAACACTCAGATTACGGTGATGTACATATTTTGTAAAGATGTCACCAATTTCTGCACTGTTAGAAGCAGAGGTCATCATATCATCCAATATGACAAAGTTTAATTTATTTGGGGGGAGCACCTGGTCATCACTGAAGGATTCAGGAAGACCCTCGATGAAGCGAATATGAGGGTATGGAGTTCTTTGTACAAAGGCTGCGAGCAGCTGTAGATCCAAACAATATTTTTAGGCATAACAGAAAACACAGTATGAGCATTGTCCAGCATATTTTTTTATAAAGTACGTTTTCCCACAGTGGCTACTGTTTTTTATTTCTCAAAATACCCATTTGCTGTACAACAATTTCTTTAGGATTTGTCCCGTAGTCCAGAATCAGCTGTTTCAGACTATGAAAATTTACACGCTCTGAATTAGCTGATTTCAGAGTTATTCCTTTAACCTTCATAGACAGTTTTTGAGAAGGATATAAAGAATAAGCATATGTCTTCGGTCCAGATGAAACAAACTCTGTGATATGCTCATGTGGCAGGATCTCGCTTGTCAGATTCCCTAAATAGGCACCTAAGGGAGGGCACCACACCCCTGGGCGGCGTACAAATATCACAGAGTCTGTGTCATGGTACAGACACAGACATCTCTCCTGTAACCTGTCTAACAGGTTATAAAGCTCCTACCGGGCATACGCAGTTGTAAAAGCCCCTATCAAAACATTAGTTTTCCCAGACAGAGTAAAATGCTCTTTAGCGTGGTGCCACGACACACTCACAGTTTCTTCATCAATAATTTCAAAGCCTGAGACTTTATAGGCTGGAGAAAAGGCATAACCCATAAGCTTCGTAGGATCCCTCACAATGGTGGTGTTCAGAAGATTTGAACGCTCTGCAAACTTCCCCCACAAAGAGTTTAGAAACAGTTTTGCTATTTGACACTTTGCAGGGTTCACAGCAATATGACCAGGGCATAAATGAACCCATTCTCTCTCATAGTAATCATTAATATATTTGTTTTGTTTCTTCATGTCTGTACACCACCCCAGATACCCTGAAGCCTCCTGTTTCTGGCGCAAGTGCATTTTAAGGTAATCTGAAAACAGGTCCTCAGCTTTGTTTTCAAAATGCCATATTGCTAAAATTTCCAAAACCTTGTACCCCTTTTCTATAGCCTTCATTAACTCCACACTGCACCATATACCTTCTAGGGCTCTTTCCTCATCTGCATGGTGGCACGGTTCCTGCTGCCTTGCCTCTGTGCAAGTGCGGCACAGTGGAAACGTGAATTTCTCTCCCACCCTCACTGGTAATACTGGGGAAAAGAGACCTCTCAGAGGGAGCACTCTAGTTTTCACAAGACCAAAGTAGTCAGAGAGAGGTCCAAAATTATTGAATATGATTTCTGGATGCCCAATTGGATAAAGTTTAGTCTTATTTACAAAGGGGTATAAACTTGTGAAATCATAATAACAGATCTCTTCATCATCTGTAGGCTTATAATACAAAGTTATGGCATTGGTTCTGCCCCCAAAACGCACATCCCAGGGTTTTAAAGCCTGTGGGAATTTTTTCCACTTAGAAACCCCCTAATCTCAGCACTTGTTTGACACATCTGGTGCCACTCATGCTCCCAAATGGTCCTGACATCAAACCCCTTGTTTTTGAGATCAGCTGCTTTAAATTGGGTTTTGTAATGGAGGTCACGAAAGCTTGCATGGGGTTTCTAGCATTCTCATTGTAACAAGTAGGACACCCATGAAAAAAACACCCATTAAATTCAAAGGTAGTGGGCCTGCCCTGGACAACTGCAAACCCATCCAGAAAATAACTCCCCACCTGATGTTCACCTCCTTTTAGAGCATGCTGGATCTCAATTCCTTCTTTATGTTCAAGGTACTGAAGCCACTATATGGCCGGAGTGGAAAATCTCTTTGTCTGTCTGTGGTAATTGTCCCAGGGGAGAAGAGCAATAGTTTCTTTTTTTTAGGAACATGTATCTAAACATGGCCATACAAACACTAGCAAGTGTCAACAACTGGAGAGGACCTATGCCCTCATTCTTACTCTCTCCTTTAGTCATAGCTAGGATCTCTTCTCTGTACAAGAGGCATGCCTTCCTCAATATTTTTACATCCTGCTGGCAATAGTGTGCAAGCTCTCTCTGGAGATCAAAAGTGTTGTTTTTATTCTCCTCATAGCAGGCCAGAAAATCCTTCTCACCAGGCATCATATTTTCAGACCCATAATATTTTTTTTATCAGGAAAAGTTCCCACATAAGTGCTGTTTTCAGCCATGTTAAAAAAATGTGGGGAAAATCCTTTACACCCCTCAAACCCCATAACCTGTGGGAGTTTCGACAGCTTCATGGGAAGAAAGTTTAAACTATCTATAAACCTTATGCCCAGTCTTTTTATGGTCACACACACCAGCTTGCCCCCTGCACAATGAGATCTATGTCCATTTTTTCAGCCAGTAGTTTCCAGACTACAAAATAAGAATCATAACCTTTGGCGTTATGGGCCAAAAAGGTGTAGTTCTTGAACTTTTTGTCCATAAACTTTTTAACAAAGGCGGAAATGCATCCCTCCCCTTTGAACTCCCATGTATCTTTTTCCTCCATACCCATTGCAAAAATGTAATTGACTACATGGGTACCTGTATCTTGAGAACATTCAAAAACATAAAAGATATACCGTTCTGATACCTCAGCTTCCTTAAGAGGGGACATGAAGCACTGGTGATGGTTTATTGGGCCAAGTGGTTCTTGGCACTGCTTGCAGCACCGTACTGATCATCTGTGTTTTCTAGGGAGAAATGCTGCACATTTGTCACACATAATTTTAGTGCCACAATCTATCTTGTTCACAGCTGCCAATTCTTTATGTATTGCCAGGCAGCACACAGATTTTGCTAATAATTTACAAGTGTCACAGTGTTGTGCTATGTCTGGTGCACACTGGGGTTCCAAACATAAACTGCAGCGATACGCACAGTTGTGCATATGGTTATAAGCATTTCCACACAGAGTGCAGTAATTTTTTTTACCAAAGAACCCTTTCATGTTTAGGATCCCATAATAGTGGTCATCATGCAGCAGCAGAAAGCAGGACTTGGGATATATAGGGGGCCCTGTTCTAAAAATACCCCACCCTTTATTGCCATATATGACCACCCCAATATTCATGTGTAACTGACTTTCAAAGATTGGCACATCTGTGGCACATTAACACATTAACTTTTGCTGAGGTGCAATACCCAGCTCATCATACAGCTCTCTGGTGTCCTGCATTAACTGTGTCATAGTTTTCCCCGGTTCTAGGACTGCTAGAAGACTCCTCCCCAAAACAGGTTGTCACCAATGTTACCAAGGTCCACAAGGTGGCGCTGCTTTTTATGTATGATTTGGCTATAGAGTATAGAGCTGACCATGCATCTACCAGATCCCCTCTGATTTCTGATTACACTCACTATGAGGCGCAGTGTACCATCAAGGTTCAGCACTGTGAGATGTTACTGAAGCAGGACCCTGTGTTTCTGGAATATATGGGGCATCAGGGTCTGGTTCAGCACTGTGAGACACACCACATAAATGCAGGTACCATGCAGAAAACTAAATCTGTAAACAGGGTATTTTATCTAAAAAACAGCCACCCTGATCCAGGGGAGCTCCACTAGCAACCAGGCTAGTCCCAAGAAAACAGAAAAAAACTGCATTTAGTACCCACCATCCCCCCACTATAGGACCATCCACTTCCAGTAAAAGCAGTCACATGGTCTACCCCCAAGATGGAGGTCTGTGCATACTTACCTGTGTGGGAAATAAGTCTGTTTGCCCAGGTTCCAGTGAAAAGAGGAAGATGGTGGCTGGGATAAATGCTTATATGGCTCTCTGCCTGGCCTCCTATGATTGGTTGATCCCACCTGGCCCTTTGGTTGGTTGGTTGCTCAGAATTCTGGGAGTGGTCTCCGCCTAACCCTGCTCCTGCAAAAAAAAGATCCGAACCATCCACCCCCAAATCCTGCAGTTTCAAGGTGTTAATGGCTGTGTGAGATAGATGGGGTGTGCTGCTAGACCCTTTTGTAAGGTTTGATTTGATTAAATCAGTCTGTTTAAATGGAGGCCTGTGGTGGTTTTCCACATCCTGTGACCAGTCAGCCTGTTTTGAAATAAAACGTTTTTTATTCCTGCTTTTTACATATACAACATAAAAATGTACAGTAACTACAAAATGCTAAATTAAAATAAAACTTTTTATTCCTGCTTTTACACCTACAACATAAAAAATGTACAGTAGTTACATCTAAAATCTAAAACACAGCAATATTTAAAAGCCAATCATTTCATAAGGAACCTCTGATACTTCATTCTCCCCTCTTCTTTTTCTAGATAGGCACCTCTTCTGCCTTTTTTGCGGTGGGGCACCTGCATGGTTGCTTGGTTCTGTAGGCCTCTTGGATGTCTCTAGGAAAGAGACTGGTGCATTTTCCACGGTGGCGGCGGCTGTGTCTGTCACGTTCTCACCTGGTTGTATGGCATGATGCAAATATGCAGCCCAGTCTATTGCTGCAACACCTTGCTCTGGCTCCAGGTTATAAAAATTGATTGTCGTCCCTAAACACTGACCATCTGGCAAGTCAAGTTCCACGGGTCTCTTCATTTTTGGCTTGTTTGTTGTGGTAAGTCTCGGTTGGCTAGAAAAAAAAAGAAGAGGGATTTTCCCTCTTTCCCCAGTGGTTTAAATGCTGTCCCCTCATCCAGACATGCCCCGGCATGTCCTCGGGACCACCCTCCACACCACGCCGCCGGTCCTGTGGTCCCAAAACCCCCTCCTATTGGTCCAGGGCCTGAGGGGAGTTCCTAGAGTGGTCACATGGCACCCCATTTCCGGGGTGCGGCGCAGTAAATGGCGCCCGTTGGGTGCCACCCTCCCCATTGGTCCAGCCATTCTGAAGCCCCCAACCACATAGTCAGGGGTCTTGAGAGGAGTTCCTAGAAGGGTCACATACCCACCCTCTACCCCTTTCGGGGCAAGTCCACATCCGACTACGTGCTTCCAGTCAAGTGTGTATTGAACACCACGTGGTTCTGGTATTTTGACAGAAGGGGGGTCCCTATACTACTCAAATGTTTCCATTGCATCCCTGAGAGTGACTGTTGTAGAGCTTACATGTTGATACTCAGTTCAGATTATATTTCCCCAGTGTTTTTATGTAGAGTTTAAAAAGCATGGGGGATAAGATGGAACTCTGTGGTACTCCCCAAGCCAGTGGCCATGGAGCAGCAGTCATCCAGCACCATTTACTGGGATTAGAATCACAGTAAAGCAGTGCCTTCTGTTTCTGCCCCCTCCCACAACCCAGAAGGATGCTGAGAGGCCCTGATGAGTCTACAGTGTCACACTCCCCATTGATCACAGGAAAACAAATCTAAATTGAAATGAAGCAACCATCCAAATCAGATATGAAACAAAGGAAATTGCTTAAATGAGGCAACAATATGAATCAGGCCCCCAAATGAAGGGACAAATCCTAAACAATTCATGGATGTCTTTGTAGGTTTTATAAACCTAGTAGACCTGTCTAACCTAGTAGACAGACAACTTGAGAACAACTTGAAAGCTCCATCTTATACTTTGCGGGCCTTCTAACAGCTGGAAAATGTTGTGTGGGGAAATCTGTGCAAAATTGTATGACCAGACCAATGTATGACCAGACTGACATGCATAGGTAGACCTTTGTGGGTAATGTATCTGGATGAATTATCAATGACTTGGAGCCTTCCAAGGTCATTTCCATGACTAATTTTGCAGTGCTTTCTCATGACATATGATTCACTACTCTTACTTCAAACATTTATTTTAAGACTTCAATTCTATGCGCAGTTAGTAAGTACACTTACACATAGGGAGTAAGCCTTATGGAACATATTGGGACTGAGTAAATGTGCATAATATTGTGTTGGAAGTATATTTTAAATTAATGTTGTCCTAACCTAATAACTAAAGTCTGTGGTTTTACATTAACTTGCATAGGCAAATTCATAAGCTATAGTAATATAGGAAAGGTAGATCTTTGCGTCTCTAAAAGATGAGATAATCTTGCTGCTTGTTTCCACTTAGTCATAAATCATTGTGTTTGATATCATAATTATTTCCACAATAGCCAATAGTTATGTCTCAAATATTATGATATCAAGAAGTAAGGCAATTAGATGGCAGATGCTGGGTTTGGGGACCATCTGCTAGGTTTGGAAATTATGTGTTGGATGGGACTTGAAATTACACAGTCATAAAGAAGATATCTACTATAGGATATACTAGGAATGAGCCACACCTGTGCAAAGCAAAGCGAATACCCTTGAAGTTAATTGACTTGGTCAGTTCATATTATTATATATTCAGTGAGAGTTCAGAACTGGGATCAAAGATTTATTGGTGGTGCAATGAGACAAAGACTGTTAACAAAATGGGTGCATGGTAAAATATATGCATTGTTTAAATTTGCATCATGAAATTATGTGCTATTAAAGTAAATTTCAATCTAACAATTAAGGCGTGTTTTTGTCATTTTATCATTTTGTTCTCAAAATATCGTCCTATTGGACACAATGAGACTTATGTCATAGAAGAAAGGCATAGAATTGTACTGTTTGTTTAGCTATGCCCAGGTTGAATTCCCTTTTAGGTTTGGGGCACAAAATAAATCCTTTTTGCCCCTTTCACCCTCGCCTCCATTCTCCTCTCCTTGCCAAATTATACCGCTGTGCCATTGCCCACTACACAGGATCTCTGCACACATCTATTTCTCCCCATGTGTGCATATTGCATATGATTTAAAAAGCACTGCTAGCAAAAGGGGTGTCTCCTCTTTAGCTCAGTGGGGAACTGTGATTGGCTGAGTACTATAACTATCAAGTGGTATGGAGAATCTTACGATTTCTGTGCTTCTCGTCACAAGTGGGTATTTGTGGCCAGATTCTTCTCCTCAACGAATTGTCTGTATCCATCTTTGTAGTCTATGTGCAGTCACAAAGAGTGGAGTGTTGTGCATGCTCACGGCCAAAAACTCAGAAGCTTCTAGAGTCTTGTTGAATGTTCCATCCTTGCCCTCTAGTGAACACCAAGTACCATGAGGACAGAAAGAGTTCCTCTTCCCTCAGTTCTTTTTTGACTGCTGCCTCAGTGGCGCCACTAAGGAAACACTTCAGATGTTGTATTTCTTCTGCCTTTTTTAATCATAAAATGATAACGTTGACTTCAATTCTTCATTTTAAACACTTTATACAGCTTGGTTGTTACTGTGTCATTTTACTGTCTTAAACAATTTGTCTTTGTGCAAGTGGTGAATCATTTTTGAGCATGTTGCACTTGCTATCTGCTTATATTGTATTTTACCCTTTCTCTTTGCTCTGGGTGATGTCTATGGTTCTCCCCCCTAACAATCCTGGAGGTAGGTTAGGCTGGATTATAGGCCCATAATCACCCAGAGTGCCTAATGGCTGAGTAGAGATTTGAACACAAGTCTTCCCCAATCCTAGTCCAACACTCTATGCACTATTTCACACTGGCAGGCACAACTGCAATATGGAAACTACCAGGGTTCGGAACTCGAGTCAGTGACTCAAACTTAAGTCGCGAAAATGCACGTTTTTCGCTGGCTCAGCAACTCATGAGCCACATGCATGGAAGACTCTGAAAATCACTCAAGTCAGGGGCCCCATGCATGTTGACTCGAGTCTGCCTGTGTCTGGGTGTGCTTGCTTACTGATTTTGCGGCATGGAAAACCTTGTGGGGCCATCATTCTGACCTGCAAGCAGCAGGGAGTGCCAGCCATGAGACAAGGAAGGGTTAATGAATTGGGTGGGAGACTGGGAGAGAGGTGTGAGCTCTTTTTCCCCATCTCTGATAGGAAGGAAGAAATCAAACTATGGGCATTTGGATGTTTTCATTGGCTGAGTGAGGGCAGGATGCAGAGTGCAAGGGGGTCCTTGCCTTCTGAGTAGAGCTGCAAGGATCAGGTCGTCCTGGTAGGCCTTGCAGCTGCTGCTTGTGGCCTTCCTCCCTCTTGCTGCTTCTGTCCCGCTCTCTCACAGTCCCACTCCTCCTGCCCTGTTTACAGATGGGCAGGGACAGTGGGGGAGTGTTCAAAGAGAACTCCAACACATGCACACCACAGCAGTAGCCCTGTTTTTTCCACAATGGGCTTTTGAAAGGGTGAGGCGACTTGACTCAAGTTCATTAGAGTCACTAAAGGGCAACTCACAGCCCAATCCTATCCAGACTTTCCTAGGAGTAAACCCCATTGACTCCAATAGGACTTACTTCTGAGTAGACATGCATAGGATTGGGCTGTCAGTGACTCAGAAAGTGTCCCCATTATGACTCATTTTCAAGTCGAGTCACGGGGGTGGTGACTCGGCGACTCGACTTGAGTCAAGCAGGAGGTCTGGTCTAGAGGGTAGAGCCTCCGTCTGCCTGAAGATAACATCCACAGGTCATCAGTTCGAGGCCACCGGCACCGTGCGACCTTGAAGCAGCTGACAAGCTGAGCCGAGTTATTCCATCTGCTCTGAGCGTGGGAGGATGGAGGCCAGAATGTGAAACCAGATCAGAAAGAAACACCTGAATGTTGTGGTTCATGGAAGATAGAACCTTCTTTCAATTATAAAAATCCCTACAGGGATTTAAATAGCCTGCCTATGTAAACCGCCTTGAATAAAGTCTGAGGAGAAATCTGACAACCAAGAAAGGCGGTATATAAATACCTGTATTATTATTGTTGTTATTATTATTGTTGTTATTATTATTGTTGTTGTGCTAAATTGTGCTAAATTGTGCGTTGTGCTAAATTGCATAGAGTTGCATAGAGCTGCAGTCTGACACTTCCGGATGGAAGGAAACTAAGGCAGCTATTATCAATCCCTGTTTTGCCAAATCCCAATCCACTGGGCCTGGTAAACCAGTCCAATCAATCAGAGTTGCCAATAAGCCAAGTTACAGTCCACAGTCAGGTTCCAGGTAGGTCAGTCCAATCCGTCAGGGTATCCAAATCAAAGTCCAAAGCCAAAGTCCAGTCACAATTCACAGTCTGATTCCCAGTTCCATAAACCAAGTCAGTCAGTCTCCTCTCCTACCTCCAATCTGCACTCCTTCAAAACCCACCAAAACCTTTCTGCCTCAGGTACTCCCTATATACCTGAGGGATCTCATTATGCTCTAGTGGCTGCAGCTGTGCAGCACACCTCCAGTTACCACCTGGGCTTTAATCCTGCATTTACTCAGAGCAAGGGGCACTGTGGACACCACACCCTATTTCCTCGGTAATATCTTCCGCAATTCCAATACAATCCCCTCCCCTCCGCTCCATACTCAGCCCACGCGCATTGCCATCAGCCCAGCTTCTTTCACAGTTGGAATGAAAGCTGAGCTTTTAAGAATCCAGCCCTATGCGTTTCTACTCAGAAGTAAGCCCCATTCCAGTCAATGTGGATAAATAGGCTGCACCTGTATTTGTTTTCTGCATTTTATACCACCCTTCCTGATGGGTGGTGTACATTTATTTTACTAAAAATTTTTAAATATATATAAGTTTTTAAATATATATAAAACTGTTCCCAAACTATATAACTGTCCCCAAACTATATAAACTGTTCTGTGAACTCCTCTCTCTCTCTCTCTCTCTCTCTCTCTCTCTCTCTCATTCATATATATATATATATAACCAAAAATATGGCTTTGACACATCCGAAAAAGCTTGGCAACATCAGCCGGAGAAAGTCGTGGAAAACGGGAAGATCAAAATCTTATGGGACTTTAGAATCCAAATGGATCGATGTGTTCAGGCCAACACGCCCGATATCACATTAATTGACCACAATTCCCGACTTGTGACATTCATCGACATTGCCATCCCTGGTGACCACAGGGTGGGAGAAAAGGAACATGAAAAAATAGACAAGTACCACGAACTGTGTCTAGAAACCACCAGATTGTGGATGAAACACACTAAGTGCTGCCAATAATCATAGGTGCACCAGGAACCATTTCCACAAATTTTGACAACTATTTGCAACAACTGAATGCACCAGCAATTACACTCGATGAGCTGCAAAGAGCTGCTATTATTGGAACTGCGTCAATTATCATCACCTGCGATGATCCCAGGCCTCTGGTTGGGGCCCGACCTTCGTGGGCAGTACCAGTGATACTGTGATTTTTATTTGTGTGTTCTTCTATCGCTTCCAGTTATCACTGTGATTATTCTTAACTTGAATAAAAATGTCATATATATATGACAAACTACATGTGACATAGTTGTTAACTGGTGTTGAGTAATTGATACGAGTTTCAGTCTGAGATCCAAGTTTCAACTAGGTATTGGCACAGTATGTTAAATGTTCCAAAAAGCACCATTTTTTGCAGTTATTTCAGTAAGCTGCAGTTGTATAAAGTAATTTGCAAAACTCTTCGAGATTGTTCCAAGTGCCCCAATGACAATGGGGACCACTTGGATATGTTTTGTCCATAGTTGTGTGATTTCAATGGCCAGGTCTCAGTATTTTATCACGTTTTTTAGTTCTTTTTCATTGACTCAGGCTGAGACTTGTATCAATTGCTCAACACCAGTTAACAACTGTGTTTCATTTAGTTTGGAATCATCATCATCACCATCTCCATGTTGTGACATCTTTTGTCACAACAACACTGTGAGGTAGGTGAGGCTAAGGGACAGTGACTGGCCCAAGGTCACCCTGGAAGCTTCACAGTTCAGTGGGGATTTGAACCTGGATCTTCCAGGTCTAACTCCGAAAACACTACACCATTTTGACTCTACATTTCATAATCTAGTCTGACTGACACTAGGGTATGGTGACTGAGGCCAGGTCCATCTTCTATAGAAAAGAGCACAGCTAGCATACCAGCAGAAGGTGGTAAAAAAGAATCATTGAATCATTGAATCAGAATCATTGTCAGCTGGCTACCCAGAAACTGCCACTGAATCTAGGAGCACTCCCAAGGTATGTATCAACCAATCAATTAATCCCAAGGTATGAGACAGCTTTATACAGGGCAACACTAGGGCAAAGCTGAACTTTTGAACATTTGGCCTGATTCTGGCCTGGGGTCAATGTTTTACGTGCCCTTCTTTACATATTCTGGGGTAATAAAATTTCTTTAGGGCAATGAAACTTCCAGAGCTTCTAGCAGTGCCAATCAGCTACCACTGTATTGCCAAGAATGCCCTCTTCCGGGGGGATTCTGGAAAACATGGCAGCTGTCAGAGTGGGGCACCGTTAATTTGTGGCAGCACTTTTTTCCCCTCTTATATACCCTTTTCCTCTAAATTTCCTTCAACCAATGTTGCAGGAAATTTAGATAACCAGCACTCTGGCCTGGAGCTTTACACTGACACGCTTGCGTCCTCTGCCTTCTCTGCTTTGGAAGAACATACTTCTTTGGATGGTGGGCAAACCAGTTCAGACTCTGAGAGGTCTGAGTTGCTAATTCCTGGTCCAAAGCCTGGCAACTCATCTTCAAAAAATTCTCCAGGGAGTCCCATCAGGTCAAATGGAATGAAATCAGATTTGCTGGATTGGTGGTCCTGGCAAATGGAGCGGTCTGGGTCACAAGTCCCAAAATCTCAAAGTTATTTGAGACCTCTAACTTTGAGTAAAGCCAAATGTCTCTTCAAGTGTAGGTGAAGTTGCAACTATGATTAGTCTGCAAGCAATAAAAGAGGTAGGTATACCATTTAGAAAACTCCCAGTAGTTAACTGGCCCTCCTAATCCTATGGACCATTTATGGTGGTAACATAATTGGTGGTACCCAAGATCAAAGCACTGGCACCAGCTCGACCTGATTCTCACCAGACGCTCCAGCCTTCCCAGCACCAAGATCACACGCAGCTATCAGAGTGCTGCCTGTGACACTGACCACTCCCTGGTGTGCAGCAGAGTGAAACTGCAAACACAGCGACTGTACCACACGAAAAAGGAAGGAAGACCTCGCATTGATACCAGCAAGACCCGGGATCAGAGAAAAGTGGAGGAATTTGCACAAGCGCTTGAGGAATCTCTTCCAGGCCCGGTCGATGCAAACACATCCAACAGATGGGAACATTTCAAGAATGCCGTTTACAATACCGCCTTGTCCATATTTGGCAAGAAGACCAACAAGACGGCAAACTGGTTTGAAGCCCACTCTGAGGAGTTGACACCAGTCATTGAGGAAAAGAGGAGAGCTCAAGCAGCATACAAGGCCTGTCCCAGTGAGCAAAACCTGCAGGTCCTCCGATCTGCTCGCAGCAAAGTCCAGCAGACTGCCAGGAGATGTGCTAACGACTACTGGCTTCAGCTCTGCTCCCAGATACAGGTAGCAGCTGACACAGGCAACATCAAGGGGATGTATGACGGTATCAAGCAGGCCCTAGGTCCAACACAGAAGAAAATTGCCGCTCTGAAGTCTGCCACAGGCGAGGTCATCCAGGATCGGATGCAGCAGATGGAACACTGGGTACAGTACTACTCTGAGCTATATTCCAGAGAAAATGTAGTCACCGAAGAAGTGCTGAACAACATTGAGTGCCTGCCTTTGCTGGAGGAGCTTGACAGTGAACCAACCCTAGAAGAACTTCACGTGGCCCTGGACTCCCTTGCCTTTGGCAAGGCACCTGGAAAAGACAGCATCCCTGCTGAAGTCCTAAAGTGCTGCAAAGAGATCATCGTTACTGAGCTGCATGAAATCCTCTGTCTCTGCTGGAGAGAAGGTGAAGTACCTCAAGACATGAGGGATGCAAACATCATCACGCTGTACAAAAACAAAGGTGACAGGGATGACTGCAACAACTACCGTGGCATCTCTCTCCTTGTTGTAGGAAAGTTGTTTGCCCGAGTTGCACTAAAGAGGCTCCAGGTACTTGCAGAGAGCATTTATCCATAATCACAGTGCGGATTCCGAGCCAGCAGGTCCACCACTGATATGGTATTCTCCCTTAGACAACTGCAGGAGAAATGCAGGGAACAATGACAGCCACTCTTTATAGCCTTCATAGATCTCACCAAGGCTTTCGACCTGGTCAGCAGGGACGGCCTCTTCAAGATTCTCCCCAAGATCGGATGTCCACCCAGTCTCCTCAGCATCATCAGATCCTTCCACAAGGACATGAAGGGCACTGTTGTCTTCAATGGCTCCACATCAGACCCCTTTGACATCCGAAGCGGAGTGAAGCAGGGCTGTGTTCTTGCACCAACCTTGTTTGGGATTTTCTTCGCTGTCCTGTTGAAGCATGCCTTTGGAACTGCAACAGAAGGCATCTATCTCCGGACCAGATCAGATGGAAAGCTCTTCAACCTCTCCAGACTGAGAGCAAAGTCCAAAGTCCAGCTGAAATGTCTTCGTGATTCCTCTTTGCCGACGATGCAGCTGTCACTACCCACTCTGCCAAAGATCTCCAGCAGCTCATGGATCGTTTTAGCAAGGCCTGCCAAGATTTTGGACTGACGATCAGCCTTAAGAAAACACAGGTCGTGGTTCAGGATGTGGACTCACCTCCCTGCATTACAATCTCTGCGCATGAACTGGAGGTTGTCCATGACTTTGTGTACCTTGGCTCAACGATCTCCGACACTCTTTCTCTTGATACTGAGCTAAACAAACGCATCGGTAAAGCAGCTACCACGTTTTCCAGACTCACAAAGATTGTCTGGTCCAACAAGAAGCTGACAGAACATACCAAGATCCAGGTCTACAGAGCTTGCGTCCTGAGTACACTTCTGTACTGCAGCGAGTCATGGACTCTCCGCTCACAACAGGAGAGGAAACTTTCCACATGCGCTGCCTCCGGCGCATTCTCGGCATCACCTGGCAGAACAAAGTTCCTAACAACACAATCCTGGAACGTGCTGGAATCCCTAGCATGTATGCACTGCTGAAACAGAGACGCCTGCGTTGACTTGGTCATGTCGTGAGAATGGATGATGGCCGGATCCCAAAGGATCTCCTCTATGGAGAACTCGTGCAAGGAAAGCGCCCTACAGGTAGATGACAGCTGCGATACAAGGACATCTGCAAGAGGGATCTGAAGGCCTTGGGGATGGACCTCAACAAGTGGGAAACCCTGGCCTCTGAGCGGTCCGCTTGGAGGCAGGCTGTGCAGCATGGCTTTTCCCAGTTTGAAGAGACACTTTGCCAGCAGTCTGAGGCAAAGAGGCAAAAAAGAAAGGCCCATAGCCAGGGAGACAGACCAGGGACAGACTGCACTTGCTCCCGGTGTGGAAGGGATTGTCACTCCCGGATTGGCCTTTTCAGCCACACTAGACGCTGTGCCAGAACCACCTTTCAGAGCGCGATACCATAGTCTTTCAAGACTGAAGGTTGCCAATGGTGGTGGAACTCCCATTCCACTACTGTAAGTGGAAAAATCACACACTGCTGTTGCACACTGCAAGATGTTTGTAGGTCCTGCATGTACACCAGAATTACCAAGATCCCACACTGGAACAGGTACGTTGGTGGTGTGGGTGGTCCATGGGCATGATAGCCCATGCATTTTGTGAAAAAAGCCAGCTGTCTGGTTTCCCTAGTGTCAAGACCATTGTGTACTGGTCAAATGGACAACTGTGTCAAGTGCATCCTGGTATTGGACATTTGTGACCCTTCTTTTTGTGTCCTGGACATTTGTGCCCCAGTATATGTATATTTGTATTAGATTTGTATTTCTAAAATGCAAAGGTAGGGTTAGGATTAGGGTTAGGTCTGGGATAAAAGGCTTAAGAAATATAACATGGGGTTAGTTGCCCAGTTAAACATGGTTTGTTGCCCAGTTATAGTGGGATGCAAAAAAACAAACAAACAGACAGACATGAATGTCCAAGGATGCCAATGACTGGGACACGTTTGACCAAGACCGAATTGTCCATGATGCAGCTTCCCTAGCACCAGTTGCCCCCTCCCCACCTACATTGATGTAGGGTGCACTGGTCTGAGGGGAGGCTATGATTGGGCAGTTAACCATATTTGTTTGTGCACTCCCCAATGAGCACTCGAGACAACAGACCTGGGAGAAAGGGCCACTTTATTAGTAGTTATAGTACAGAAGGAGAGGCTGAGACCTGTCAGCCCATGTGCAAAAGGAGGAAGAGGGCTGGGTGCTAGTGGCTTAAGAGCCCTCTGAGACTGCCCAGCTCCAGCCCTTCTCCAATCCCCCCACAGGGTAGGAGACTCTCTGCTCCAGGTTGAGCAAAAACAAACACAATCCCTCTGCTTACATTGAGGGATTGGCAGAATAGGTCATCGGACTAAAGACCTGAATCCAATAAAACAGGTTATCTTCAAGAACAGGATTTTCAAAACTCTGTCACGCTTAATTAACATGGTCTTTGAAGCCAGAAATCAGAATTATCTTGACCGTTTCCTCCCAGTAAAATGCTAGCAAAATCTTAAGTAACCCTAATATCTCCAGTTTATACTTGAAGGAATAGATGAGATCAACACCTAGACCCATTTTCCACTTTGTGACAATCTCTGGAATGTCTTTTGTTGAACTCTTTGCAATCTGCCACTGTACATTACTGTAATATTCATTTAATCCATTTGTTATCTCCAGACATAATTCTATAATGCAGAACTTAGATTCTTTTTATTTATATAACTGAAAAGCTCATTATTTGGCAACTCTGTGGGAGGTCTCGCCATTTTGCTTTGATAAGACAGATGTTCAGAACAGAATAGGAGCAATATTTTCTTTTAGTTATTTTGTGTTTAGTGTGTACAACCTAGAAGAGTCAAGATGGGTTGTAATTTCACAGAGCAGGTGAAATAAAATTTCTGTGCAATAGTTCCATCATTCACAAGTACTCCAATAATGCATTTCAATTCATCCCTTGGTGCCTCTGATTTGTGTCTGCTTTGCAGTTTCAGAGTAACATGTTCTGGACAAACAGCTATGAAATCAACAGGCCCCAAAACTGAGTGCAGAGTATATGGGCAAAGCAAAGTTGCAAGCCTTGTAGTGGCCGGACTTTAGAGTAAATACCAAGGCAAAGGCTACATACGAAAGCAATGTGCATGCAAGGTGCATCAAGAAAACAACAGCAGAATCCAAATTCCCTTTCTTTACAAAGGCTTCTTATCCTCAATTGTCCCAATGACAAGCTTTACATCTAAACATTTTGAGGATAACGAATGGCATGCTATGTTATTTCAATGATGTTTTAAATTTTCATTATTAGCCACCTCAAGCACTTCCCATCTGTGAGGGGAAAGCACAAGAAGAAGTATGAACAGACCTAACTGTTGGGTTCACAAAATATTTCTTTGGACATCATTCAAGACTGGGTGCTCATCTTCTGCAATTTCACACTGACAAAATCATGGACATGGCAGAGGAAATATTGTCAAAGTACAGAATAAGCTCCCCTGTACAGCTCCCCTGGGGGCTGGGGATAAGAATAGGCCCTCAGTTTGGCTGTACTTGTCGTAAGAGGCGACTAAACAGCCACCGGGTAGATGGGGCTCGTCAGCCTGGGAAGGCAGCTCATCTGAGAGAAGGAAAACTCTGATCCCAAACCTCCATTGCCTTGTGGCTACATCCAGTTAAGGAAAAGGCTTCAGGAGTCAACCTCGAGGCAAAATCAGGAGCCGGAGTCCCTGAGGCAGTTCATGGCTGAACACAGTCACGTTCTGGCAACTCCTGCGATGCCGCTGGAACCAACCGTATTGGCTTCTGCCTTTCCATTGGACCATTTCAGTGACGTGGAGAGGGGGGATTTGCTGCATGGGTAACAGCCTATCCTCCATACCTACTTTACCCAGGCTTCACGTACTGGAGAGGACACTGTTCCAGAGCCACCATTCAGAGCGCGATACCATAGTCTTCTGAGACTAAAGGATGCCAACATGGTACAGAATAAGGGAAAGTTCATGAACTTTGTAGTAGAGCCCAGGCTTTGCCTGCAGAATGTCTCTGGGTCAAGTCCTGGCATCACTATTTAAAGAATCACAGGTAGCAGGACTGGGAGAGATCACTGCTTAAGATGCTGGAGAGTTGTTTTCAGGGTGGAGAACTAACATAGGTGGGCTGATGCATTTGAAGCACTTGTCACTGTTTCTGCTTTCTATGTATTGACAGGACCTCTCTCTGCCACAGATATACATTTCAAAGAAGCATTATCTATCCTTCTGGGGCTCTTAGAAATAGGGTGACTGAGATAGTGACAGACGAAAGGGTTTTTGTATTGGGTGAAATAATGCAGCAGGATGCATACCACAACATGTTGAAACAATACTCATGGGAGAAATTAAGCACAGGTGGAAAAAGGAGAAATGGAACCATATGGTGCTGCTCATCTGCAGAAAAGAAACCAAATGGAACTGGGAGAATGTTTCCAGCACTGCCGGAATGATATAGTGAAGACATCATCTACCCATTGAAACAGAACACAAAATTCTCTTACATGCAATAGCCATATTCCTAGGAAATATAATAGAAACATAGGACTAATTCACCAGTTATCCTTTCAATGGCGGAATGCAAGTA
The DNA here is from genome assembly GCF_035046505.1 of Tiliqua scincoides. Lineage (NCBI taxonomy): Eukaryota > Metazoa > Chordata > Lepidosauria > Squamata > Scincidae > Tiliqua > Tiliqua scincoides. Next base: position 123,947,920 of record NC_089823.1, on the reverse strand, counting down.
TTTGAGTTCCACTCCACATTTTGTGGAATTCTGGTCCAGACTCTTAACAAGCAACCATTACAGAGCTGGAGGGGTTGGCATGACTGACTGACTGCCCCACACTGCAAGCATGGAGGAAAAAAAGCTCTGTCCTTTGTCAGACACAGCAGTAGCCCCAGTAGCCCTCGGTGGTTGCAGACAGCAGTGCATCATTTAATTGGCTGGCTCTGGTTCCCCGCAAGTAGCCAGAGGCAAAAACTGCCACATTAACTGATGCAGTTAAAAAGACAAAACAAAGGCTCTAATCCTCCACACATTTTCTTGGGAGCTTACTTCTGAGTAGGTATGCCTAGAATTGTTCTGAAATCTAGGGGCTGCTGTTGCTCTTGCAAAGAATGAGTGAAGGACTCTTCTTTCTGACTGGGGCTCCTGAGCAAGGCAACACAGTCTTCCAGCCCCTTCTATTTGAAACAATTGTGTGATGAATTCACACCCATCATCTGTAGTGGTGGGGTGACCCCAGCTGTGTTTTTAAAATTTTGATCAAGGCCAGGCAAAAATGTAGCTTCTGAGGCAGATTCAAAGTGCCTTTTTCCCTGTTGCCTTTGACATCCCCTCCCCATTCATTATTATGAGCAAAAACCTCAATAGGAGCCAGAATATTAATTTCCCAAAGTGGCTGTTATGTCCAGAGCATATCCAGAGTGCCTAATCAACTTTTAAGTTCTCAAGCAATTCTGTGCAAGTCAAAAACAAGGCCATTTGGTGCCACAATGTAATGTATTTAAAGCAACCATCACCTCCTATCAAACCTCTGATTAAATTTGCCCTGGCCTTGCCCTCTGACAGTGCCCCAGGAAATGACCAATTATTTCCATCTTCACTCAATTATCAAATAAAACACCAACAAGCCCTACTCTCAGAAATGGGGAGTAAACAAAGGCCCAACCTGTGAGAGGGATGCAGAAAAGTGGGTGGATTAGTTAGGGGTCCATTGGTGCCTGGGTGGGAGAGAAACCTGGTACAGATCTGAGGGCCCAATCCTATCCAACTTTCCAGCACCAATGCAGCCATGCCAACAGAGCATGTACTGCATCCTGTGGTGCCAAGAGGAGTCACAGAGACCTCCACAAGGAAAGGTAATGTTTGTTCCCTTACCTTGGAGCTGCAGTGCAGCTGCATTGGCAGCTGTATCTTTTTCTTTTTCCCCTGTTCTGGGGGTGGGTGGATGGGGTCCAGGTGTATGGATGCCTCGCCATCAGTGACTCATCCAAAGTTCTGATTTATCTTTGGAATACAGAAATGGCCAGAGCAGTGGATCAGGTTGCTACTGGGTGGCCTCTGCCTCACTATAAAGCGATAGTATCTGGGGAGTTGTGTGCTACAAAATGACTTGGCAGACATCTTGAGCAATGGTGGAGAAAACTTGTGAAGAATGTGACTAAACATGAGTTAGAGCCCATTTAAGGGCCTAAGGGTGCAATCCTAACCCACTTTCCAGCAACGACATAAGAGCAATGCAGGGTACAAGCATTCCCTTACTTTTAGGAGGCCTCCATGACTGCCACCCAACTGCAGGATGCAGCACATATCCAATTGGCACAGCTATGCCAGTGCTAGAAAGTTGGTTAGCATTTGGGCCTAACTCTGTGATGGCAACAGGTGCATAGAAAGTGTTTTTCATGACCATCATGTCAGCAGAGAGTCATCCAATGAAGCTGTTCCAGGTTTTGTGGGGCTTACTTCATCTGACCCCTCAGAGTGAGGAGAAGAACTTGGTGCCCTTCTGTAACCAGTTTGCTAGACACTTCTCCAATAAAATAGCTCATGTTCACCATGACTTGCGCTCCACATTAACATAAATTTCAATTAATGCCCCCTCTTCACCTCTTGGTTGTATTACTATCGATTCTTTTCAGCTTGTACAGCCTGAGAATGTGGACAGGGTCCCCTGGAGCATAGGGTCAACTGCATGCCCACTTGTCCCTTGCCTATCTTGGCTTACTAGATCTAGATCTTGGCTTACTGGGGAGGGGGGGCTTTCAGAGTGAGCAGGGAGGGTGATTGATTTATTTTTAAAGAAGGATATGTTGCCAGGGGCATTGAAGATGGCTGTGGTTTGCCTCCCCCTGAAGAAGTCATCCCTGGACCCTTATTGGCCACTCTCTAACCTCTCATTTCTGAACAAGAGGATTGAGTGGGTTGTGGAAATCCAGCTCCAGGATTTCCTGCAAGAAATGGTTTATCTGAACACCTTTCAATCAGACCTGTTTTGGGGACAGAAACGGCTTTAGTGGATTGATGATCACTGGTAAGTGCATCACTGTTAGTCCTGAAAGACATCTCAGTAGCTTTCTCCACCATTAACCATGTTGTCCCTCTGGAATAACTGACTGGACTGGAGTTGGAGGGTACTGGCTCTGCTTCTTTCTGGTTCTTCCCACTGTACTGGCTGCCAGTTTGTTTCACTTTTAAAGATCTTCTGGCTTAGGGCTAGGATGCCTTAAGGACTGCCTTCTTCCATATGAAATGACCCACCCCCTGAGATTTGCTGGTGGGTCCTCCTGTGCACACTGCTAAGATTTGAGGCTTGATTAGTGGAAATAAGGGTTTCTCTTATTAGTGCAACAGTTAGGGAACTCTCTCTTGACCTGAACACTTTCTATTAAACTGAACACTTTCTATTGGCCTTCTGGCAAGGATGCAAAAGCTTCTTATTTCAAATTGCATACTATATATAGTGATATGGATGTGATTTTATTTTTCTTTTCTTTTTTGGCTGCTTCATGGTTTCATGTCCACTAATTCTTTTGTATTATATATTTATGGTTTTTATTGTATTTTTTATTATGTTCTTAGCTTGGACCTTTTTGTAAAAAGAACATGTGGAAATAAATATTTCAAAAAAATAAATAAATAATAACTATAACACACCAGTTTCTCTCTGCACAGCATGATCTCTGACCCCAGTCTCTTCCCTCCTCCTCCTCTTTTCATAGCAAGTACATTCCTCTCTTCTTCCTCCTATTCCTCCTCTCTCCTCTTTCTCTGCACCACATCTATTTTGATTCCTTCTCCTATTATTGTAAACAATCAGCAATAAATTGTGATTTGAACACTTTAGATTTATTCTTTCCATTTCTCCTCTTAAAATAGGAATTCCCCCTAAGTGTGCCCTGATCCAAAGACCCTTTAATGAGCTTATTTGGATACATATGTAGCCCATCCTACCTGTTCTTGAACAGGTGTTGTAGCTATAGAAAAATTCTCCATGTTCTCTTATGAATGTTCCCTTACCCAGATGAGACCTCCACAACTGTTCCCCCAGGATTCAGCAGAATCCAGCACCGCTGCATCAGGGCAGGGGGGGGGGCAAAAATTAGGATTGAGCTCCTAGCCTGTGGCAGATCTGGAGTTTTCTTCTCTAGACCTCTGTTAACATGTCTCAAGTCAACAAGAAACCATCCAGCTCTGTTTTTAATTTTACTACAGATCCAATGAAATTCATATAGCTTTGTATTTGTAATGAGTTCATATAATGTAATACTCATGTAATGAGTAAATAGCTTCTTTATATTTAATAGATTTTCTCTTTAGAAGGATTTCTTTTACTAAGGAAGTGGACATCAATATGGAATGGAGCACTCCAGGGTCTCTAAGTAGTAGCAGTTTTGGCTGAGAGCATAACGATAAATCTGGCATCATTATCACAGCAGAGAGCCAACAATATATGACTTCCAGAAATTTGTATCTGAAATTGCAGGGCAGGAATCAGCTTTTCTTTTTTCTTTTCTTTTTTAAAGATGGTAGTTTCAAAGGAAAAAAAATATCACTGAAATGCAAGAAAGGGTATGATCACAATTTCAATGGGATTAAACATATATTCTGCAAGAATGGCATTATCTATTTTAAAAGTATGCCATGAATGCATTAAATTATTGGAATTTGATTTCATCTCAGAGAATTTTTGATGTGCTAAAAAGTGAAGATTTATGCTGCCGAAGATCTGGGCTGTTAACTGGTGAAACTTGTTACTGTCATTATTACAGTGAAGAGAAGCTTAAAAGAAATTACCAACATGCTTTCAGGTGGAAAGTAAAGCTGTATATACCTTTGAATTACAGTAGGTTGTTGACTCTGAGAACCCAATCCTCTTCAATTTTCCAGTGCTGATGCAGCTGTGCCAATGGGATGTGCACTGCATCCAGTGCATGCTTTGCACAGACAAGGACAATCATGTGGGCAAATGTTTGTTCCCTTACCTCAGGACTGCATTGCGGCTGCATTGGCCCTGTAAAATTGAATAGGGTTAGACCGGCGGTTTTCAACTACTGTGCTGTGGCACACTAGTGTACCGTGCGTGCGTGTGTGCGCATGCATGTGTGTGCGTGTGTGTGTGCGCGCGTGCGCGCGCCACGGTGTGCCACGGGCCCAGAGGGGACAGACAGCAGTGGCACAGGAGAAGAGGCTGCTTTAAACCTGTAAGGGTGAATCAGCCAGCCAGCCAGAAGACCAGTAGGCAGCAATTCAGGCACAGAAAAGGTTAATTTGGAGCTGGGGTTTTGAGAAGTAGTTCCAGTCACCGCCAGCCCTCTCTTTGTAGGACTGTCCTTTAAAGAATATCCTTGCACACTGTTGCTAAGGTTAAAACTTCAATTACTTTTTCTCATGGGGGGGGGGAATTTGGCTTCCCTGCAAAGAGAAAATGGAAAGTGAAAGGGAGCACCCCACTTAGCATCCCCACCCCACTTCTGATTGGGTCTGTAGAAGGGAGAGAAAGTATTTATTATTAACAGTATTTATATACCGCTTTTCAACTAAAAGTTCACAAAGCGGTTTACAGAGAAAAATCAAATAACTAATCAAATAATTTAAACATCCATTTAATTAAAACAAAAAATATAGAAGACCCCCACCCAGGGTGACCAGACATCTTTTTCCAGGACATGTCCTCTTTTTTAGCCTAATCTCCTGGAAAAGAACTTAAATGTCCTGCAGGCAGTTCATAACCTTCTTGTAACTCATAAATTATATGTAATACATTATATGTAATATAGTTTTAAATTTAATAACAAGTAATGTAATGTTAATCACATGAATCACATGAAATCAATATATGAGTATTGTTAGCTTTTAGAGTGTTGTTCTACATCAGGGGTGCCCAAACCCTGGCCCTTGCTGCCCTCGGGGTCTCCCAATCTGACCCACAGGGAGCCCCCAGTCTCCAAAGGGCCTCTGGCCCTCTGGAGACTTGCTGGAGCCTGTGCTGGCCTGACACAACTGCTCTCAGTGTGGGGGCAACTGTTCGGCCTCTCACATGAGCTGTGGGACGAGGGCTCCCTCTACTACTTGCTGTTTCATGTCTGTGATGCAGCCGTGGCAGCAAAGAAAAGGACAGCCTTGCTTTGTGCAAGGCCTTTTATAGGACTTGAGCTACTGCAAGACTTATATTCATTCATATAAGTTCCATCTCTAATATATTCATTTTTGTAAATTTATTCAAATTTTAAATGTAAATTAATTCGTTTTTTCCCCGACCGCTAACACAGTGTCAGAGAGATGATGTGGTCCTCCTGCCAAAATATTTGGACACCCCTGTTCTATATGTAGGACATGTAGGATATCTTTTTATTGGATGTCCCACATTTTGGCATACCTTGGATGTCCTACATTTTCTTAGATGTCCTACATTTTGGGGTTCCTCTTTTGCAGTTATGATACCTGGTCACCCTGCCCCATCACTCTAGCACTGCGTGAAAAAGAAACCCTCAAGATTAGCCTTGAAAATGGTCTCACCTGGTGCTGAAAAAAAGGAGGTAAGGGGGTGGGGGCAGAGAAAGGGGAATGATTTCCACAGTTGCATTATTTAGATGGCTGTTTTCACACACTCACATACACACCCCAAGATCAACAATCGTCATCATCCATCTGTCCCCCCATTCTTCTTCTGGGTTTCCTTTAAAGAGTGATTTAATGTTGGGTGTTAAGACAATTTTGAATTGCTGAGGTCATCTCATTCTGGTTCAGGGGAGCCATTTCTATGTTCTTTTTCCCTCCCACCCTTTCAAAAACAGTCAGTTGTCTCCTCAGTTCTGGATTACTCTGCTTCTGCCCTGCCCCTTAAGTAGAAAAACCCACCTTCCTCTGCCTTGCACTTAATGTTGCTGCATCTCTTAAACAGTGCTCTTCTTTTATAGAAGAGGTTCTTGTGGATGGTGCTAAGGTGGAGGCTGAAAGTAATTTGCTTTCAAACAGGTCCCTCCAGAGCATTTTCATTTTTGCTCCTTTTCGTGCCACACTTACTGGGGAATACGGGCCCAATCAAACCCTCATGGAGCACTGGTGCTGAGTTCCAGCGTCAGCGCTGGGTGTCGCAAATGTGCTGTAAGTCATGTCTGTGGCACCTGGGGAGGGGCCACTGATGCTGGGTCTCAGTGCTGAGTCGAGATGCCACAGGAGCACCAGGAGGTAAGTTGGGGTGGAGTGGGGGAGTAACTAGCCTGGGAGGGAGTGGGACCTGCTCCACTGGATCCTATTCTCTGTGTCAGGCCACAAAGCCTCGCCCAACACAGAGGTTCTAAAGTCTGCACCAGCAAAACAGCTGGCTCAGACTCAGTCATTGTGGGGCCTTCTCCCTTTCTCGGGAGAGGAACATCCCCTTCCCCCAAGGAGACCGCTGGCCTCCGCAGGACCACTGGATACAACAGTTGCAATTTTGGCACCACTGCACCCAGTGGGCCCACCGGGGATAGGATTGAACTGTAAGTCCTATTAAATTCAATGTGACTTACTTCTGAGTAGACATACACAGGTTTGAGCTATAAATGGTTGATGACTTGTTTGTTTTTTAAAGATATCTCTTATATTGTTTGCAATAAACTCCAAGACCTCCTATTTTCTTGCAAGCTGTACAAAAAGCATTGTATGGACACAGACTGAATGGGAAATGCTCAGTTTCATTTTTCCCTCCAGGATTCTCTCTTCTAAAAGAAGAACAGTTAGAGAACAGTTGCATTCGAAACATATTACTATTCCATCATCTGCACTTACAGATTTATCCTTTTGTGGCATGAAAAATGAAGTTTGCATAGTTGATGCTGCATAGCTGATGTAGATGGAAGTCAGCAATTTGCGTGGTTTGTGAAAATGGTTTTATTAATCATTAAGCATTATGTAGTTTCCAAGGTGTAAACAGGGGAAGTTTTTTTCCTTTAGGTGAAGTATTAGGTGCAGTATTTAGGTGAATGAAATACAGTATGCATTATACAGTATACAGAAATACAGGTGAAGTATTTAGGTAAATGAAATACATCATTTAGGTGAAGTATTTTCCTTTAGGTGGGAAACAGAAAGGGCAGACGGTGATAAGCAGTGGTGTAGTGATAAATTTGGAAGTACTGGAGGTTGTCAAGATACCCAATGGCCATGCCCCATTAAAACTATTCAACAATTAAAAAAGAACTTAACATTTCTTCATTAGCATGCTTTCTTTCTGCTGCCATTTATCCCTAGTTTATTCCAGTTATTTTGAGTATCTAGCTCATTTCATCTCAAACACCTGAAGCGAGTTGCAACAATTGCAAAACAAATATATAAAAATTCAAAAATGGAATTATAAAAAACATATCAGATCACAATAAAAGGTATATTATGGCCCAGGATTAAGTGCACTGGCTTACGGCACAACTCAATGGAACGGCATGAAAAGTGGAGGTAAGGAAAAAGGTACAACAGTAGTTAACTTATAATGTGTCTATAACCTAAAGCAGGGGTCTCCAAACCCCAACTCAGGGGCCAGAAGTGACAAGCCTCTGGTCCCGCAGCAAGCCTCTGGTCCTCTTCAAGCCTCTGCCCTCTCAACCAAATATGACCAGTGCTGTGCTCCAGTTGCTTCTGGAGAGTGTTCTGAGGACCTCCCCTCAGAATGCTTTCTAAAGGCCTAAAAACCACTTCCTAGTTTTCCTGAAAAACCTGAAATGATGTTTTTGGGCCGTCTGAAGGTCTTAGGCTTTCTAATGTATTTAAGTTTTATATTTAAAATTTATTTATTTTTCTGCCCTCAACACCATGCCAGAAATTTTATGGGGCCCTCTGACCTAAAAGTTTAGAGACCCCTGACCTAATGGTTAACAATTATTGCACATTTATCCTTACTTCCACTCTTCATGCCATTCCATTGAGCTGTTCCATAAGCCAATGCACCTGATCCTGGCACACACAATAGATTCCCATGTATGCACGTATTACATGTTTCTTACAAGCACTCCCAGTAACAATACAGTTTGCATCAGTTCTGAAATTGCTAGGTGGAACTATCTTGATAGACACATAGAAATGACATTTGATAATGTGCATTCTAGGGATTTAGGGCCCAATCCAGATGAATGTTTGCTGACTCACTGCCAGCGCTCACTGCTGCAAACATGCCGTAAGGTACATCTGCAACCATTAGCGCAGGGCCAGAACGGCCGCTGGCTCAACGCGAGCCAGTGCTGGTTAGAGGCCAGTGGACCCCTGCCAGGCGGTCTGTGTGAAGCACCAGGCAGCAGAGAGGTGAGTGGGGCATTCTGGGGGGAAGGCAGGGAGGAGGTGATGTGAGTAGGAGTGGGGCAGGAGGGACAGCGGAGCTTTGCTCCACTGGATACTGCGGCCTGGCACAAGGCCTCTTTCCTCTCTGCCAGCTAAAGAGTCACAGTAGAGTGGAGTAGCCCCACCTGTGGGGCTATTTTCCTTGCCCGGGAGGAAACTACAAATGTTCCCTTCCCTTGAGAAGCTGCCGGAGGCTGCCTTGAGAGCCTAGGATGCTGTGGCAGCAATTTTTGGCACCATGGCAGCCCTGCATGACAGGCAGATCAGAATTGGGCTGTTTACACAAACCATATGTAGAAATTCAGCAACTACTGTAGATGATATAGAATTTCCCCCCCAAAAAAATTTTTTCATCAACAACGTTGAGAAATAGGCACATTTTCATTCTGTTAGTAATGGATTGGAAAAGAAACTGTCACCTGCAAATCAGTGTTAAACCCCCCCTCTCTTTCCAAAGCAAAAACTTGTGACAGCCATCAACACAGAGCAACACAAAGAGGGAGGGGGAGCAGAAACAGAGACAGGAAAAGGTATGAATTTAGAGGAAGTTAAAACTTACAGTTTGGCTAAATCTTATCACTAACAGACCCTTTTTGCTGGCAGGCTAATAAAGTGCCTTACTAACCTAACCACAAGCCAGACAGGATAGAAATAGAACAGCAAGCATCGCGAAACAGTCAGAAACAAGACTTCCCTTTGAGAAAGGTGGGGGCAAGTGCAAGAAAGAGAGTGAAGAGGGCGGGAGCATAAGAAAGACATTTGGGAAAGTTACACAAAGGGAACTTCCCCCTTTTGGGGGACGCTTTGTTTGAATGACAACTGAAATGTATAAAAGTGTTTCAAAAAGCCCAAGGCGGCACCTTCCTGAATTTGAGCGGGCAGCTCTCAGGGGCCCCAGGCATGCCTTGCTAACTAATAAACACCTTCCTAGCCTTCCACCTTCTAGTGTCTTGCTTATTCAGCCTCAGCAGCACTGGACAGAATCTACCCCTGTCTACCAAACTGATGCTGCCCTTCTGGGCAGGAATACGACAGAAGGAATAGATTCTAGATGGAATATTCCATTTAATGTTTAGGTTTAACAAGAAATATTATATAGTTGACAGCCAAATCCTATCCCCCACCATGCTATAGGATGCAAACGTGCTATAAAGGCACATGCTGCATGCTATGGTGAAGGGGCAAGTAGGAGACCTGAGAGAGGAAAGGGAAAATATTCCTGACAGAATCTTGAGCTGTCTGTGAAGGACAACTAGTTTAAAGTGTCAACCTAGTTCGTTTCGGCACTGTCCAATGAACACTCGAGACAACAGATATGGGAGAAAGGGCAACTTTATTTCATGTTACCAAGAGAAGCAGAGGCTGAGACCTGCAGCATCTGAGGCAGCTAAAGCCCCTGTGGTGCGGGGAGGGACCTCTGGGCGGTACCAGAAACCTCTGCCCCCAGGCGGGCATGCACCCGACTCCAAGTCACGCCTCGCTGCTGGGCTGGCACGTCTCATCCATGTCTGTCCCTTAAGGGGAAGGCAGCCAGACCGCAGACTGCGCCACCTCGAGCCGCTGAGCCTCTGAGGTGTGCCCTGCGGTCCCGGCCAGGGCCCCGTCTACGTCCTCGTGCCACCAAGCCCCTGAGGACTGAAATAGGGTTCTGCCCTGCCTATGCCGCTTGAAGGTGCATGCCAAAGTCCCATTCACGCCTCCTAACCTGCACCACCTGCCCTCTTAAAGTGACCAATGGCAGCTTGCAAACAGAGGGGGGGTGTAACCCCCTGGCCCCTAACAGTCTGGGGTAGGCAAAAAAACTGCCTGTCCTTTGGCCAATCTTGGCAGGCAGCAAAAAATTCCTACCCGGTCCCAAACAGCAACCAGTTAAACTCAGACTGCCTCTAGGGCGGGCGGGCAGGCGGGCGGGCAGGTATTCCCACAGTGCCCATGTGCAAAGGAGGAAGAAGGCTGGGCCTCATGCCCTTTTAAAAGGTCCGCCGTAGCTGCCAGACCCAGCCCCCTCTCCCTCCCCCTTGGGGAGGGACTCTCGTGTCCAGGCCAGGCCAAACAAACTCCGATCACCTTTTTAATTGGGCGATCGGGAGTGTGGGGGTTGTGAAGATGGTCAATTCCACGCTCAAATCATTGGTAAGGCCACACCTGGAGTATTGTCTCCAGTTCTGATTACCAAATCTTAAAAAAGATATGGTGGAACTGGCAATGTTGCAGAGGAGCGTGACCAAAATGATTAGTGGGATAGGGCACCTCCCTTACAAGGAAAGGCTACATTTGCAGACTCTTCAGTCAAAAAAGAAGGCATCTGAGGGGGGACATATTAAATTATGCATAGAATGGATATACTGGATACAGGGAGGTTCTTTTCTCTCTCTCATAATAACAGAACCAGGTGTCATCCACTTGTCCTATCCCAATTTTCCCTATCCTGCCAACTACACCAATTTCTCCCATTGAAATATTCCAACTCCCTTCTAATGCCCACTTTTTAACACCCTCTTTATCTCTAGGATCAACAGCTGTGGTGTGCAAAGAAATGAACATAACTCCTTATCAGTTGAGCAATTAACAAGAATTTATTGCTACAAACACAGACACTCCTGCAAGTCCTCTTGTCCAGAGGCTTTCCCTCCCCAAAACTCCAATTAACTCAGTGGGTAAAGGTCCAAAGCCTCCAGCCCAAGTCCACTGTCTAATCTCCAAAGCACAGTCCAGCCTTCCCAATTCAGTCTTCTGCAGCAGAGTCCCTCCTCTCCAGCAGAGTGTCTCCTTCAGTAGGGTCTCTGTCCTCCAGCCAGACTCCTGGCAGCCCCCTTCTCCCATGGGTCTGTCCTGTAGGTCTGGGGTCAGGTAGCATCTCCCTCTGGGTCAGGGTAGTTCTGTCTGGGTAGCTTTGCTCCTTCTGAAGCTCCCTGAGGTGAGCGATAGTCCCTCCCCTTCCCTTTGCAGCCATTCTGGGTGGTGGGAATAAATGCCTCTATTTTGCTCCCCCATCTGGAATGGCTCAGAAGGAGAGGGAAAGGGGCTGCTTACATGCTGTGGGGAGGCTCCCTGCAAAACTAAGTGCTTTGCACCCCCTCTAGCTATGCTGCTGCCATTAGGGCGTATGCTGCAACCTGCTGCGGGGAGGCAGCCATGGAGACCTCCTCAAATTAAGGGAATGTTTGCACTCTTACCTCAGGGCTGCATTGAGGTGGCATCAGTGCTGGAAAGTTGGAAAGGATTGGGCCCTAAGTACAGGAGTTGTGTGCATCTGGTGAGCCACTGTGAGATACAGGTAGCTGGACTAGATGGGCTCTTGGCCTGGTACAGCAAGGCTCTTCTTATGTACTTTTGTTTTATTTATATACTGAAAAGGCCTCTGATAAACTTGAGGGGCTATTGTAAAGTAAGAAAAACAAATAAACCACATCGTTTTTTGTCTTGACCCTAGTTTTCCAAAACTGAGATCCAAAAGAGACTATTTTTAGTAATGGTACTGAGCTGCAAAAGTTTGATCTCAAATATCCACGCAGGATTATCCTTGTGCGCTCTATTATATCTTTGAAATCACTAACTACATAACAAATGAAAAGATAAATGGGATTTAAATTAATGATGATGAACATAAAATTGGATTGTAAGCAGATGATGTAATACTACATATGGCTTATATTCAACAATCTGCATCTGAAATTCAAGAGCAAATGTTGAAATTGGCCAGATATCAGGATATAAATTGAATACCAAGAAAGCAATTTATGTTCGCATTTTATGTTTGGAAAGAAGGACTTCAAGGAAGAATTGTTTATCTGAAATTGATTGGAGAAAAGATTCAGTAATATATTTAGACATAAACACTCCTAAAATCCTACATTTCATATGCAAATTAAACATTGGAAAAATGAGAAATTAAAGTTTGAGAGGGTTAAATTGAATTTATCAATTATGCACAGAATTAAACTGAATTACATGAATGTGATACCAAAATTAATTTTGAATGCAAAATATTCCCTTCCACAGAAGAAAATGTTAAGCCATGATTACAATTAAATAAACAATTTATTTGGGGAAAGAACCTGTGAGATGGTAACAAGTGAATCTAAAGTGAAAGGTGTGTGAGGGGTTATTGGATGTATGAAGATATGCAAAGGTGAATGTGTTACATTGAGTATTGAGGTGGTGTGAGAGGGGTAGTATGGGGATGTAAATACAGAGGTACAATACTTTTTGGTCAAGCCAACGAGGGATTTATTATGGATGACTGGGGGCTGGGGATAAGAAGTTTGACTGTACTTGTCTTAAGAGGCGACTAAACAGCCACCGGATAGATAGGACTCGTCAGCCTGGGAAGGCAGCTCATCTGAGAGAAGGAAAACTCTGATCAGATCAGATTCAGATTCAGAAACCTTTATTAGGTATTATTAAGCATACAAAAAAAAAACATACAGAAGTGCACAAACATAACATAGCAAACTACAAATAACACCTATAACCAAACACTTCAGAGAGTAGAGGCATGCTTCAGATTAGTCGCCACGATTTGTGAGATAAATTTAGCTATCTGAGAGACAATGTCAAAATCAGTGGAGGTTAATAAAAATTGCAATCTAGCAAAATCCTCAGCAAGGGTGTTAAGGTGAAATTGAAGGGCCAGACATTTCCTTCTGGCCTCATTGTGAAGTGGACAATGAAGAAGAAGGTGGTCTAACGTTTCTACAGCCCGCCGCTGAGGACAGGGACAAATTCTTTCCTGGAAAGGAATGCCATTAAATCTACCCCAAAGAACAGAAGATGGAATAGAATTACAACGGGTCATAGAAAAGGCCCTTCTAATCTTTGGGCATTCCAAAATATAGAGATAATTGGGAATTTCGCCTACTTTAACTGGTAAGTGATAAAATAAAGGTGAACAAGTTTTATTGGCTGCAGATAAAATATTGGAGGAGTGAATATCCAGGAGTCTCCCTTTAATGAGCCTGAAAGCCTCAGCTTGGGACAAATTACCAAGTAAGTCAGGCTCAACTCCCAATTGTTTTATTTTTGCACTCCAAAGTTTATCAGAGAAGTAAGGGTCAACAAGGAGGTGATATAAAAGAGTGTTAGGGTCAGAATTATATATTTTGAGCCAAAATTTAATCGCTCTAATCCACGCAAGTGTTTCAAGTTGGATTTGGCCTGATTCAAGACAGAGCACCGCATAAGACACACACCGGGGCAAACCCAGTGTGCTTCTTAAGAAAGTTGATTGAATCTGCTCTAGTGAATTATTGAATGACCCAATCCAAAGTGGAACCCCATATAATAATTGGGGGGAGCATTTCACATTGAAGGCCTTCAACGCCGCCAGAATAAACTTGCCACCTTTACTGTGAAAGAAGCTGACAATGGCTTGTGAAGAGGCTTTAGCAAGAGAACAAGCCATATAACAATGGGACGTCCATGCTAAATTGTACGCAAAAAGAATGCCCAAATATTTAAATGTTTTAACCTGTTCTATAATTTGGCCATTGAATCTCCAAACACTAGGACTCCAGGATCTTCCAAAAACTATAATTTTAGATTTGGTATAGTTAATTTGTAACTTGTTAACACAAAAAAATTCTATACACTTACTGATCAGACGTTTGAGACCCAGGCTAGAACGGGATAAAATGACCGCATCATCAGCGTAAAGTAAAATTGGAACCTGCAAATCCCCCAACCTAGGGGGGTGACCGTCAACAGTAGCCAGGGAAGGAGCCAGGTCATTTAAAAAAAGATTAAACAGTGTGGGAGCCAGCACACAGCCTTGCTTCACCCCCTTGTTGGTGGGGAATTCATCAGTATAGTTGCCTCCTGGGGAAAACTCTGATTCCAAACCTCCACTGCCTTGTGGCTGCATCCAGTTATGGAAAAGGCTTCAGGAGTCAACCTCGAGGCAAAATCCGGAGCCGGAGTCCCTGAGGCAGTTCATGGCTGAACACAGTCACGTTCTGGCAACTCCTGCGACGCTGCTGGAACCAACCGTATTGGCCTCTGCCTTTCCATTGGACCATTTCAGCGACGTGGAGAGGGGGGATTTGCTGCATGGGGAACAGCCTATCCTCCATACCTACTTTACCCAGGCTTCGCGCACTGGAGAGGACACTCTGTTCCAGAACCACCATTCAGAGCGTGACACCATAGTCTTCCGAGACTGAAGGATGCCAACAATAATATGGATGACTAACAGATGTAGGGTGCAATTTTATGCAAGTTTGGAATTAGGTAAAAAATAAGTTGACCCTATACTTTCCTCCAGTAGCATCGCTGATTAATCATAATGAGCAGTTAGGTTCTTTATGACGAAAATATACTGTAATTTAGGGCGAAATCCTAACTTGCAGTTAGGCTGGCTCAAGTCCCTTGGGCCGGCCTAAGAGGGTCACAAACGTTCCATAAAGCACGTTTGCACCTCCTCAAGAGGAAGCCAGGCCAACACTCCAGGAAGTGCCGGCCTGTGGAGGCTGACATAAGCCTCCATGCCAGCTTCCCCTCAGCCACTTGCGTCGGCCCGCCTGCGCTGACACAAGTGGAAAAGGTGGATGTGAGGGAGGCAGGGAGGAGGAGGGAGGGAGGCGTTCCTGGGTGGGGGGAGGGCAGGCGATGGACAGCTCTGGGTGTAGGCGGGCAGGTAGCGGGAGGCGGGGCTGGGATCCAGCTTCAATCCGCTCCACTCTCCTCTGACTTGTGCCACCTTCAGAGGTGGCGCAAGTCAGAGGAGACCCATTGTGGCCAGCAGCCCTTACGTTTCCCCTTACCTCTGGCTGAGCTGCTTCTGGTTACAATCCTGCACTGGGTACAGCGCAAGCCTCCTGGCTTGCCTGTTCCAGCACAGGTTAGGATTGCGCCCACAGATTCTTATGAAAAACTGTCTGTGAATGATGGCATGTTACTTTATTACCAAGAAGTCAAATTAATGGAAGAAGATTCAAGTACTTTCAGTGTTTACACATGACACATTTTTTATAGTATGAAAAAAAAATTAAAAAGACAGAATATTGAATTTGAAAGTTTGATATATAAAAAATACAAATGAAATTGCTTTCACAAGTTTACAACATCCTGAATAAATAGGAAGAAGATGTCCAGAATAAAATGGGATAGAGATAAAATGGGACAGAGATAAAGTTTCACAAGGAAAAGTTTCAGAAGAAGATTGGACATTTATATTTACTACAGTATCTCATTTTCTGTCTCCTGCAATTGCAGGAAAACATTTATAAGATGGTATGCCAAAGGTGTCTGTTGCCTTGGAAAATGAACAAGATTTATAAGATGTGAAACAGAATTGATATTGCCAATTTAATAAGGGAGATTTCTTTAACTCTTGGTGGCATTATAATAGAGCAAAACATTAATGGGATAGAGTGGTACATACATTAAAAGTAATTTTTAATATTCAAATACTAAAGGACCCTAAGGTGTGCTTGCCGAACTCAGTAAAAGCTGTTTCAGTAGAGCATCAAAAATCAATCTTCTATATGATTACAGCTGCTAGACTAGTTTATGTAAGATACTGAAAGAGCAATGTTAATCCAATTACAGGTGAATGGCTTTTAAAATGTTGGGATGTAATTATGATAGTAAATGTAACAGAATATCTGCATTCTGAAACAGACTATGACAAACTGTATAGAGTATGGACAACATTTACTTTTTGTGTGGTGAGTTGGGTATTAGTGGGAAGAGGGATGATACAAATAGTTGAAAATGGTCTAAGAATCCTAATGGGCTCTTACAACAATGAATCTTGTGATTCACTGTTATAAAGCCCAGTGTGGCACCATAAATGTTGTGCACAATTGTGCAATATGGAGCTGCTAATGAAAATGGCCAGAGGCTTTATCTGCATGTCAGTGGCTCCCAGACAGTCCGCTGGAGCAGGTAAAGGCGCAGTGGAGTGGTCAGGGGGTGGTTTGGGGAATAAGTGGGGTTCGGATCAGGCTAAACTAAGGGCAGTTTGGGGACAGGAGGGGGAGGACTCCCAGAGGTGGCAGCATCCTATGCTTCTGTCCCAAAACCCAACCCAGACATGGCCCCAGTTGTCTCCTTGAATTTTCAACAGCAAAACTGCTGGCCTAGGCTTGAGGAGACCCATTGAAGCCAAGTGGCCTGCTGGGGGTAAGTAAAAAAAAGTTTGGTCGATCTTTGGTGAGTCTGCACTGTAGAACAAGGTTACCTGTCCTTATTTAGCAAGGCTTGAGAACATTGAGTTTCATGAATCACGATGGCAAAGGGCTGACTGAACAACATCAGAACCAGGGGACATCCACTAAAATTGTGTGTTGGGAGAGTCAGGACAGACAAAAGAAAATATTTTTTACCCAGCATGTACTTAATCTGTGGAACTCTTTGCCACAGGATGTGGTGATGGCATCATGCCTAGATGCATTTAAAAGGGGATTAGACAAATTTCTGGAGGATAAATCCATCACGGGTTACAAGCCATGATTGTGTATGTGCAACCTCCTGATTTTAGAAATGGGTTATGTCAGAATGCCAGATGCAAGAGAGGGCACCAAGATGCAGGCCTCTTGTTTACTTGTGTGCTCTCTGAGGCATTTGGTGGGCCACTGTGAGATACAGGAAGCTGGACGAGATGGGCCGATGGCCTGTTCCAGCGGGGCTGTTGTTCTGTTCTTAAAAGATGTAGACTTCCACTTGCTGACATCTCCCACAGCTGCTCTTCATGGGAAAAAAGCAGGAAACTGTAATGTATATCTGCCATGTACAATACTTTTAGGGCTGAATCTTAGCCTGCACTGGAACAGGCAAGCCAAGAGGTTTGCACTGTATCCAGAGCAGGATTGTGGTCATAAGCGGCTCAGCCAGAGGCAAAGGGAAACATTTCCCCTTACACCTGTGTAAGGGTCACTGGCCCCTATGGGTCTCCTTGGACTTGCACCACCTCTTGAGGTGGTGCAAGTCCAAGGAGTGATAGATAAGACCTTTATTGGCATACATAACAAACACAACAACACAACAAACAGAACAGTAGTGAGTATAAGCCTATGATAAATGATATATAAGGATACATAACAACCAAATAAATCAAATATATTTGTCCCATAGAAAACATACTGGCCTAACATATAAAATATACTAGGTAGACTCTCTTGGGTCTACTTGGCACCATCTGCTACAGATAGACTGCCACCTCTCGGTTATAGCACTGAAAACATCATTCGGTAGTTATGAATCTCCCCAGGAACAGCATAACTGCCAGATGCCAGCCCCACCTCCCACTCCCTGACCGCCCACTGCTGGAGCCACCTACCGCCCACCCTCCCCCCACCCAGGAACGCCTCCCTCCCACCTCCTCCCCACTTCCTCCCTGCCTCCCCCCGCCTACCTTTTCTCCTTGTGTAGGTTCAGCCGGACCTACACAAGACTTAGGGTGCAATCCTAACCCCTTATGTCAGTGTTTTCCAGCACTGGAATAGCAGTGCCAATTAGAGTTCACAGTCATTTTCTAAGTGCAAATGTAACAGGTGGCGCACCAACTCCACCACAGGACCCTTCTGCACCCACCAGACCAGGTAAGGCTGCTGGGGGAAGGTGGAAAGGGGGCAGAGCTGGACAAAATGGGATGGAGAAGGGGGGAACGGGGGCAAAGAGACAGCAGGTGGGAGCAGTAATGGCATGCACCAGATTCTATCCCCCTTCCTCAAGCATTTCTGCCCCTTTCTTCTACTGGGAATTGTGCCAGCTACTGAGCTTACACAGAAGACCATTGCAGAGCAGGAGGCTTATGAAGAGGTAAGCCTAAATAAAAATTCCCCTTTTTTCCCTCTGAAGCCCCTGATCCACCACCACCCTACTGGATACAGCACATTCTTTTTTGGTATGGCTGCATCAGCTATGGGAGAAAGGATAGGATTGGGCTTGGGCAGCCCAATTCTGAGCTGCCCGGGGCGCGCGGCTGGAGTGGCACCGAGAACGGCTGCCGCCGCATCCTGTGCACCTCAGCCTACCACGGGAGGTGCCTCAGGAGAAGGGAACTTTCTTCCCCTTCTCCTGGATAAACGAAGTAGCCTTGCAATGGGGCTACTCACTTTACCACCAACCAAAAGGTCAGCGGTAAGGTAAAGCATTCGTGCAGGGCGCCAAGCCCTGTACGAACGGACAGGATCTGGTGGAGCTGAGATCCACTGTACCCGTCTCCTGCCTCCCCGCTCCCTCCCTCTAGCATGCCTCCCATCTGCCCTCTCCCTGCCCCCCTCCCCACCCTCCTCTCCACCCCCTCCCCACCCTCCTCTCCACCCCCTCCCCACCCCTGCTTACCATGCCATGGCTCAGTGGTCTGTGAGACCGCTGAGCGGCAGAGGCTGGACACCTGCCCAGTACTAGCCCAGCATCAGCCCGACGGTAACTGTTGCTGACGTGCCTTATGGCATGTTTGTAACAACATGCGCGGGCACCACCGAGCTCAGGAGTGGGCTCTTAGAAAGCTATGATATACTCCTATGAAGCACTGTGACTGTAGGACATTTATTGTGTCTTCCCACTTCAGTTCAGTTAAAATTGGACAAAATTGGGATGGAGTAGGTGGAGATGCAAGGATAGTGCAATGCACAATCCCATAAAAATGGCCTGTAGAGGGTGTAAAAAAAGACACTCAGGAACTGAAGGCTTTGAAAAATGTGGGAAATTATGCATACACAGTGCTCCGTGCAAAATTCAGAGATGAGAAAAACAGAACAATGGAGTTCTTATGCATCTGTTCCATTTTGAAAATAAGATAAAGTAATTTGCAACTCTAAAATTCCTTGGGGACATTGGATGAGAATCTCAGGAGCATCACAAAATTTGACCAAAACTGACCCAAATTTGTCATTTGTCATATATGTTTGTGCAATCTTTGCATTCATTTTTAATGTGAAAAGATAATCTCTCTCTCTCTCTCTCTCTCTCTCTCTCTCTCTCTCTGTGCGTGCGTGTGCGTGTGCGTGTGTGTATTTAGGGTCCAATTCAGAACTGTGTGCACTGGCTCAGTGCCATAAAGCACACCTGCTACATGTTACGTTGGGTCAGTGCGGGCACTGGCTCTGGGTAAGCGCTGGGTGGCAGAGAGGTAAGTGGGGGCGTGGGGGTAGGTGTTCCAGCAGGGGGAGGGAAGGGAGAAGGTATCTCAGGGGAGGGAGCAGTGCAAGAGGGGATTTGGAACCAGCAGAACTTAGCTCCACCAGATCCATAGCCTCGTGTTAGGCCTTCCAGCCCAGTATGGGTCTGCTTTACTCTGCACCAGCTAAATAGCCTGTGCAGAGTCAAGTAGCCCCATTGTGGGGCATTTTACCTTAACCAGGGAAGGGAACGAATGTCCCCTTCCGCCAAGGAGCTGGCAGCAGCTGGCCAGTGTGCTCAGGATGCCATGACAGCCATTTTGGCGCCGCTGCAACCCTGGGTGCTGGGCTGAAACACAAGAAACACAACAAAATGCAATGAAAATATCTTTAGGCAATGCTCTCTATTCAAATATTGATTGAGTTTCAGCCAACAGTGTTCACATTCCTTTTATGCACATTTACATTTTTGCAGTTTCACTGATTTATTGCAGATGCTTCTCAATCATTTTTTGGATTATATTTTCCAATGTAGTATAAGTAAGCATAATTGTAACTGGGGAGCATCAGAATGAAAAGTATAAAATATAATCTAAATCACATGCAATAAAAGGGAATTTCTGGACACAATAGTGTGTGAGATGTGAATTGGTTATCTGTCTCTTCCAGGTTAGGTGCCTGCACTTAAAGTGAGAGGAGTTTGTGTAGATAAGACCCACTGAAGTTGTGAACTGATCTATTGTTTCAGTAGATCAATAAATGTGGCCCTTTATTCCAGATCCCACGGTTTCATGTCTTTGTGGAAGGTACCTGGGCAAAAGTATCTTCCATTCATGCAGCAGTTCTTCTATGAATTAAAGAAGGCTTTGTTCATGGAACACAAGCTTAGCATACAATCCATGGTGCTTTCACCAAGACCATTAGATTTCTGGAAGTTGAAATTTTGTTCTTCGTCATCATTCTCATCAGAGAATGGTACTTCAGAAATTGAGGAAGAGAGTATAGTTCTATGGCAGAGCACATGTTTTGCGTGCAGATGGTCCTGGATTCAGCTCCTGGCACCTACAGTTAAAAAGATCTTTGGTGGCATGGTGAGAATGACCTCTTTCTAATAAGTTGTATAGTGTCTGCCAACCAGAATAGACAGCACTGGGCTAGAGGGACTTGGGTTCGACTCTGTTAACCAGCCTTATAGATTCTCACATCAGCAGTGCAAATCTCAAGTCAGCCACAACTCATGTACTTTGTTCACCATGACAGCTATGAATGTCTGTCATGATGCAAGCATTATATATTTTAATGCATGCAATGAAGTAAAGGGTAACCTCCCATGGCCATCACAGTAACTAAAAGAGAGATCATTTGTAATATATTTACCTATACAGATTCTTGTTATACACGGATGTTTTATACGCGAATTTGACTCAACACGAACGGCCACTGCAAATGAGAAGGAAAAAACTGCTTTTCTTACTGTCACGCAAGACAGTAAAATAATAATAAAAGCAGTTTTAAAAAATTAAAAAGTGTGTCCCTTTAAAAACAGCATTTCGATAGAAAGACAGTCATGCATTCTATCTTAGAATCTTATCTTATCTTATCTTATCTTAGAATAGAATCATTCTATTCTTCAGGCAGGGGGTCCTTTGCATTTCTAATTGCTGACTGCCTCTCTACAGAAAAGCTGTTTTTAATAGGAAACACTTTTTAATTTTTTAAAACTGCTTTTATTTTATGTATACCATACATTTTACGGTATCAGCAGGGAGTCCCTGAATCAAACACCTGTGGATGTCAAGGCAAGACATTATTCCTTTAGGAGCAACAGAGGGGCAAGAAACCTGAAAGTGGGTCTTTAAATCTATTTTTCCACTGCTTTTTATCCACTGATTTTTTTTTATTTTTTTTATCCAGGGGATAAAGAGGGACAACCTGTACTTGTAAGTGTATGACATTTAGAGAAATGTCAAAGGAAAATAAGTTAATAGTAATTTCAAGTAAAATATAATAAATACAGCAAAACAGATGAAAAAATAGATGACCAATTTTTGCATATTAAGAAGTTTTTACACTTTTTCATTATCCTATAAATGGGTTCACATGTATAATTTTTCTTGTGTTATTTCTGATAAATGCTCCAGTAAAATGATAATTAATTGGGGCTGGCTTGAAATCTTTGCTTTGAGTATCTTGCAGTATATTTTTATCCAATTACATGCATTTTTTTCCTGAGAAAGTTTTTGTTCCAATAGTAGTTTAAAAATATCTGCTTACTTGTATTTTTATAGAAACCATTCAACTCTGTGTAATTGCTGCTTCAGACTAAGCTTGGGATGCTTAGATTTTCTTTTTGCAAGGTATGGGTTATATTCAGACCTCTCCCAGAAAACCAAACTGCTAAGTATTTTGCAAATGAGTGCAGGATAACTGGGAAGACTGCCCTAAAACTGCAGAACTCTCTGAAGATTAACAACCAAAAAACAATCACAAAGAACACACTGAAGGAAGAATCTAGTGTTGTCATGAGCAGCTGTCATGATAGTATCAAAGGAAATGATAATCTGGTTGTTGCACACCTAGTAGAGATGGTGCTGGAGATCACAAATTCCAGTCTCAGAATAAGGACTCTGGCTGTTCATAAAGTCCACCTTCCTTATGAGCATTGGTATTACAATCCTGAGGTCTTCTCTGAACAACTCCCCCACACATGATGATGAATAACTACTTTTCAATCAAAAATAGGTCTTAAAGTGGTAAGGATAGCAAAGTAATAACAAGAGAGCTTTGTGTCCCAGCAGGGTTCACAATGTAAGAAGGAATACAAATAAGAGACCATCAACAGCCACTGGGAGGGAAATTATGCTGGGGATGCTTAGCTACTTTTTCATTGCTACTGCTGCTGTTGGGGCTGTTCCAGCAGTGGCAGAGTGGCCAGGGAGATTTCAATTCTTTTTTTCCTCTCAGAGCCCAATCCTTTCCCCCACTATCATCATGCAGTCATGCTGATAAATAGTGGGGGGAACAAGCAGACAGTCTGGAAGGGGTAAGTACAAATTTTTCTTACTTACTCAATTACAAATTGATCTTCTTAGACCCACTGAAGATATTTTCCTGGTGTAAGTCGAGGGAGAGATGATGTGTTTCAAGCTGGAAAAATGGGGGTCCCATTGCATGCTCCTGCCACCAGGATTCACCTCCTGCAGACCCCAAATCACCCCTGCACTTCCTGCACCTTGAATGTCCCCTAAAGCACCCATGAACCACCCATGACTTGCCCCTGCCAACACCTTATCTACTCCAACATGGGCTGGGCCCACATGCAGTAGGTCCACAGAGCCTCTGACCATTTCCCACAGCAGCTCTAATGCACACAACAATAGCGCAATGATTGCACCACTATTAGAGAACCACAATGGAATGAGAGAACAGCTCCCATAGGCTCTCTATAGGACTGGGCCAGCGGTTTTCAAACTCTCCGGGAGTTTGAAAACCGCTCTAAGTTCTTGCAGGGGGGGGAAGCAGCGGGACAGGGGAAGGCAGCTGTGCAATCCCCAGGATCGTGCCACTCAGGGGGCTGCAGGGGCTTGGCTGCACTTACCAGAGCCTCCTGCAGCCTCCCGGGGGGGGGGCGGGAAGCCTTGTTCGACCTTCTGCAGGGCTCCCCACAGCTTCAAAAGTGAAAGTGGAGCGGCTGTGCTACACTTCCGGTTTTGTGGAAGTGGAGTGTAATTGCTCCACTTTCACTTCTGAAGCAGAGGCCAGGGCCCACAGGCTGGGGCGTCGCAACGACCCAGTCTGAAAAGCCCTGGACTGGGTCATCGGTTGTTCTCTCACTTCCACTTATCTCATGTGAATGAAATGCTTCTAAGAGAGTGTGCACAACGAATCCTGGGAGATGTAATTTTCCCAGAATGCTTGACAAACATCAGTTACCGTGGGAAAATTATATATCTCAGATCTTCCTGAACATGCTGCCCTAGCACTACTAGAGATGGGGGGGGGGGGAAGAGAAGAGAGAAAATTATAAATTCATAGAGGTGGATGGGATCTCCAAGGCCATGTAAAATCCTTTCTAGAGCATCTTCAAAAGGTGGCTGTCAAACTTCTACTTGGAGAACTCCAGAGAAGAAGAGCCCACCACTTCCCCCATGGGAAGAGAGGGGTGGACCAAGACTCCTTACTTCTCCTGTTGTTCTTCTGACGGTACTGGAGCATCTGCTTAAATGCCATGCAGTAACACATTGAGTACAATGACATTGAGTACATTGTCACACACCTCATGTCATGCACCATTCACTGAATGGGGCAAATGCCCCAGGTGCGGAACCCGCGCAGGAAGCCTTAATGAGGCTCCCAACATGGTCAGAAAGTGTGCTTTTGGATTGCCAGAAGCAGGAAGCCTCAGACGGCTTCTCCAGTCTTGGAGCCACTCCATTTCACTCCAGGTGAGTGGGGGGGGGGGCTGCTACATGTAGGGGGCGGCTTTGCCCTGGGGCACCGCAAGGGGAGGTTTGCCTTCTCTGTTACCTGAGGCAATTCTCCTGAATCATTTTCTTTTATTTTCTTTCATTGGTCCTATGCCTGCTTATGCAATCATGGATAGTATACACCTTGATGCCAGGCAGCACCACTCAAACCAACCCTGCCTGTCCATGCCAACTGCTGGCCAATCCTGCATTGCATCATGGACTACTATGCCATCGTCATACCCCAAACTGACAATGTGAAGTCTGGGTGCCTTATTTTCTAAAATGCAGGTCAAGCCTCAAACAGTCCATTTTGAACTTGGTCTGTCCTTTAACATCCCGCAACCTGAGGAAAGAAGATAATCTCATTCATGCAAACACCTGCTTTCAATGCAATTACGTAGTCTCTCCATGCACTTCCTGTTGTGTATTGTTTCCACTGAACATGACCATTCACAATATCTGATGTTTGTAATATTTGCATCCTGCAATATTTGCATACTGCAGCTCTGTATCTTGATCTACTTTAGTTCTGTCAACAGTTTGATGTAATCACTGCATCCTGCCAGCCTGTACCCACTGAGACATGTGACTTGTGTACCTACATTGCAAAGTCACACCTGCAGTTTATCTGTTTCCATTGTAACATCCTGGACCAACCCACTGGGCAACATCCTCTCTGTAATTGTTTTTGGGTTTTCCTTATGTAGCAGCATCTTCTCGCCACATTTGCATAGTAGAACTGTATCTACATTTCAAATGCTCTCATTCTGTGGTGTGCCTGGTCACATGTGCAGTTTGATTAGCAATGCTTCTCTTGATTGTGTGCCAGGAACAGGGACATCAGCACCCATTCTGAATCCCTTCGAAGACCAATATACACATTAACACACCAATGTGGAAACCTCATGGGCCTGTTTCACACCCTGATATCCAGATTAACCTGATTATCACCCCCTCCCAAAGCTGCACATAAGCAATAACTCCAAAACCCAATAAATATTGGAGGATTTTAACTAGCAATTTGTCACACTCCATGGTGCAACAAACCTTGTGTGTGCTGTTTCCAAAGATGCTCAGAACCCTCTGGACCCTTGAAAAGTGTTCATCATGCCAGACTTGCTGCCCAATCCTATGCATGTCTACTCAGAAGTAAGTCCCATTAGAGTCAATGGGGCTTACTCCCAGGAAAGTGTGGATAGGATTGGGCTGTTAGGTAGTTGTAAACACACTTTGAAACATTCCTTTGGAATTTCCCTGTATCTCACCCTCCCCCTTTCTCTTATCTCAGCTTAGAGCAAGAGTCTCCAAACCCTGGCCCAGGGGCCAGATGTGGCCTGCAGCAAGCCTCTTTCTGGCTCATGGCCAATTTCTTGTCCCCTGAAAGCCTCTGGCCCACTCAACTGAACATGACCAGAACTGTGCTCTAATTGTGTCTGGAGGGTGTTCTGAGGGCCAGAGAGGTTGAATGAATGAGCCCATTCATTCATTTATTCACTCATCTAAGTTCCACCTCTAATTTATTTATTTAAATTTTATATTTAAATTTTTTTTCCGGCCCTCCACACCATGCCAGATGTTTGATGCGGCCCTCTGGCCAAAAAGTTTGGAGACCCCTGGCTTAGAGAGCAGGGTAAAATTCTAGGGCATCCCTAAACCCTCTTCCCTAAATCTTTTTTTCCCATTTTTCCAGTATACAAAATACACTCACATTTCCATCTGCCAAGAATCAGGTGGATGATTTGATTAGGATTTGATAGGTCATTTTATTTTTATCTTTTTCTTGACATAAAATAACCTTTTCACAAAATAACTTGTAACTTCGAAGATACTCCCTTGCCAATCTTTGAATTGATTCATGCTGACACTGGTCTTTGCACTTAGTCCCCCAAATCCCTTGTTTCATTGGCTGCACCTACAGACAAGGTCAAGGCTGGCCCAGCTATCCTAATCCTCTTGAAGCCAATCCTGCATCTTTCAGCACCTGTCTTTACATAAATGTTTCAGGATAACTGCAGCCACATACTCCTCAAAGGTTTGGGCCTTGGACTGTGGAGTTAGAGAATGACCAGCTGTCTGGCTACAAGAATGCCATAGCTACAAAAATGCCATAACCTCTGATAGCCCTTAAATCATTTATCTGACTGGAATTGAAGGGACTTTCTCGGAATTTATTCTCCTTTACAATCTGAATCTGAAACTGTTTTCTGAATTATACACCTGGTCTTGAAAGTTGCCAAATTGGTCCTGATCAGTGATGATGGGAAGAATTATGTATCCTGTCATAATGACACAAGAATTATGTGTCATGTCATGATGAAGGAAAGAAGCTTCCTTTAGCACCTAAAGTGTCAGTGTGGTACAAGTGATGAACAAGGACTAGGGAGAGGCAGGTTCAAATCCCTAGCTATACCTACCTCTTTGCTTAACTTGCCTCACAGAGTTGTGAGGATAAAGTGTGGGGAGCATTTTCCTGCTTGATGACATAACTTCCAGCCATGACATCACTTCTAGGTTAATGACATCACTTCAGGAGAGTCCCAACAGATTGTCATTCTAAAAAGTGGGTCACAGTGCTAAAAAGTTTGAGAACCACTGAAATTGAAATGTGCAGAGATGCTCCCTCCAACTAGTCCCACTTTAATCACTGCTTCTTCACACACTACACCCAGCCTCAACAAACTGCCCCACTTGATTGGTAATTGCAGCCTACTGTAGATTGAAGAAATGGAGGGGTAATATGGGAAAAAGGAATCTGCCCTCACCAGCTGACACATAATATCCATCACTGATGAGGGGTGTGGCATTGCAAATCAGGAGCATGAGGATGATGCTATAACAACACAACACATGTTCAAAAATATAACCAGATGCAGCAACATAGTTATGCATTTCTGCCCCTTGTTGCCTCATTATCTGCCATTTGTCTGGCTCATGACTTTTCAGATTTTGTTTCTCAGTTCCATCAATGACAGTAAATTGGTCATTTCCCTAAAGTGAGCTATCAGCTGCTTCTAGCTGCTAGGATGAAATTGCCTCAGATCCGGCAAACTGTGCATTTGTCCCTGATTCTTTCTCTCATCTTCATTTTCAGTGTCTCCTATCTCGTTGCATCAGATCACACGCTGACCACAACACAGTTTGTTTGGTGGCATCAAATTGTTTTTGTTTTTCTTACTTTTGTATGCTGCACCCAGATTTTTTCAAAAAGCATGAAGTGCATAAGCCTAGGAGTCAAATTTCCACGAATGCTGAATAAAATATGAAATGTTCTTATTCCATTTTCAGCAAGTAAATACTGTGCTTCTTAGAGGTAGTTCCATTCTTAAAATGGCACAATCTTGTATTAATGAATAGGGTTCTTCTTCACTCCTCTTCATGCTCTTTAGTATTTTATAATGCATGTCATGTAAACTTTCCTCTGGGGTAAAATAGCAATAAATCTTTAATAAAGTACGAAACAACATTTCAGACTGAGTGACAAACACTTTGCTGTAAAAGTATTACTGATATATTATATTAAAAAATAAATACACAGGAAGATATTTAAAAGGTTTGCCTCTTTTATCAGAGATGCTCCTTATATTTGAGTTTCCCTGGAATTAAACCCCAATAAATCTTTAATGAAGCATGAATGAATATACCAATCGCTTGAGAATTATTGACACATCAATATCCATACAACAGGGGCCTTATTGCTGTTCCTTTCTTGATAGACTTTATACGTGCTCATCTTTAATAATGTATGAGCATTTTTAATTCATACTTCGTGTTGCAATCCTGTGCTTACTCCTGCAGCAACATTATTAAAGCAGATTTTATAAAAATAAATATAAACATAATTTTCCGGAGATAATATATTATCCAATACTGAAAAGTTTCTCTGAGTTAAAAAAAAAACCACCATAAATTAGTGCATCTAAATAATGTATGCATTAAACAATGAGAAAGGAGCTATGTAGCCTGATCCTGTGCACATTAATTCAGAAGTAAGTCCCATTGAATTCAGTGGGATTTGTTGCTACAAAAGTCTGCATTGAATTGCACTGCAACTCTTAGGTCCAAGAAAGTCATCATTAAGGCTGCTATGCTATGGGCATTTCATTGAGAGTAAGCCCCATTTACAAATAGTGGGGCTTCCAGTAAGGCTCAGAAGAGTGCACATTGACTAATCATTGTTGAATTCAATGTATACCACCAATCCACTCTACTTTTTTAAAAAAAATTTCCTTGTTCCAATGTGTATGCATGTGGCTTTCCATGCATAATACTAATGCATTGTCACATTCATATTGCAAGGTTCTTTCAAGCCACATTTATTCACATTTATTCAACGTATCTACATTATCTACATATCTCATATGATATCTTTTGAACCATTGAAACAGTTTCAAAGCCAGATTATGAACCAGATGCATGTTTGGATGCTAACAGGAATGCACATTTACATGAGCCACCAGTTATGTTACACATGACTATAGCTGAATTGGTGCCACTATCTCATTGTGACCTGTTTTGAGGTGTCTCTTAAATGTGGGGAAAGGTGAGAGAAGACCCAAATATTAGGGTCTTGTGGAAGTGTGACTTGTAGATCCTTCCAAACTCACATCTGCCTTTGAAGGATTATTTCTAAATCCTCAGCCACATCTCATTCTGAGCTTCATTTTGGAAGTCATGTTCTAAATCTATCTCTGAGAGAGTTCTGTTTCCTCTAAAGACAGAGAAAGCTCTCTTCCCTTTTCTCCTGCCTTCATCTGCCACTCTGCTACTCACAATTTTGTTTTCTAGAAGACGAAACTAATAAAGGGTTTAGCACTAATTCTCTTGTCTTCTCCTGTCCACTATTCAAGTAGTGCCACTTGCAAAGAAATGGAGAAAAATGTCATATGCTCCAATGGTTCCTATTATCCAAGGTCAGTTCCTAGTTTTTAGTGTCTGCCTGCAGGAAATCATTGGGTTCTCTTTTGTCTTTCAGGGACATTCATTCAAATGTCTTTCATTTTTTAAAACTGTGCTCACACATACACTACAGGTGCCATTCTTCACTGGTTTCACCCCCATTTCTGGCTCCCATGAAGCAGTGAGTAGATGTATCTTGGTACAGTGCACATGCATAAGTATCAGTGTATATACTGATACATGATTGAGACATACAAAATTATGCAGGGGATGGACAGAGTGGATAGGGAGATGCTCTTTACACTCTCACATAATACCAGAACCAGGGGACATCCACTAAAATTGAGTGTTGGGCGGGTTAGGACAGACAAAAGAAAATATTTCTTTACTCAGCGTGTGGTCGGTCTGTGGAACTCCTTGCCACAGGATGTGGTGCTGGCGCCTGGCCTAGATGCCTTTAAAAGGGGATTGGACGAGTTTCTGGAGGAAAAATCCATTATGGAGTACAAGCCATGATGTGTATGCGCAACCTCCTGATTTTAGAAATGGGTTATGTCAGAATGCCAGATGCAAGGGAGGGCACCAGGATGAGGTCTCTTGTTATCTGGTGTGTTCCCTGGGGCATTTGGTGGGCTGCTGTGAGATACAGGAAGCTGGACTAGATGGGCCTATGGCCTGATCCAGTGGGCTGTTCTTATGTTCTTAGTGTACAATCCACTACATCTGGCAAAATTCATTTTGAATTATTAACAGCCCAATCCACTCCAATTTCCCATGCAGTGATGCAGTGTTGCAGGTGTGGGTTCTGCTGAATCCCACAGATGAGCTTCGGTCTTGGGAGGCCTTGGGAAAATTTATTCAACCTCGGACCTGTGCCAGCTTTATTGCTGATGCAAGTTCACATTGACCTAGAAAGGTGGATCAGGTTTCAGTGGCATGTCTGATGGCAAGAGGCCTTAGATCCATAGGCCAAGAAAGCCACACTCTTAATTGATTGATTTCACATGCACGTGCAAGCATACCCTTTATCAAGTTGGCTTGGATGTAAACTTACCTGCTCCTTGGGAAATGGTGACAATGGAAAATGAGTGACAATACTTGCAGAACACATTTGTTCCTAAGAACAAAAGCCACCTCCTAGGAGCATCCAAACTTAGGAAAAACAAGTTGTTAGCAAAGCACAAGAAGGATCCTCAATGCTGGAGGCATAAACTCTATAGCCAAACTCAATCAAGGAGCCATGCTAATGGGGCAGTTGACCTTTTGAGTTAGGTACCGTACCATCAGCCAGCTGCAAGCATAAATTTCGGACAGGGGATATGCCTACTGTAAGATATAGGTGCTACAACACATCGTCTAAAGAGAAAACATACAATTTCTCACTTAAGAACTATTGTTTATCTGCAAATTATGCAGTTTTAATCAGTAGATCAATCAAGTGAGATTGAGACAACTAAGGGCACAATCCAGAGACGCCCTTGGACTGATGCATGTCCCTTGCGCCTGACCAACGTCATCACGAAAGTGCCGTAAAGCACTTATGCACCAACATAAAGGGAGAAAGGCTGGCGCATGAATGTACGCTGGCTTCCCCATGCCAGTGGGGGCCCTGTGGATGGTGCGTTTGTCGGTGACCAACATGAATTTCGACACCCTGCTGCATCAGCTGAAATTCCATTTCTATTCCGCTGTCCAAAATACAAGGGCCTGATGAGAAAGGCTGATGGCCCTTGGGCCAAATCTCACTGATTGGGCACTCACTGTATGAGTGGAATTTCAATTGTTTGGTTTCAAGAAACATCGTCCTTTTGGAAGCACATCTAAGGCTCTACTTTCACTTGGAATGCAGGGAGCTTTCCTTAGCATATTTAAGCTGAAAATGAGAACATTCAGTTCCAGTACCTTGCTGCATGACAGAGTTCTATTTTTTTTCATACATTTTGATCATTTGTAGCTGTGGTCCCAAAGAAGCAGTGAGACAGTATGTCACAAATTTCATCCCCTAACAAGGGTTGTGGAGCAAGTGGGAGGGACCCCTTAGCAAAAATGCAGCTCATGTTTTTTTGCAGATTTATTCAGGCAAGAATCGGCTGTTCCAGATGGAATAACTTTATAGAGAATAGAAGCTCTACCCCTTTTATTATTCTAGCTGCAGCCGTAGTGTCTGCTCTCCACTTTATTACTATTAGGGGCACAGGTGAGTCCATTGAATTTGCTTTGTAGGTGCTGTCTGTGCCTGATAAAGCGTTTCAGCTTCCAGTTGAAAAAGATTTGGTTTAATCAGTTCCGAGAGCTGCATGGCTACTCCTGCATATCTTTTCCAACACTGGGCAAAGTAATAAGGTTGCTCAGCTGCAACCTTAAAAAAATGCACAGGAGGGCAAGAGGTGATATATTTAGTGTACATTTAAAACTGAGTGACTGTTTTGTGGAGAATAAAAACATATAATGACAACTCAGAGTTGTCTTGTAGTTTCAATAAGGTACAAGGAATTTCAAAAAGCTTTACATTCATGTTTGATAATTAAGTTATGCGGCACATACGGTTACAGAATTATGGTACTCATTGGTTTCTTGCAGAGGGGAAATAAAAACAAATTCTATACGATTAGCATTATTTCTCAGGGACTTTTACCTAGTGAATTACTACAACATTGGACAAGGTCCTGTATTGCTCCTTATTATACAATTGGGTGTGCCCCACTGTGGGACTTGCAGTTTTATTGAAAGGGACCGCACAAATGAAGGTTTGCACGGTCCTTTTAAACAATGCAGGAATTCCCTGGTTTCAGAAAGCTGCATGGTGGAGCACAGTACAGAAATGGGTGATCCACTTCCTGTTGCTTTTAGTAAGCAGGAAATGGATCAATTCAGCTTGCTTCCATGGTGTGCCCGTGGGTGGCCGTGATAGGCTTGGTGAAGGATGGAATCAACTGTACACAAAGGAAGGAGGGAAAGGGAGTTCATTACTCCAGCCAATCATGGTTTACTGCTGTAGGTGAAGCAAACCAATGGGTGGCCAGGCTGCTGGGGGGGCCTAGGAGAAAACCCTGCATTGGGGCCCCCATGACATTCCACACCTGGCTCTAATGGTGCATTCAGTGCTACTGTTGTCCCCACTGCTGTATGTGAATAGGTCAGCTGGGCAGGGTGGGCACTCCTGGAGTGTGGAGACCCTTAATGAGTGTTCAACCTGGTGACTGCTGAGTGAACCAAGTGAGCACAAAAAGGCAACAATTCCAAGTGACCACAGCAGACACCTAGATACCAGAATGAGAAGGAATCCATCTGGAATGAAGGCGCTCTATGAAACAGGAGAGTCCCTATGGGGATTTAGAAAAAACCTTCCTGTGAACTGCCTTGAGTTAAGGTCTTACAGGGGGCTGGGGGATAAGAATAGACCCTCAGTTTGGCTGTACTTGTCGTAAGAGGCAACTAAACAGCCACCAGGTAGATGGGACTCTTTGGTCTGGGAAGGCAGCTCATCTGAGAAAAGGAAAACTCTGATCCCAAACCTCCACTGCCTTGTGGCTACATCTAGTTATGGAAAAGGCTTCAGGAGTCAACCTTGAGGCAAAATCCGGAGCTGGAGTCCCTGAGGCAGTCCCTGAGGCAGCTGAACAAAGTCACGTTCTGGCAACTCCTGCGATGCCGCTGGAACCAATCGCATTGGCTTCTTCCTTTCCATTGGACCATTTCAACGACATGGAGAGGGGTGATTTGCTGCATGGGGAACAGCCTATCCTCCATACCTAGGCTTTACCCAGGCTTCGCGCACTGGAGAGGACACTCTGCTCCAGAACCACCATTCAGAGCGCAATACCATAGGCTTCCGAGACTGAAGGATGCCAACATGGAGTTAAGGTCTGAGGAGAAATCTGATAACAAAACAAAGGTGGTATATAAATACTGGTATTATAATGCAATAATAATAATGCACAGTTAGATAGGTGTTGCTGACTGATTTGTTTTATCCCAACATCGAGTTCCTCCCAAGGACCTGGGATGCC